>NW_027436101.1:336541-668082 GCF_964199755.1 Larus michahellis | reverse complement strand
TTGCGGCGGCCGTCAGCCTCGGCGCCACCGGCGCCCACGTGGGGCCGCCGCGCCAGCCTGCGAAGCATTTTCCGGTAGGGCCGCGGCTCTGGCGACAGCTCCCACGCCCGAAGAGCCAGGAGGGAAAGCCGTGCCTCGTTGGAAAGCTCTTTGGCAGCCGCTCGCGTGGCCCCACAGCCCGTGGGGCTGCGGGCTTTGCGGCGGCCGTCAGCCTCGGCGCCACCGGCGCCCACGTTGCGCCGCCGCGCCAGCCTGCGAAGCATTTTCCGGTAGGGCCGCGGCTCTGGCGACAGCTCCCACGCCCGAAGAGCCAGGAGGGAAAGCCATGCCTCGTTGGAAAGCTCTTTGGCAGCCACTCGCATGGCCCTAAAGCCTGTGGGGCTGCGGGCTTTGCGGCGGCCGTCAGCCTCGGCGTCACCGGCGCCCACTTGGCGCCGCCGCGCCAGCCTGCGAAGCATTTTCCGGTAGGGCCGCGTCTCTGGCGACAGCTCCCACGGCCGAAGAGCCAGGAGGGAAAGCCATGCCTCGTTGGAAAGCTCTTTGGCACCCACTCACGTGGCCCCACAGCCCATGGAGCTGCGGGCTTTGCGGCGGCCGTCAGCCTCGGCGCCATCGGCGCCCACGTCGGGCCGCCGCGCTAGCCTGCGAAGCATTTTCCGGTAGGGCCGCGGCTCTGGCGACAGCTCCCACACCCGAAGAGCCAGGAGGGAAAACCATGCCTCGTTGGAAAGCTCTTTGGCAGCCGCTCGCGTGGCCCCACAGCCCATGGGGCTGCGGGCTTTCCGGCGGCCGTCAGCCTCGGCGTCACCGGCGCCCACGTAGCGCCGCCGCGCCAGCCTGCGAAGCATTTTCCGGTAGGGCCGCGTCTCTGGCGACAGCTCCCACGCCCGAAGAGCCAGGAGGGAAAGCCGTGCCTCGTTGGAAAGCTCTTTGGCAGCCGCTCGTGTGGCCCCACAGCCTGTGGGGCTGCGGGCTTTCCGGCGGCCGTCAGCCTGGGCGCCACCGGCGCCAAGTCGGGCCGCCGCGCCAGCCTGCGAAGCATTTTCCGGTAGGGCCGCGTCTCTGGCGACAGCTCCCACGCCCGAAGAGCCAGGAGGGAAAGCCGTGCCTCGTTGGAAAGCTCTTTGGCAGCCGCTCGCGTGGCCCCACAGCCCATGGGGCTGTGGGCTTTGCGGCGGCCGTCAGCCTCGGCGCCACCGGCGCCCACGTTGCGCCGCCGCGCCAGCCTGCGAAGCATTTTCCGGTAGGGCCGCGTCTCTGGCGACAGCTCCCACGCCCGAAGAGCCAGGAGGGAAAGCCGTGCCTCGTTGGAAAGCTCTTTGGCAGCCGCTCGCGTGGCCCCACAGCCCATGGGGCTGCGGGCTTTGCGGCGGCCGTCAGCCTCGGCGCCACCGGCGCCCACGTTGCGCCGCCGCGCCAGCCTGCGAAGCATTTTCCGGTAGGGCCGCGGCTCTGGCGACAGCTCCCACGCCCGAAGAGCCAGGAGGGAAAGCCGTGCCTCGTTGGAAAGCTCTTTGGCAGCCACTCGCATGGTCCTAAAGCCCATGGGGCTGCGGGCTTTGCGGTGGCCGTCAGCCTCAGTGCCACCGGCGCCCACGTTGCGCCGCCACGCCAGCCTGCGAAGCATTTTCCGGTAGGGCCGCGTCTCTGGCCACAGCTCCCACGCCCGAAGAGCCAGGAGGGAAAGCCGTGCCTCGTTGGAAAGCTCTTTGGTAGCCACTCGCATGGCCCTAAAGCCTGTGGGGCTGCGGGCTTTGCGGCGGCCGTCAGCCTCGGCGCCATCGGCGCCCACGTCGGGCCGCCGCGCTAGCCTGCGAAGCATTTTCCGGTAGGGCCGCGGCTCTGGCGACAGCTCCCACACCCGAAGAGCCAGGAGGGAAAGCCGTGCCTCGTTGGAAAGCTCTTTGGCAGCCGCTCGCGTGGCCCCACAGCCCATGGGGCTGCGGGCTTTCCGGCGGCCGTCAGCCTCGGCGTCACCGGCGCCCACGTTGCGCCGCCGCGCCAGCCTGCGAAGCATTTTCCGGTAGGGCCGCGTCTCTGGCGACAGCTCCCACGCCCGAAGAGCCAGGAGGGAAAGCCATGCCTCGTTGGAAAGCTCTTTGGCAGCCGCTCGTGTGGCCCCACAGCCCGTGGGGCTGCGGGCTTTCCGGCGGCCGTCAGCCTGGGCGCCACCGGCGCCAAGTCGGGCCGCCGCGCCAGCCTGCGAAGCATTTTCTGGTAGGGCCGCGGCTCTGGCGACAGCTCCCACGCCCGAAGAGCCAGGAGGGAAAGCCGTGCCTCGTTGGAAAGCTCTTTGGCAGCCACTCGCGTGGCCCCACAGCCCATGGGGCTGCGGGCTTTGCGGCGGCCGTCAGCCTCGGCGCCACCGGCGCCCACGTTGCGCCGCCGCGCCAGCCTGCGAAGCATTTTCCGGTAGGGCCGCGGCTCTGGCGACAGCTCCCACGCCCGAAGAGCCAGGAGGGAAAGCCGTGCCTCGTTGGAAAGCTCTTTGGCAGCCGCTCGCGTGGCCCCACAGCCCATGGGGCTGCGGGCTTTGCGGCGGCCGTCAGCCTCGGCGCCACCGGCGCCCACGTTGCGCCGCCGCGCCAGCCTGCGAAGCATTTTCCGGTAGGGCCGCGGCTCTGGCGACAGCTCCCACGCCCGAAGAGCCAGGAGGGAAAGCTATGCCTCGTTGGAAAGCTCTTTGGCAGCCACTCGCATGGCCCTAAAGCCTGTGGGGCTGCGGGCTTTGCGGCGGCCGTCAGCCTCGGCGCCACCGGCGCCCACGTGGGGCCGCCGCGCCAGCCTGCGAAGCATTTTCCGGTAGGGCCGCGGCTCTGGCGACAGCTCCCACGCCCGAAGAGCCAGGAGGGAAAGCCGTGCCTCGTTGGAAAGCTCTTTGGCAGCCGCTCGCGTGGCCCCACAGCCCGTGGGGCTGCGGGCTTTGCGGCGGCCGTCAGCCTCGGCGCCACCGGCGCCCACGTTGCGCCGCCGCGCCAGCCTGCGAAGCATTTTCCGGTAGGGCCGCGGCTCTGGCGACAGCTCCCACGCCCGAAGAGCCAGGAGGGAAAGCCATGCCTCGTTGGAAAGCTCTTTGGCAGCCACTCGCATGGCCCTAAAGCCTGTGGGGCTGCGGGCTTTGCGGCGGCCGTCAGCCTCGGCGTCACCGGCGCCCACGTGGCGCCGCCGCGCCAGCCTGCGAAGCATTTTCCGGTAGGGCCGCGTCTCTGGCGACAGCTCCCACGGCCGAAGAGCCAGGAGGGAAAGCCATGCCTCGTTGGAAAGCTCTTTGGCACCCACTCACGTGGCCCCACAGCCCATGGAGCTGCGGGCTTTGCGGCGGCCGTCAGCCTCGGCGCCATCGGCGCCCACGTCGGGCCGCCGCGCTAGCCTGCGAAGCATTTTCCGGTAGGGCCGCGGCTCTGGCGACAGCTCCCACACCCGAAGAGCCAGGAGGGAAAGCCATGCCTCGTTGGAAAGCTCTTTGGCAGCCGCTCGCGTGGCCCCACAGCCCATGGGGCTGCGGGCTTTCCGGCGGCCGTCAGCCTCGGCGTCACCGGCGCCCACGTAGCGCCGCCGCGCCAGCCTGCGAAGCATTTTCCGGTAGGGCCGCGTCTCTGGCGACAGCTCCCACGCCCGAAGAGCCAGGAGGGAAAGCCGTGCCTCGTTGGAAAGCTCTTTGGCAGCCGCTCGTGTGGCCCCACAGCCTGTGGGGCTGCGGGCTTTCCGGCGGCCGTCAGCCTGGGCGCCACCGGCGCCAAGTCGGGCCGCCGCGCCAGCCTGCGAAGCATTTTCCGGTAGGGCCGCGTCTCTGGCGACAGCTCCCACGCCCGAAGAGCCAGGAGGGAAAGCCGTGCCTCGTTGGAAAGCTCTTTGGCAGCCGCTCGCGTGGCCCCACAGCCCATGGGGCTGCGGGCTTTGCGGCGGCCGTCAGCCTCGGCGCCACCGGCGCCCACGTTGCGCCGCCGCGCCAGCCTGCGAAGCATTTTCCGGTAGGGCCGCGTCTCTGGCGACAGCTCCCACGCCCGAAGAGCCAGGAGGGAAAGCCGTGCCTCGTTGGAAAGCTCTTTGGCAGCCGCTCGCGTGGCCCCACAGCCCATGGGGCTGCGGGCTTTGCGGCGGCCGTCAGCCTCGGCGCCACCGGCGCCCACGTTGCGCCGCCGCGCCAGCCTGCGAAGCATTTTCCGGTAGGGCCGCGGCTCTGGCGACAGCTCCCACGCCCGAAGAGCCAGGAGGGAAAGCCATGCCTCGTTGGAAAGCTCTTTGGCAGCCACTCGCATGGCCCTAAAGCCTGTGGGGCTGCGGGCTTTGCGGCGGCCGTCAGCCTCGGCGCCACCGGCGCCCACGTGGGGCCGCCGCGCCAGCCTGCGAAGCATTTTCCGGTAGGGCCGCGGCTCTGGCGACAGCTCCCACGCCCGAAGAGCCAGGAGGGAAAGCCGTGCCTCGTTGGAAAGCTCTTTGGCAGCCGCTCGCGTGGCCCCACAGCCCGTGGGGCTGCGGGCTTTGCGGCGGCCGTCAGCCTCGGCGCCACCGGCGCCCACGTTGCGCCGCCGCGCCAGCCTGCGAAGCATTTTCCGGTAGGGCCGCGGCTCTGGCGACAGCTCCCACGCCCGAAGAGCCAGGAGGGAAAGCCATGCCTCGTTGGAAAGCTCTTTGGCAGCCACTCGCATGGCCCTAAAGCCTGTGGGGCTGCGGGCTTTGCGGCGGCCGTCAGCCTCGGCGTCACCGGCGCCCACTTGGCGCCGCCGCGCCAGCCTGCGAAGCATTTTCCGGTAGGGCCGCGTCTCTGGCGACAGCTCCCACGGCCGAAGAGCCAGGAGGGAAAGCCATGCCTCGTTGGAAAGCTCTTTGGCACCCACTCACGTGGCCCCACAGCCCATGGAGCTGCGGGCTTTGCGGCGGCCGTCAGCCTCGGCGCCACCGGCGCCCACGTTGCGCCGCCGCGCCAGCCTGCGAAGCATTTTCCGGTAGGGCCGCGTCTCTGGCGACAGCTCCCACGCCCGAAGAGCCAGGAGGGAAAGCCGTGCCTCGTTGGAAAGCTCTTTGGCAGCCGCTCGCGTGGCCCCACAGCCCATGGGGCTGCGGGCTTTGCGGCGGCCGTCAGCCTCGGCGCCACCGGCGCCCACGTTGCGCCGCCGCGCCAGCCTGCGAAGCATTTTCCGGTAGGGCCGCGGCTCTGGCGACAGCTCCCACGCCCGAAGAGCCAGGAGGGAAAGCCATGCCTCGTTGGAAAGCTCTTTGGCAGCCACTCGCATGGCCCTAAAGCCTGTGGGGCTGCGGGCTTTGCGGCGGCCGTCAGCCTCGGCGCCACCGGCGCCCACGTGGGGCCGCCGCGCCAGCCTGCGAAGCATTTTCCGGTAGGGCCGCGGCTCTGGCGACAGCTCCCACGCCCGAAGAGCCAGGAGGGAAAGCCGTGCCTCGTTGGAAAGCTCTTTGGCAGCCGCTCGCGTGGCCCCACAGCCCGTGGGGCTGCGGGCTTTGCGGCGGCCGTCAGCCTCGGCGCCACCGGCGCCCACGTTGCGCCGCCGCGCCAGCCTGCGAAGCATTTTCCGGTAGGGCCGCGGCTCTGGCGACAGCTCCCACGCCCGAAGAGCCAGGAGGGAAAGCCATGCCTCGTTGGAAAGCTCTTTGGCAGCCACTCGCATGGCCCTAAAGCCTGTGGGGCTGCGGGCTTTGCGGCGGCCGTCAGCCTCGGCGTCACCGGCGCCCACTTGGCGCCGCCGCGCCAGCCTGCGAAGCATTTTCCGGTAGGGCCGCGTCTCTGGCGACAGCTCCCACGGCCGAAGAGCCAGGAGGGAAAGCCATGCCTCGTTGGAAAGCTCTTTGGCACCCACTCACGTGGCCCCACAGCCCATGGAGCTGCGGGCTTTGCGGCGGCCGTCAGCCTCGGCGCCATCGGCGCCCACGTCGGGCCGCCGCGCTAGCCTGCGAAGCATTTTCCGGTAGGGCCGCGGCTCTGGCGACAGCTCCCACACCCGAAGAGCCAGGAGGGAAAACCATGCCTCGTTGGAAAGCTCTTTGGCAGCCGCTCGCGTGGCCCCACAGCCCATGGGGCTGCGGGCTTTCCGGCGGCCGTCAGCCTCGGCGTCACCGGCGCCCACGTAGCGCCGCCGCGCCAGCCTGCGAAGCATTTTCCGGTAGGGCCGCGTCTCTGGCGACAGCTCCCACGCCCGAAGAGCCAGGAGGGAAAGCCGTGCCTCGTTGGAAAGCTCTTTGGCAGCCGCTCGTGTGGCCCCACAGCCTGTGGGGCTGCGGGCTTTCCGGCGGCCGTCAGCCTGGGCGCCACCGGCGCCAAGTCGGGCCGCCGCGCCAGCCTGCGAAGCATTTTCCGGTAGGGCCGCGTCTCTGGCGACAGCTCCCACGCCCGAAGAGCCAGGAGGGAAAGCCGTGCCTCGTTGGAAAGCTCTTTGGCAGCCGCTCGCGTGGCCCCACAGCCCATGGGGCTGTGGGCTTTGCGGCGGCCGTCAGCCTCGGCGCCACCGGCGCCCACGTTGCGCCGCCGCGCCAGCCTGCGAAGCATTTTCCGGTAGGGCCGCGTCTCTGGCGACAGCTCCCACGCCCGAAGAGCCAGGAGGGAAAGCCGTGCCTCGTTGGAAAGCTCTTTGGCAGCCGCTCGCGTGGCCCCACAGCCCATGGGGCTGCGGGCTTTGCGGCGGCCGTCAGCCTCGGCGCCACCGGCGCCCACGTTGCGCCGCCGCGCCAGCCTGCGAAGCATTTTCCGGTAGGGCCGCGGCTCTGGCGACAGCTCCCACGCCCGAAGAGCCAGGAGGGAAAGCCGTGCCTCGTTGGAAAGCTCTTTGGCAGCCACTCGCATGGTCCTAAAGCCCATGGGGCTGCGGGCTTTGCGGTGGCCGTCAGCCTCAGTGCCACCGGCGCCCACGTTGCGCCGCCACGCCAGCCTGCGAAGCATTTTCCGGTAGGGCCGCGTCTCTGGCCACAGCTCCCACGCCCGAAGAGCCAGGAGGGAAAGCCGTGCCTCGTTGGAAAGCTCTTTGGTAGCCACTCGCATGGCCCTAAAGCCTGTGGGGCTGCGGGCTTTGCGGCGGCCGTCAGCCTCGGCGCCATCGGCGCCCACGTCGGGCCGCCGCGCTAGCCTGCGAAGCATTTTCCGGTAGGGCCGCGGCTCTGGCGACAGCTCCCACACCCGAAGAGCCAGGAGGGAAAGCCGTGCCTCGTTGGAAAGCTCTTTGGCAGCCGCTCGCGTGGCCCCACAGCCCATGGGGCTGCGGGCTTTCCGGCGGCCGTCAGCCTCGGCGTCACCGGCGCCCACGTTGCGCCGCCGCGCCAGCCTGCGAAGCATTTTCCGGTAGGGCCGCGTCTCTGGCGACAGCTCCCACGCCCGAAGAGCCAGGAGGGAAAGCCATGCCTCGTTGGAAAGCTCTTTGGCAGCCGCTCGTGTGGCCCCACAGCCCGTGGGGCTGCGGGCTTTCCGGCGGCCGTCAGCCTGGGCGCCACCGGCGCCAAGTCGGGCCGCCGCGCCAGCCTGCGAAGCATTTTCTGGTAGGGCCGCGGCTCTGGCGACAGCTCCCACGCCCGAAGAGCCAGGAGGGAAAGCCGTGCCTCGTTGGAAAGCTCTTTGGCAGCCACTCGCGTGGCCCCACAGCCCATGGGGCTGCGGGCTTTGCGGCGGCCGTCAGCCTCGGCGCCACCGGCGCCCACGTTGCGCCGCCGCGCCAGCCTGCGAAGCATTTTCCGGTAGGGCCGCGGCTCTGGCGACAGCTCCCACGCCCGAAGAGCCAGGAGGGAAAGCCGTGCCTCGTTGGAAAGCTCTTTGGCAGCCGCTCGCGTGGCCCCACAGCCCATGGGGCTGCGGGCTTTGCGGCGGCCGTCAGCCTCGGCGCCACCGGCGCCCACGTTGCGCCGCCGCGCCAGCCTGCGAAGCATTTTCCGGTAGGGCCGCGGCTCTGGCGACAGCTCCCACGCCCGAAGAGCCAGGAGGGAAAGCCATGCCTCGTTGGAAAGCTCTTTGGCAGCCACTCGCATGGCCCTAAAGCCTGTGGGGCTGCGGGCTTTGCGGCGGCCGTCAGCCTCGGCGCCACCGGCGCCCACGTGGGGCCGCCGCGCCAGCCTGCGAAGCATTTTCCGGTAGGGCCGCGGCTCTGGCGACAGCTCCCACGCCCGAAGAGCCAGGAGGGAAAGCCGTGCCTCGTTGGAAAGCTCTTTGGCAGCCGCTCGCGTGGCCCCACAGCCCGTGGGGCTGCGGGCTTTGCGGCGGCCGTCAGCCTCGGCGCCACCGGCGCCCACGTTGCGCCGCCGCGCCAGCCTGCGAAGCATTTTCCGGTAGGGCCGCGGCTCTGGCGACAGCTCCCACGCCCGAAGAGCCAGGAGGGAAAGCCATGCCTCGTTGGAAAGCTCTTTGGCAGCCACTCGCATGGCCCTAAAGCCTGTGGGGCTGCGGGCTTTGCGGCGGCCGTCAGCCTCGGCGTCACCGGCGCCCACGTGGCGCCGCCGCGCCAGCCTGCGAAGCATTTTCCGGTAGGGCCGCGTCTCTGGCGACAGCTCCCACGGCCGAAGAGCCAGGAGGGAAAGCCATGCCTCGTTGGAAAGCTCTTTGGCACCCACTCACGTGGCCCCACAGCCCATGGAGCTGCGGGCTTTGCGGCGGCCGTCAGCCTCGGCGCCATCGGCGCCCACGTCGGGCCGCCGCGCTAGCCTGCGAAGCATTTTCCGGTAGGGCCGCGGCTCTGGCGACAGCTCCCACACCCGAAGAGCCAGGAGGGAAAGCCATGCCTCGTTGGAAAGCTCTTTGGCAGCCGCTCGCGTGGCCCCACAGCCCATGGGGCTGCGGGCTTTCCGGCGGCCGTCAGCCTCGGCGTCACCGGCGCCCACGTAGCGCCGCCGCGCCAGCCTGCGAAGCATTTTCCGGTAGGGCCGCGTCTCTGGCGACAGCTCCCACGCCCGAAGAGCCAGGAGGGAAAGCCGTGCCTCGTTGGAAAGCTCTTTGGCAGCCGCTCGTGTGGCCCCACAGCCTGTGGGGCTGCGGGCTTTCCGGCGGCCGTCAGCCTGGGCGCCACCGGCGCCAAGTCGGGCCGCCGCGCCAGCCTGCGAAGCATTTTCCGGTAGGGCCGCGTCTCTGGCGACAGCTCCCACGCCCGAAGAGCCAGGAGGGAAAGCCGTGCCTCGTTGGAAAGCTCTTTGGCAGCCGCTCGCGTGGCCCCACAGCCCATGGGGCTGCGGGCTTTGCGGCGGCCGTCAGCCTCGGCGCCACCGGCGCCCACGTTGCGCCGCCGCGCCAGCCTGCGAAGCATTTTCCGGTAGGGCCGCGTCTCTGGCGACAGCTCCCACGCCCGAAGAGCCAGGAGGGAAAGCCGTGCCTCGTTGGAAAGCTCTTTGGCAGCCGCTCGCGTGGCCCCACAGCCCATGGGGCTGCGGGCTTTGCGGCGGCCGTCAGCCTCGGCGCCACCGGCGCCCACGTTGCGCCGCCGCGCCAGCCTGCGAAGCATTTTCCGGTAGGGCCGCGGCTCTGGCGACAGCTCCCACGCCCGAAGAGCCAGGAGGGAAAGCCGTGCCTCGTTGGAAAGCTCTTTGGCAGCCACTCGCATGGTCCTAAAGCCTGTGGGGCTGCGGGCTTTGCGGCGGCCGTCAGCCTCGGCGTCACCGGCGCCCACGTGGCGCCGCCGCGCCAGCCTGCGAAGCATTTTCCGGTAGGGCCGCGTCTCTGGCGACAGCTCCCACGCCCGAAGAGCCAGGAGGGAAAGCCGTGCCTCGTTGGAAAGCTCTTTGGCAGCCGCTCGGGTGGCCCCACAGCCCGTGGGGCTGCGGGCTTTGCGGCGGCCGTCAGCCTGGGCGCCACCGGCGCCCACGTCGGGCCGCCGCGCCAGCCTGCGAAGCATTTTCCGGTAGGGCCGCGTCTCTGGCGACAGCTCCCACGCCCGAAGAGCCAGGAGGGAAAGCCGTGCCTCGTTGGAAAGCTCTTTGGCAGCCGCTCGCGTGGCCCCACAGCCCATGGGGCTGCGGGCTTTGCGGCGGCCGTCAGCCTCGGCGCCACCGGCGCCCACGTTGCGCCGCCGCGCCAGCCTGCGAAGCATTTTCCGGTAGGGCCGCGGCTCTGGCGACAGCTCCCACGCCCGAAGAGCCAGGAGGGAAAGCCGTGCCTCGTTGGAAAGCTCTTTGGCAGCCGCTCGCGTGGCCCCACAGCCCGTGGGGCTGCGGGCTTTCCGGCGGCCGTCAGCCTCGGCGCCACCGGCGCCCACATTGCGCCGCCACGCCAGCCTGCGAAGCATTTTCCGGTAGGGCCGCGGCTCTGGCGACAGCTCCCACGCCCGAAGAGCCAGGAGGGAAAGCCGTGCCTCGTTGGAAAGCTCTTTGGCAGCCACTCGCATGGCCCTAAAGCCTGTGGGGCTGCGGGCTTTGCGGCGGCCGTCAGCCTCGGCGCCACCGGCGCCCACGTGGCGCCGCCGCGCCAGCCTGCGAAGCATTTTCCGGTAGGGCCGCGGCTCTGGCGACAGCTCCCACGGCCAAAGAGCCAGGAGGGAAAGCCGTGCCTCGTTGGAAAGGTCTTTGGCAGCCGCTCGCGTGGCCCCACAGCCCGTGGGGCTGCGGGCTTTGCGGCGGCCGTCAGCCTGGGCGACACCGGCGCCCAGGTGATGCCGCCGCGTCAGCCTGCGAAGCATTTTCCGGTAGGGCCGCGTCTCTGGCGACAGCTCCCACGCCCGAAGAGCCAGGAGGGAAAGCCATGCCTCGTTGGAAAGCTCTTTGGCAGCCGCTCGCGTGGCCCCACAGCCCATGGGGCTGCGGGCTTTCCGGCGGCCGTCAGCCTCAGCGCCACCGGCGCCCACGTGGCGCCGCCGCGCCAGCCTGCGAAGCATTTTCCGGTAGGGCCGCGGCTCTGGCGACAGCTCCCACGCCCGAAGAGCCAGGAGGGAAAGCCGTGCCTCGTTGGAAAGCTCTTTGGCAGCCGCTCGCGTGGCCCCACAGCCCGTGGGGCTGCGGGCTTTGCGGCGGCCGTCAGCCTGGGCGACACCGGCGCCCACGTGGGGCCGCCGAGCCAGCCTGCGAAGCATTTTCCGGTAGGGCCGCGGCTCTGGCGACAGCTCCCACGTCCGAGGAGCCAGGAGGGAAAGCCGTGCCTCGTTGGAAAGCTCTTTGGCAGCCGCTCGCGTGGCCCCACAGCCCATGGGGCTGCGGGCTTTGCGGTGGCCGTCAGCCTCAGTGCCACCGGCGCCCACGTTGCGCCACCGCGCCAGCCTGCGAAGCATTTTCCGGTAGGGCCGCGTCTCTGGCGACAGCTCCCACGCCCGAAGAGCCAGGAGGGAAAGCCGTGCCTCGTTGGAAAGCTCTTTGGTAGCCACTCGCATGGCCCTAAAGCCTGTGGGGCTGCGGGCTTTGCGGCGGCCGTCAGCCTCGGCGCCACCGGCGCCCATGTGGGGCCGCTGCGCCAGCCTGCAAAGCATTTTCCGGTAGGGCCGCGTCTCTGGCGACAGCTCCCACGGCCGAAGAGCCAGGAGGGAAAGCCATGCCTCGTTGGAAAGCTCTTTGGCACCCACTCACGTGGCCCCACAGCCCATGGAGCTGCGGGCTTTGCGGCGGCCATCAGCCTCGGCGCCATCGGCGCCCACGTCGGGCCGCCGCGCTAGCCTGCGAAGCATTTTCCGGTAGGGCCGCGGCTCTGGCGACAGCTCCCACGCCCGAAGAGCCAGGAGGGAAAGCCGTGCCTCGTTGGAAAGCTCTTTGGCAGCCGCTCGCGTGGCCCCACAGCCCATGGGGCTGCGGGCTTTCCGGCGGCCGTCAGCCTCGGCGTCACCGGCGCCCACGTGGCGCCGCCGCGCCACCCTGCGAAGCATTTTCCGGTAGGGCCGCGTCTCTGGCGACAGCTCCCACGCCCGAAGAGCCAGGAGGGAAAGCCGTGCCTCGTTGGAAAGCTCTTTGGCAGCCACTCGTGTGGCCCCACAGCCCGTGGGGCTGCGGGCTTTGCGGCGGCCGTCAGCCTGGGCGACACCGGCGCCAAGTCGGGCCGCCGCGCCAGCCTGCGAAGCATTTTCCGGTAGGGCCGCGGCTCTGGCGACAGCTCCCACGCCCGAAGAGCCAGGAGGGAAAGCCGTGCCTCGTTGGAAAGCTCTTTGGCAGCCGCTCGCGTGGCCCCACAGCCCATGGGGCTGCGGGCTTTGCGGCGGCCGTCAGCCTCGGCGCCACCGGCGCCCACGTTGCGCCGCCACGCCAGCCTGCGAAGCATTTTCCGGTAGGGCCGCGTCTCTGGCGACAGCTCCCACGCCCGAAGAGCCAGGAGGGAAAGCCGTGCCTCGTTGGAAAGCTCTTTGGGAGCCGCTCGCGTGGCCCCACAGCCCATGGGGCTGCGGGCTTTGCGGCGGCCGTCAGCCTCGGCGCCACCGGCGCCCACGTTGCGCCGCCGCGCCAGCCTGCGAAGCATTTTCCGGTAGGGCCGCGGCTCTGGCGACAGCTCCCACGCCCGAAGAGCCAGGAGGGAAAGCCGTGCCTCGTTGGAAAGCTCTTTGGCAGCCACTCGCATGGCCCTAAATCCTGTGGGGCTGCGGGCTTTGCTGCGGCCGTCAGCCTCGGCGTCACCGGCGCCCATGTGGCGCCGCCGCGCCAGCCTGCGAAGCATTTTCCGGTAGGGCCGCGTCTCTGGCGACAGCTCCCACGCCCGAAGAGCCAGGAGGGAAAGCCGTGCCTCGTTGGAAAGCTCTTTGGCAGCCGCTCGTGTGGCCCCACAGCCCGTGGGGCTGCGGGCTTTGCAGCGGCCGTCAGCCTGGGCGCCACCGGCGCCCACGTCGGGCCGCCGCGCCAGCCTGCGAAGCATTTTCCGGTAGGGCCGTGGCTCTGGCGACAGCTCCCACGCCCAAAGAGCCAGGAGGGAAAGCCGTGCCTCGTTGGAAAGCTCTTTGGCAGCCGCTCGCGTGGCCCCACAGCCCATGGGGCTGCGGGCTTTGCGGCGGCCGTCAGCCTCGGCGCCACCGGCGCCCACGTTGGGCCGCCGCGCCAGCCTGCGAAGCATTTTCCGGTAGGGCCGCGGCTCTGGCGACAGCTCCCACGCCCGAAGAGCCAGGAGGGAAAGCCGTGCCTCGTTGGAAAGCTCTTTGGCAGCCGCTCGCGTGGCCCCACAGCCCATGGAGCTGCGGGCTTTGCGGCGGCCGTCAGCCTCGGCGCCACCGGCGCCCACATTGCGCCGCCACGCCAGCCTGCGAAGCATTTTCCGGTAGGGCCGCGGCTCTGGCGACAGCTCCCACGCCCGAAGAGCCAGGAGGGAAAGCCGTGCCTCGTTGGAAAGCTCTTTGGCAGCTGCTCGTGTGGCCCCACAGCCCGTGGGGCTGCGGGCTTTCCGGCGGCCGTCTCAGCCTGGGCACCACCGGCGCCCACGTGGGGCCGCCGCGCCAGCCTGCGAAGCATTTTCCGGTAGGGCCGCGGCTCTGGCGACAGCTCCCACGCCCGAAGAGCCAGGAGGGAAAGCCGTGCCTCGTTGGAAAGCTCTTTGGCAGCCACTCGCATGGCCCTAAAGCCTGTGGGGCTGCGGGCTTTGCGGCGGCCGTCAGCCTCGGCGCCACCGGCGCCCACGTGGTGCCGCCGCGCCAGCCTGCGAAGCATTTTGCGGTAGGGCCGCGGCTCTGGCGACAGCTCCCACGGCCAAAGAGCCAGGAGGGAAAGCCGTGCCTCGTTGGAAAGGTCTTTGGCAGCCGCTCGCGTGGCCCCACAGCCCGTGGGGCTGCGGGCTTTGCGGCGGCCGTCAGCCTGGGCGACACCGGCGCCCAGGTGATGCCGCCGCGTCAGCCTGCGAAGCATTTTCCGGTAGGGCCGCGGCTCTGGCGACAGCTCCCACGGCCGAAGAGCCAGGAGGGAAAGCCATGCCTCGTTGGAAAGCTCTTTGGCACCCACTCACGTGGCCCCACAGCCCGTGGAGCTGCGGGCTTTGCGGCGGCCGTCAGCCTCGGCGCCATCGGCGCCCACGTGGGGCCACCGCGCTAGCCTGCGAAGCATTTTCCGGTAGGGCCGCGGCTCTGGTGACAGCTCCCACACCCGAAGAGCCAGGAGGGAAAGCCGTGCCTCGTTGGAAAGCTCTTTGGCAGCCGCTCGCGTGGCCCCACAGCCCATGGGGCTGCGGGCTTTGCGGCGGCCGTCAGCCTCGGCGTCACCGGCGCCCACGTGGCGCCGCCGCGCCAGCCTGCGAAGCATTTTCCGGTAGGGCCGCGTCTCTGGCGACAGCTCCCACGCCCGAAGAGCCAGGAGGGAAAGCCGTGCCTCGTTGGAAAGCTCTTTGGCAGCCGCTCGTGTGGCCCCACAGCCCGTGGGGCTGCGGGCTTTGCGGCGGCCGTCAGCCTCGGCGCCACCGGCGCCAAGTCGGGCCGCCGCGCCAGCCTGCGAAGCATTTTCCGGTAGGGCCGCGGCTCTGGCGACAGCTCCCACGCCCGAAGAGCCAGGAGGGAAAGCCGTGCCTCGTTGGAAAGCTCTTTGGCAGCCGCTCGCGTGGCCCCACAGCCCATGGGGCTGCGGGCTTTGCGGCGGCCGTCAGCCTCGGCGTCACCGGCGCCCACGTGGCGCCGCCGCGCCAGCCTGCGAAGCATTTTCCGGTAGGGCCGCGTCTCTGGCGACAGCTCCCACGGCCGAAGAGCCAGGAGGGAAAGCCGTGCCTCGTTGGAAAGCTCTTTGGCAGCCGCTCGCGTGGCCCCACAGCCCGTGGGGCTGCGGGCTTTGCGGCGGCCGTCAGCCTGGGCGACACCGGCGCCCAGGTGATGCCGCCGCGCCAGCCTGCGAAGCATTTTCCGGTAGGGCCGCGGCTCTGGCAACAGCTCCCACGCCCGAAGAGCCAGGAGGGAAAGCCGTGCCTCGTTGGAAAGCTCTTTGGCAGCCGCTCACGTGGCCCCACAGCCCATGGGGCTGCGGGCTTTCCGGCGGCCGTCAGCCTCAGCGCCACCGGCGAACACGTGGCGCCGCCGCGCCAGCCTGCGAAGCATTTTCCGGTAGGGCCGCGGCTCTGGCGACAGCTCCCACGCCCGAGGAGCCAGGAGGGAAAGCCGTGCCTCGTTGGAAAGCTCTTTGGCAGCCGCTCGCGTGGCCCCACAGCCCATGGGGCTGCGGGCTTTGCGGCGGCCGTCAGCCTCAGTGCCACCGGCGCCCACGTCGGGCCGCCGCGCCAGCCTGCGAAGCATTTTCCGGTAGGGCCGCGTCTCTGGCGACAGCTCCCACGCCCGAAGAGCCAGGAGGGAAAGCCGTGCCTCGTTGGAAAGCTCTTTGGCAGCCGCTCGCGTGGCCCCACAGCCCGTGGGGCTGTGGGCTTTGCGGCGGCCGTCAGCCTCGGCGCCACCGGCGCCCACGTTGCGCCGCCGCGCCAGCCTGCGAAGCATTTTCCGGTAGGGCTGCGGCTCTGGCGACAGCTCCCACGCCCGAAGAGCCAGGAGGGAAAGCCGTGCCTCGTTGGAAAGCTCTTTGGCAGCCGCTCGCGTGGCCCCACAGCCCATGGGGCTGCGGGCTTTGCGGCGGCCGTCAGCCTCGGCGCCACCGGCGCCCACATTGCGCCGCCACGCCAGCCTGCGAAGCATTTTCCGGTAGGGCCGCGGCTCTGGCGACAGCTCCCACGGCCAAAGAGCCAGGAGGGAAAGCCGTGCCTCGTTGGAAAGCTCTTTGGCAGCCGCTCGTGTGGCCCCACAGCCCGTGGGGCTGCGGGCTTTCCGGCGGCCGTCAGCCTGGGCGCCACCGGCGCCCACGTCGGGCCGCCGCGCCAGCCTGCGAAGCATTTTCCGGTAGGGCTGCGGCTCTGGCGACAGCTCCCACGCCCAAAGAGCCAGGAGGGAAAGCCGTGCCTCGTTGGAAAGCTCTTTGGCAGCCACTCGCATGGCCCTAAAGCCTGTGGGGCTGCGGGCTTTGCGGCGGCCGTCATCCTCGGCGCCACCGGCGCCCACGTGGCGCTGCCGCGCCAGCCTGCGAAGCATTTTCCGGTAGGGCCGCGGCTCTGGCGACAGCTCCCACGGCCGAAGAGCCAGGAGGGAAAGCCGTGCCTCGTTGGAAAGCTCTTTGGCAGCCGCTCGCGTGGCCCCACAGCCCGTGGGGCTGCGGGCTTTGCGGCGGCCGTCAGCCTGGGCGACACCGGCGCCCAGGTGATGCCGCCGCGCCAGCCTGCGAAGCATTTTCCGGTAGGGCCGCGGCTCTGGCGACAGCTCCCACGCCCGAAGAGCCAGGAGGGAAAGCCGTGCCTCGTTGGAAAGCTCTTTTGCAGTCGCTCGCGTGGCCCCACAGCCCATGGGGCTGCGGGCTTTCCGGCGGCCGTCAGCCTCAGCGCCACCGGCGACCATGTGGCGCCGCCGCGCCAGCCTGCGAAGCATTTTCCGGTAGGGCCGCGGCTCTGGCGACAGCTCCCACGCCCGAAGAGCCAGGAGGGAAAGCCGTGCCTCGTTGGAAAGCTCTTTGGCAGCCGCTCGCGTGGCCCAACAGCCCGTGGGGCTGCGGGCTTTGCAGCGGCCGTCAGCCTGGGCGACACCGGCGCCCATATTGCGCCGCTGCGCCAGCCTGCGAAGCATTTTCCGGTAGGGCCGCGGCTCTGGCGACAGCTCCCACGCCCGAGGAGCCAGGAGGGAAAGCCGTGCCTCGTTGGAAAGCTCTTTGGCAGCCGCTCGCGTGGCCCCACAGCCCATGGGGCTGCGGGCTTTGCGGCGGCCGTCAGCCTCAGTGCCACCGGCGCCCACGTCGGGCCGCCGCGCCAGCCTGCGAAGCATTTTCCGGTAGGGCCGCGTCTCTGGCGACAGCTCCCACGCCCGAAGAGCCAGGAGGGAAAGCCGTGCCTCGTTGGAAAGCTCTTTGGCAGCCGCTCGCGTGGCCCCACAGCCCGTGGGGCTGTGGGCTTTGCGGCGGCCGTCAGCCTCGGCGCCACCGGCGCCCACGTTGCGCCGCCGCGCCAGCCTGCGAAGCATTTTCCGGTAGGGCTGCGGCTCTGGCGACAGCTCCCACGCCCGAAGAGCCAGGAGGGAAAGCCGTGCCTCGTTGGAAAGCTCTTTGGCAGCCCCTCGCGTGGCCCCACAGCCCGTGGGGCTGCGGGCTTTCCGGCAGCCGGCAGCCTCGGCGCCTCCGGCGCCCACGTGGCACCGCTGCACCAGCCTGCGAAGCATTTTCCAGTAGGGCCGCGGCTCTGGCGACAGCTCCCACGCCCGAAGAGCCAGGAGGGAAAGACGTGCCTCATTGGAAAGCTCTTTTGCAGTCGCTCGCATGGCCCCACAGCCCATGGGGCTGCGGGCTTTGCGGCGGCCGTCAGCCTCGGCGCCACCGGCGCCCAGGTGGGGCCGCTGCGCCAGCCTGCGAAGCATTTTCCGGTAGGGCCGCGTCTCTGGCGACAATGCCCACGCCCGAAGAGCCAGGAGGGAAAGCCGTGCCTCGTTGGAAAGCTCTTTGGCAGCCGCTCGCGTGGCCCCACAGCCCGTGGGGCTGCGGGCTTTGCGGCGGTCGTCAGCCTCGGGGCCACCGGCGCCCACGTGGCGCCGCCGTGCCAGCCTGCGAAGCACTTTCCGGTAGGGCCGCGGCTCTGGCGACAGCTCCCACGCCCAAAGAGCCAGGAGGGAAAGCCGTGCCTCGTTGGAAAGCTCTTTGGCAGCCGCTCGCGTGGCCCCACTGCCCATGGGGCTGCGGGCTTTGCGGCGGCCGTCAGCCTCGGCGCCACCGGCGCCCACATTGCGCCGCCATGGCAGCCTGCGAAGCATTTTCCGGTAGGGCCGCGGCTCTGGCGACAGCTCCCACGCCCGAAGAGCCAGGAGGGAAAGCCGTGCCTCGTTGGAAAGCTCTTTGGCAGCCACTCGCATCGCCCTAAAGCCTGTGGGGCTGCGGGCTTTGCGGCGGCCATCATCCTCGGCGCCACCGGCGCCCACGTGGCGCTGCCGCGCCAGCCTGCGAAGCATTTTCCGGTAGGGCCGCGTCTCTGGCGACAGCTCCCACGCCCGAAGAGCCAGGAGGGAAAGCCGTGCCTCGTTGGAAAGCTCTTTGGCAGCCACTCGCATCGCCCTAAAGCCTGTGGGGCTGCGGGCTTTGCGGCGGCCATCATCCTCGGCGCCACCGGCGCCCACGTGGCGCTGCCGCGCCAGCCTGCGAAGTATTTTCCGGTAGGGCCGCGTCTCTGGCGACAGCTCCCACGCCCGAAGAGCCAGGAGGGAAAGCCGTGCCTCGTTGGAAAACTCTTTGGCAGCCGCTCGCGTGGCCCCACAGCCCGTGGGGCTGCGGGCTTTGCGGCGGCCGTCAGCCTGGGCGACACCGGCGCCCAGGTGATGCCGCCGCGCCAGCCTGCGAAGAATTTTCCGGTAGGGCCGCGGCTCTGGCGACAGCTCCCACGCCCGAAGAGCCAGGAGGGAAAGCCGTGCCTCGTTGGAAAGCTCTTTGGCAGCCGCTCGCGTGGCCCCACAGCCCGTGGGGCTGCGGGCTTGGCGGCGGCCGTCAGCCTCAGCGCCACTGGCGCCCACGTTGCGCCGCCGCGCCAGCCTGCGAAGCATTTTCCGGTAGGGCCGCGGCTCTGGCGACAGCTCCCACGCCCGAAGAGCCAGGAGGGAAAGCCGTGCCTCGTTGGAAAGCTCTTTGGCAGTCGCTCGCGTGGCCCCACAGCCCGTGGGACTGCGGGCTTTGCGGCGGCCGTCAGCCTCAGTGCCACCGGCGCCCACATTGCGCCGCCGCGCCAGCCTGCGAAGCATTTTCCGGTAGGGCCGTGTCTCTGGCGACAGCTCCCACGCCCGAAGAGCCAGGAGGGAAAGCCATGCCTCGTTGGAAAGCTCTTTGGCAGCCACTCACGTGGCCCTACAGCCCGTGGGGCTGCGGGCTTTCCGGCGGCCGTCAGCCTCGGCGCCTCCGGCACCCACGTGGGGCCGCTGCACCAGCCTGCGAAGCATTTTCCGGTAGGGCCGCGGCTCTGGCGACAGCTCCCACGCCCGAAGAGCCAGGAGGGAAAGCCATGCCTCGTTGGAAAGCTCTTTGGCAGCCCCTCGCGTGGCCCCACAGCCCGTGGGGCTGCGGGCTTTCCGGCAGCCGGCAGCCTCGGCGCCACCGGCGCCCACGTGGCACCGCTGCACCAGCCTGCGAAGCATTTTCCAGTAGGGCCGCGACTCTGGCAACAGCTCCCACGCCCGAAGAGCCAGGAGGGAAAGCCGTGCCTCATTGGAAAGCTCTTTTGCAGTCGCTCGCGTGGCCCCACAGCCCGTGGGGCTGCGGGCTTTCCGGCGGCCGTCAGCCTGGGCGACACCGGCGCCCACGTGGGGCCGCCGCGCCAGCCTGCGAAGCATTTTCTGGTAGGGCCGCGGCTCTGGCGACAATTCCCACGCCCGAAGAGCCAGGAGGGAAAGCCGTGCCTCGTTGGAAAGCTCTTTGGCAGCCGCTCGCGTGGCCCCACAGCCCGTGGGGCTGCGGGCTTTGCGGCGGTCGTCAGCCTCGGGGCCACCGGCGCCCACGTAGCGCCGCCGCGCCAGCCTGCGAAGCACTTTCCGGTAGGGCCGCGGCTCTGGCGACAGCTCCCACGCCCGAAGAGCCAGGAGGGAAAGCCGTGCCTCGTTGGAAAGCTCTTTGGCAGCCGCTCGCGTGGCCCCACTGCCCATGGGGCTGCGGGCTTTGCGGCGGCCGTCAGCCTCGGCGCCACCGGCGCCCACGTCGGGCCGCCACGCCAGCCTGCGAAGCATTTTCCGGTAGGGCCGCGGCTCTGGCGACAGCTCCCACGCCCGAAGAGCCAGGAGGGAAAGCCGTGCCTCGTTGGAAAGCTCTTTGGCAGCCCCTCGCGTGGCCCCACAGCCCGTGGGGCTACGGGCTTTCCGGCGGCTGTCAGCCTGGGCGACACCGGCGCCCACGTGGGGCCGCCGCGCCAGCCTGCAAAGCATTTTCCGGTAGGGCCACGGATCTGGCGACAGCTCCCACGGCCAAAGAGCCAGGAGGGAAAGCCGTGCCTCGTTGGAAAGCTCTTTGGCAGCCACTCGCGTGGCCCCACAGCCCGTGGGGCTGTGGGCTTTGCGGCGGCCGTCAGCCTCGGCGCCACCGGCGCCCAGGTGGGGCCGCCGCGCCAGCCTGCGAAGCATTTTCCGGTAGGGCCGCGGCTCTGGCGACAGCTCCCACGGCCGAAGAGCCAGGAGGGAAAGCCGTGCCTCGTTGGAAAGCTCTTTGGCAGCCGCTCGCTTGGCCCCACAGCCCGTGGGGCTGCGGGCTTTGCGGCGGCCGTCAGCCTCGGCGCCACCGGCGCCCACGTTGCGCCGCTGCACCAGCCAGAGAAGCATTTTCCGGTAGGGCCGCGTCTCTGGCGCCAGCTCCCACGCCCGAAGAGCCAGGAGGGAAAGCCGTGCCTCGTTGGAAATCTCTTTGGCAGCCGCTCGCGTGGCCCCACAGCCCGTGGGGCTGCGGGGTTTCTGGCAGCCGTCAGCCTGGGCGCCACCGGCGCCCACGTCGGGCCTCCGCGTCAGCCTCCGAAGCATTTTCCGGTAGGGCCGCGGCTCTGGCGACAGCTCCCACGCCGGAAGAGCCAGGAGGGAAAGCTGTGCCTCGTTGGAAAGCTCTTTGGTAGCCACTCGCATGGCCCTAAAGCCTGTGGGGCTGCGGGCTTTGCGGCGGCCGTCAGCCTCGGCGCCACCGGCGCCCACGTGGCGCCGCCGCACCAGCCTGCGAAGCATTTTCCGGTAGGGCCGCGGCACTGGCGACAGCTCCCACGCCCGAAGAGCCAGGAGGGAAAGCCGTGCCTCGTTGGAAAGCTCTTTGGCAGCCGCTCGCGTGGCCCCACAGCCCGTGGGGCTGCGGGCTTTGCGGCGGCCGTCAGCCTCGGCAACACCGGCGCCCAGGTGGGGCCGCCGCGCCAGCCTGCAAAGAATTTTCCGGTAGGGCCGCGTCTCTGGCGACAGCTCCCACGCCCGAAGAGCCAGGAGGGAAAGCCGTGCCTCGTTGGAAAGCTCTTTTGCAGTCGCTCGCGTGGCCCCACAGCCCGTGGGGCTGCGGGCTTTCCGGCGGCCGTCAGCCTGGGCGACACCGGCGCCCACGTGGGGCCGCCGCGCCAGCCTGCGAAGCATTTTCTGGTAGGGCCGCGGCTCTGGCGACAATTCCCACGCCCGAAGAGCCAGGAGGGAAAGCCGTGCCTCGTTGGAAAGCTCTTTGGCAGCCGCTCGCGTGGCCCCACAGCCCGTGGGGCTGCGGGCTTTGCGGCGGTCGTCAGCCTCGGGGCCACCGGCGCCCACGTAGCGCCGCCGCGCCAGCCTGCGAAGCACTTTCCGGTAGGGCCGCGGCTCTGGCGACAGCTCCCACGCCCGAAGAGCCAGGAGGGAAAGCCGTGCCTCGTTGGAAAGCTCTTTGGCAGCCGCTCGCGTGGCCCCACTGCCCATGGGGCTGCGGGCTTTGCGGCGGCCGTCAGCCTCGGCGCCACCGGCGCCCACGTCGGGCCGCCACGCCAGCCTGCGAAGCATTTTCCGGTAGGGCCGCGGCTCTGGCGACAGCTCCCACGCCCGAAGAGCCAGGAGGGAAAGCCGTGCCTCGTTGGAAAGCTCTTTGGCAGCCGCTCGCGTGGCCCCACAGCCCGTGGGGCTACGGGCTTTCCGGCGGCTGTCAGCCTGGGCGACACCGGCGCCCACGTGGGGCCGCCGCGCCAGCCTGCAAAGCATTTTCCGGTAGGGCCACGGATCTGGCGACAGCTCCCACGGCCAAAGAGCCAGGAGGGAAAGCCGTGCCTCGTTGGAAAGCTCTTTGGCAGCCACTCGCGTGGCCCCACAGCCCGTGGGGCTGTGGGCTTTGCGGCGGCCGTCAGCCTCGGCGCCACCGGCGCCCAGGTGGGGCCGCCGCGCCAGCCTGCGAAGCATTTTCCGGTAGGGCCGCGGCTCTGGCGACAGCTCCCACGGCCGAAGAGCCAGGAGGGAAAGCCGTGCCTCGTTGGAAAGCTCTTTGGCAGCCGCTCGCTTGGCCCCACAGCCCGTGGGGCTGCGGGCTTTGCGGCGGCCGTCAGCCTCGGCGCCACCGGCGCCCACGTTGCGCCGCTGCACCAGCCAGAGAAGCATTTTCCGGTAGGGCCGCGTCTCTGGCGCCAGCTCCCACGCCCGAAGAGCCAGGAGGGAAAGCCGTGCCTCGTTGGAAATCTCTTTGGCAGCCGCTCGCGTGGCCCCACAGCCCGTGGGGCTGCGGGGTTTCTGGCAGCCGTCAGCCTGGGCGCCACCGGCGCCCACGTCGGGCCTCCGCGTCAGCCTCCGAAGCATTTTCCGGTAGGGCCGCGGCTCTGGCGACAGCTCCCACGCCGGAAGAGCCAGGAGGGAAAGCTGTGCCTCGTTGGAAAGCTCTTTGGTAGCCACTCGCATGGCCCTAAAGCCTGTGGGGCTGCGGGCTTTGCGGCGGCCGTCAGCCTCGGCGCCACCGGCGCCCACGTGGCGCCGCCGCACCAGCCTGCGAAGCATTTTCCGGTAGGGCCGCGGCACTGGCGACAGCTCCCACGCCCGAAGAGCCAGGAGGGAAAGCCGTGCCTCGTTGGAAAGCTCTTTGGCAGCCGCTCGCGTGGCCCCACAGCCCGTGGGGCTGCGGGCTTTGCGGCGGCCGTCAGCCTCGGCAACACCGGCGCCCAGGTGGGGCCGCCGCGCCAGCCTGCAAAGAATTTTCCGGTAGGGCCGCGTCTCTGGCGACAGCTCCCACGCCCGAAGAGCCAGGAGGGAAAGCCGTGCCTCGTTGGAAAGCTCTTTGGCAGCCGCTCGTGTGGCCCCACAGCCCATGGGGCTGCGGGCTTTGCGGCGGCCGTCAGCCTCAGTGCCACCGGCGCCCACGTGGCGCCGCCGCGCCAGCCTGCGAAGCATTTTCCGGTAGGGCCGCGTCTCTGGCAACAGCTCCCACGCCCGAAGAGCCAGGAGGGAAAGCCGTGCCTCGTTGGAAAGCTCTTTGGCAGCCGCTCGCGTGGCCCCACAGCCCGTGGGGCTGCGGGCTTTGCGGCGGCCGTCAGCCTGGGCGCCACCGGCGCCCAGTTGGGGCCGCCGCGCCAGCCTGCGAAGCATTTTCCGGTAGGGCCGCGGCTCTGGCGACAGTTCCCACGCCCGAAGAGCCAGGAGGGAAAGCCGTGCCTCGTTGGAAAGCTCTTTGGCAGCCGCTCGCGTGGCCCCACAGCCCATGGGGCTGCGGGCTTTGCGGTGGCCGTCAGCCTCGGCGCCACCGGTGCCCACGTGGCGCCGCCGCGCCAGCCTGCGAATCATTTTCCGGTAGGGCCGCGGCTCTGGCGACAGCTCCCACGCCCGAAGAGCCAGGAGGGAAAGCCATGCCTCGTTGGAAAGCTCTTTGGCAGCCGCTCGCGTGGCCCCAGAGCCCGTGGGGCTGCGGGCTTTCCGGCGGCCGTCAGCCTCGGCGCCATCGGCGCCCACATTGCGCCGCTGCGCCAGCCTGCGAAGCATTTTCCGGTAGGGCCGCGGCTCTGGCGACAGCTCCCACGCCCGAAGAGCCAGGAGGGATAGCCGTGCCTCGTTGGAAAGCTCTTTGGCAGCCGCTCGCGTGGCCCCAGAGCCCGTGGGGCTGCGGGCTTTCCGGCGGCCGTCAGCCTCGGCGCCATCGGCGCCCACATTGCGCCGCTGCGCCAGCCTGCTAAGCATTTTCCGGTAGGGCCGCGGCTCTGGCGACAGCTCCCACGCCCGAAGAGCCAGGAGGGAAAGCCGTGCCTCGTTGGAAAGCTCTTTGGCAGCCGCTCGCGTGGCCCCACAGCCCATGGGGCTGCGGGCTTTGCGGCGGCCGTCAGCCTCGGCGCCACCGGCGCCCACATTGCGCCGCCGCGCCAGCCTGCGAAGCATTTTCCGGTAGGGCCGCGGCTCTGGCGACAGCTCCCACGCCCGAAGAGCCAGGAGGGAAAGCCGTGCCTCGTTGGAAAGCTCTTTGGCAGCCGCTCGCGTGGCCCCACAGCCCGTGGGGCTGCGGGCTTTGCGGCGGCCGTCAGCCTGGGCGACACCGGCACCCAGGTGATGCCGCCGCGCCAGCCTGCGAAGCATTTTCCGGTAGGGCCGCGTCTCTGGCAACAGCTCCCACGCTCGAAGAGCCAGGAGGGAAAGCCGTGCCTCGTTGGAAAGCTCTTTGGCAGCCACTCGTGTGGCCCCACAGCCCATGGGGCTGCGGGCTTTGCGGCGGCCGTCAGCCTCGGCGACACCGGCGCCCAGGTGGGGCCGCCGCGCCAGCCTGCAAAGAATTTTCTGGTAGGGCTGCAGCTCTGGCGACAGCTCCCACGGCCGAAGAGCCAGGAGGGAAAGCCATGCCTCGTTGGAAAGCTCTTTGGCAGCCGCTCGCGTGGCCCCACAGCCCATGGGGCTGCGGGCTTTGCGGCGGCCGTCAGCCTCAGTGCCACCGGCGCCCACGTGGAGCCGCCGCGCCAGCCTGCGAAGCATTTTCCAGTAGGGCCGCGTCTCTGGCGACAACTCCCACGCCCAAAGAGCCAGGAGGGAAAGCCGTGCCTCGTTGGAAAGCTCTTTGGCAGCCGCTCGCGTGGCCCCACAGCCCATGGGGCTGCGGGCTTTGCGGCGGCCGTCAGCCTCGGCGCCACCGGCGCCCACGTTGCGCCGCCGCGCCAGCCTGCGAAGCATTTTCCGGTAGGGCCGCGGCTCTGGCGACAGCTCCCACACCCGAAGAGCCAGGAGGGAAAGCCGTGCCTCATTGGAAAGCTCTTTGGCAGCCACTCACGTGGCCCCACAGCCCGTGGGGCTGCGGGCTTTCCGGCGGCTGTCAGCCTCGGCGCCACCGGCGCCCACATTGCGCCGCCGCGCTAGCCTGCGAAGCATTTTCCGGTAGGGCCGCGTCTCTGGCGACAGCTCCCACGCCCGAAGAGCCAGGAGGGAAAGCCGTGCCTCGTTGGAAAGCTCTTTGGCAGCCACTCACGTGGCCCCACAGCCCGTGGGGCTGCGGGCTTTGCGGCGGCCGTCAGCCTCGGCGCCACCGGCGCCCACGTGGCGCCACCGCGCCAGCCTGCGAAGCATTTTCCGGTAGGGCCGCGGCTCTGGCGACAGCTCCCACGCCCGAAGAGCCAGGAGGGAAAGCCGTGCCTCATTGGAAAGCTCTTTGGCAGCCGCTCGCGTGGCCCCACCGCCCGTAGGGCTGCGGGCTTTCCGGCGGCTGTCAGCCTCGGCGCCACCGGCGCCCACGTGGCACGACCGCGCCAGCCTGCGAAGCATTTTCCGGTAGGGCCGCGTCTCTGGCGACAGCTCCCACGCCCGAAGAGCCAGGAGGGAAAGCCGTGCCTCGTTGGAAAGCTCTTTGGCAGCCGCTCGCGTGGCCCCACAGCCCATGGGGCTGCGGGCTTTGTGGCGGCCGTCAGCCTCAGCGCCACCGGCGCCCACGTTGCGCCGCCGCGCCAGCCTGCGAAGCATTTTCCGGTAGGGCCGTGGCTCTCGCGACAGCTCTGTCGTGGTTTAGCCTCAGATGGCAACAAAGAACCACGTGCCGCTCGCACGTGCCTTCCTAACACAGGAAGGATCGTAAGAAAAGGCAAGACTCTTGGGTTGGGACAAAGGCAGTTTAACGGAACAGCAAAGGGAACAGGCAAACAACAACAACAACAACAACAACACGGACAGGGGAATATACAAACGCGATTACGGAACCGCCGCTCCCCGCCGCTCGCCGACCGGCCGGACCCGGGACGCCCCAGCCCGCTTTTAAGCAGCAACTTCCTGCCCCCTCCCCCGGCAGCTCAGGGTGGGCGTGGCTCACATGGCATGGAATACCAGGAAAAGTTAACCCTATCCCCACCGGAACCAGGACATTATCCACCCCTTATTCCATACCATCTATGCCATGCCCAGCAGGTTCCAATGAATTGCCACCACTTTCCCCTGTTATATATATATATATACACACATATAATGCCCTTAGTTTATGGGTCATCCCTCCAAAGTGTCCGTTGAGTTCTTTTAATCCACGGCTTTGGGCTCCATTTGTTAGAACAGTCTCTCAGGGCAGGTGAGATGCTGGGTGGTGCTGGTCTGTTGCATGCTGTATTTTTCGGAGCTTGTGACTGGTGCACCTGGTGTGGCTCATGCACACAGTCCGTGGGCTGAAGATGTAGATCTTGAGGAAACTGCTGGGCGCCAGCTGCTGAGATCAGTTCTTATCCCATCATCCCTGTGCCTCACTTGTAGTACAACTGATATCAATTATAGCAATGAGGACATACAGTGACAGTGTTACTTATCAATTAACAGCACACAATCTGATTTATTGGCTATTCTCGCCCAAAATCAGATCCCCATGAGGTACACATCGGACTTCCCCATCCTGCCGCATCACCCACCAAGTGCACCCAGGTCCTTGGGCAAAAGCAATCCCACGGATGGGTTTGCCTTTGCCTGAGACAGGACTAACCCAGACTGTAATCTGGGATATGCATTCTCCAAAAACCCACAATACCCAAGAAAGCCTGTGTTTCCTTTTTACTAGTTGGTGGAGACATAGCTGCTATTTTGTTGATCACATCCATTGGAATCTGACGGCGTCCATCTTGCCATTTTATTCCTAAAAACTGGATCTCCTGCGCAGGTCCCTTGACCTTACTTCGCTTTATAGCAAAACCAGCGTTCAGAAGGATTTGGACTATTTTACTCCCTTTCTCAAAAACTTCTTCTGCTGTGTTTCCCCATACAATGATGTCATCAATGTACTGCAGATGTTCTGGAGCTTCACCCTGTTCCAGTGCAGTCTGGATCAGTCCATGGCAAATGGTGGGGCTGTGTTTCCACCCCTGGGGCAGTCGATTCCAGGTGTATTGGACGCCCCTCCAAGTGAAAGCAAACTGTGGCCTGCACTCTGCTGCCAAAGGGATTGAGAAGAATGCATTCGCTATATCAATCGTGGCATACCACTTGGCTGCCTTGGACTCCAGTTCGTACTGGAGTTCTAGCATGTCCGGCACGGCAGCACTCAGCGGTGGCGTGACTTCATTCAGACCACGATAGTCTACAGTTAGCCTCCACTCTCCATTAGATTTTCGCACCGGCCATATGGGACTGTTAAAGGGTGAGCGAGTCTTGCTGATCACTCCTTGAACCTCTAGTTGACGAATCAGCTCATGGATGGGAATCAGAGAGTCTCGGTTAGTGCGATACTGCCGCCGATGCACCGTTGTGGTAGCAATCGGCACCTGTTGTTCTTTGACCCTCAACAACCCCACAACAGAAGAATCCTCCGAGAGACCAGGCAAGGCAGACAACTGTTTAACTTCCTCTGTCTCCAAAGCAGCTATGCCAAAGGCCCAGCGGTACCCTTTTGGGTCCTTAAAATACCCTCTCCTGAGGTAATCTATACCAAGGATGCATGGAGCCTCTGGGCCAGTCACAATGGGATGCTTTTGCCACTCATTCCCAGTTAGGCTCACTTCTGCCTCCAGTACAGTCAACTCTTGGGATCCCCCTGCCACCCCAGAAATACAAATGGGTTCTGCCCCTCTATAGCTTGATGGTATTAAAGTACACTGCGCACCCGTGTCCACTAGAGCCTTATACTCCTGTGGGTCTGATGTGCCAGGCCATCGAATCCACACCGTCCAATAAACCCGGTTGTCCCTTTCCTCCACCTGGCCGGAGGCAGGGCCCCCCTAATACTCGTCATAGTATCCATTACTCACTTCTTGCATAAATGACTTGGAAGTTCCTTCAAGAGGATCAGAAGCAAGATCAGGCCTTCTGCTTTGTCTGGGGAACGGCCCACTGGAAACTGGGGCGGCACTTTTCCTGGAGGGATCCCCTTTTGTGGTTGTCCTTCCTTGCAACTCCTGTACCCGTGTCCGCAGGATCGAAGTAGGTCGTCCATCCCACTTCCTCATGTCCTCTCCGTGGTCCCGCAGGTAGAACCACAGGGTGCCTCGTGGTGTGTACCCTCTGTACTCTCTCTCTTGAGTGGGGAAATGCCTGCTTCTAATAGCTGAGATGCTGGCCCGTGCAGGTGGGGAGTAGAACATATTCTCTTCAAGTTGCTGGACCTTCCATGACAGTTTCTCCACAGCTGAGACAAGGGGGGAAGAGAGACTTTCTTCATATCGCCGGAGCCGGCCAGCTACCTCATCCACCGTTGGTCCCTCTTCACCTTTCCATTCCATTACTGCCAGGGAGTTGGCATATGATGATGGTGCGCTCCGTACAAACTTCCGCCACATGGGCCTTGTGCATTGCACCTCATCAGGGTCTGTGGGTAAGTCTGCATTGTCCAAGTCATAATAAATCATCTCCCGCACAGCTAATTCTCTCAGGTACTGGATACCTCTTTCCATGGTAGTCCACTTGCTTGGCTGACATACAACATCCTCACTGAAGGGGTACCTCTCCCTCACACCTAACAGGAGTCGTTTCCAGAGGCTGAGGGCTTGGGTCTTCTTCCCAATCGCCTTGTCAATGCCGCCTTCCCTAGACAGGGATCCCAGCTGCCTGGCCTCCCTACCCTCTAATTCCAGGCTACTGGCCCCATTATCCCAGCACCGGAGCAGCCAGGTGACAATGTGCTCGCCTGAAAGTCGGCTGAAATCTTTTCGCATATCCCGCAGCTCACTCAAAGATAAGGATCGAGTAATTATCTCTGGTTCTGCCTCTTCCTCCTGCTCTCGTGATGGCCCTGGTTCATCATCATCTCTTACTAAGCGAACTGATTTCTTTGTGTACTTCTTCTTCTGTATGGGGGCAACTGATACCGGCACGGGTTGGTTCTCTGGTTCAGTGGCAGTGTCTGCCGCAGGGGCTGCAGTACCCGCAGGGGCCGCCGCAGGGGCTGCAGTAGCCGCAGGGGCCGCCGCAGGGGCTGCAGCAGCCGCAGGGGCCGCCGCAGGGGCTGCAGCAGCCGCAGGGGCCGCCGCAGGGGCCGCCGGTCTGGTTTCCATCTCTTCCCCTTGAGGGTGCTGCATAATTCTGAGCAGTGCCTGGTAGATACTGGCCAGGGCCCAGCACAGCGCGGTGAGTTGTGCCTCTCTAGAATAGCCACAACATTTTCCCTTCAAATATTCTACCACTTTATCAGGGTCCTGTAATTGTTCAGGGGTGAAGTCCCAGACCATTGGAGGCGAGTAGTTCTC
Organism: Larus michahellis; assembly: GCF_964199755.1. Taxonomy (NCBI): domain Eukaryota; kingdom Metazoa; phylum Chordata; class Aves; order Charadriiformes; family Laridae; genus Larus; species Larus michahellis. Next base: position 639,179 of record NW_027436101.1, on the reverse strand, counting down.
TAAGTACCTGCCCATGCTCTCCCACATGCCATGCCACCCCTGACCATCCAGCCTCGAAGCAGATCTCCGGGTGGTAGTCTTAAATAGTCGCTTAACCCTAAACAAGACCTGGAACGTATTCAGGAGACATAGCACTAGGAACACGCTGGTTTGAGTATCCCAAGGATATTCAAGATTCTCAAAAGCTGTCACACCTGACCCGAAGGAGAAAAGGGAGGCAAAAGGGCTGGGGAAACTATTAACAAATTCTGAGAGACGGTGTCCAATGTACGGACAGGACAACAAAACCACATAAACACCCCAAAATAACCGTCTGAACAGTGATGTTATCATATCATAAACAGATATCGCACAGGACAGCAGAATGATAATCCTCATCCCTCTTCCAGACATGGTAAACAGCATCGCAGGGAGTACATAAGCCATATAGGAATTTATGTAACACAGCCATGAGAACAAACCAAGCAACATGATGACCAGTGACTATTTACCTAATAAAATAAATGCATACAAAAAAAAAAACCAAAACCGTTTTTTCCACGTTCTAGTTGGATTCTGTCGTTATGTCAACCCTTCAAGCCCCACGTTGGGCGCCAAAAAGGACTGTCGTGGTTTAGCCTCAGATGGCAACAAAGAACCACGTGCCGCTCGCACGTGCCTTCCTAACACAGGAAGGATCGTAAGAAAAGGCAAGACTCTTGGGTTGGGACAAAGGCAGTTTAACGGAACAGCAAAGGGAACAGGCAAACAACAACAACAACAACAACAACAACAACACGGACAGGGGAATATACAAACGCGATTACGGAACCGCCGCTCCCAGCCGCTCGCCGACCGGCCGGACCCGGGACGCCCCAGCCCGCTTTTAAGCAGCAACTTCGTGCCCCCTCCCCCGGCAGCTCAGGGTGGGCGTGGCTCACATGGCATGGAATACCAGGAAAAGTTAACCCTATCCCCACCGGAACCAGGACAAGCTCCCACGCCCGAAGAGCCAGGAGGGAAAGCCGTGCCTCGTTGGAAAGCTCTTTGGCAGCCGCTCGCGTGGCCCCACAGCCCTTGGGGCTGCGGGCTTTGCAGCGGCCGTCAGCCTCGGCGCCACCAGCGGCCACGTGGCGCCGCCGCGCCAGCCTGCGAAGCATTTTCCGGTAGGGCCGCGGCTCTGGCGACAGCTCCCACGGCCGAAGAGCCAGGAGGGATAGCCGTGCCTCGTTGGAAAGCCCTTTGGCAGCCGCTCGCGTGGCCCCACAGCCCGTGGGGCTGCGGGATTTGCGGCGGCTGTCAGCCTCGGCGCCACCGGCGCCCACGTTGCTCCGCTGCGCCAGCCTGCAAAGCATTTTCCGGTAGGGCCGCGTCTCTGGCGAAAGCTCCCACGGCCGAAGAGCCAGGAGGGAAAGCCATGCCTCGTTGGAAAGCTCTTTGGCAGCCGCTCGCGTGGCCCCAGAGCCCGTGGGACTGCGGGCTTTCCGGCGGCCGTCAGCCTCGGCGCCACCGGCGCCCACGTCGGGCCGCCGCGCCAGCCTGCGAAGCATTTTTCGGTAGGGCCGCGGCTCTGGCGACAGCTCCCACGCCCGAAGAGCCAGGAGGGAAAGCCGTGCCTCGTTGGAAAGCTCTTTGGCAGCCGCTCGCATGGCCCCACAGCCCATGGGGCTGCAGGCTTTGCGGCGGCCGTCAGCCTCGGCGCCACCGGCGCCCACATTGCGCCGCTGCGCCAGCCTGCGAAGCATTTTCCGGTAGGGCCGCGGCTCTGGCGACAGCTCCCACGCCCGAAGAGAAAGGAGGGAAAGCCATGCCTCGTTGGAAAGCTCTTTGGCAGCCGCTCGCGTGGCCCCACAGCCCGTGGGGCTGCGGGCTTTGCGGCGGCCGTCAGCCTCAGCGCCACCGGCGCCCACGTTGCGCCGCCGCGCCAGCCTGCGAAGCATTTTCCGGTAGGGCCGCGGCTCTGGCGACAGCTCCCACGCCCGAAGAGCCAGGAGGGAAAGCCGTGCCTCATTGGAAAGCTCTTTGGCAGCCGCTCGCGTGGCCCCACAGCCTGTGGGGCTGCGGGCTTTGCGGCGGCCGTCAGCCTCGGCGCCACCGGCGCCCAGGTGGGGCCGCCGCGCCAGCCTGCAAAGAATTTTCCGGTAGGGCCGCGTCTCTGGCGACAGCTCCCACGGCCAAAGAGCCAGGAGGGAAAGCCGTGCCTCGTTGGAAAGCTCTTTGGCAGCCGCTCGCGTGGCCCCACAGCCCATGGGGCTGCGGGCTTTGCGGCGGCCGTCAGCCTCAGTGCCACCGGCGCCCACGTGGCGCCGCCGCGCCAGCCTGCGAAGCATTTTCCGGTAGGGCCGCGTCTCTGGCGACAGCTCCCACGCCCGAAGAGCCAGGAGGGAAAGCCGTGCCTCGTTGGAAAGCTCTTTGGCAGCCGCTCGCGTGGCCCCACAGCCCATGGGGCTGCGGGCTTTGCGGCGGCCGTCAGCCTCGGCGCCACCGGCGCCCACGTGGCTCGACCGCGCCAGCCTGCGAAGCATTTTCCAGTAGGGTCGCGTCTCTGGCGACAGCTCCCACGCCCGAAGAGCCAGGAGGGAAAGCCGTGCCTCGTTGGAAAGCTCTTTGGCAGCCGCTCGCGTGGCCCCACAGCCCATAGGGCTGCGGGCTTTGCGGCGGCCGTCAGCCTGGGCGACACCGGCGCCCAGGTGGGGCCGCCGCGCCAGCCTGCGAAGCATTTTGCGGTAGGGCCGCGGCTCTGGCGACAGCTCCCACGGCCAAAGAGCCAGGAGGGAAAGCCGTGCCTCGTTGGAAAGCTCTTTGGCAGCCGATCGCGTGGCCCCACAGCCCGTGGGGCTGCGGGCTTTGCGGCGGCCGTCAGCCTCGGCGCCACCGGCGCCCACGTCGGGCTGCCGCGCCAGCCTGCGAAGCATTTTCCGGTAGGGCCGCGGCTCTGGTGACAGCTCCCACGCCCAAAGAGCCAGGAGGGAAAGCCGTGCCTCGTTAGAAAGCTCTTTGGCAGCCGCTCGTGTGGCCCCACAGCCCATGGGGCTGCGGGGTTTCCGGCGGCCGTCAGCCTCAGTGCCACCGGCGCCCACGTGGCGCCGCCGCGCCAGCCTGCGAAGCATTTTCCGGTAGGGCCGCGGCTCTGGCGACAGCTCCCACGCCCGAAGAGCCAGGAGGGATAGCCGTGCCTCGTTGGAAAGCTCTTTGGCAGCCGCTCGCGTGGCCCCAGAGCCCGTGGGGCTGCGGGCTTTCCGGCGGCCGTCAGCCTCGGCGCCATCGGCGCCCACATTGCGCCGCTGCGCCAGCCTGCGAAGCATTTTCCGGTAGGGCCGCGGCTCTGGCGACAGCTCCCACGCCCGAAGAGCCAGGAGGGAAAGCCGTGCCTCGTTGGAAAGCTCTTTGGCAGCCGCTCGCGTGGCCCCACAGCCCATGGGGCTGCGGGCTTTGCGGCGGCCGTCGGCCTCGGCGCCACCGGCGCCCACATTGCGCCGCTGCGCCAGCCTGCGAAGCATTTTCTGGTAGGGCCGCGGCTCTGGCGACAGCTCCCACGCCCGAAGAGCCAGGAGGGAAAGCCATGCCTCGTTGGAAAGCTCTTTGGCAGCCGCTCGCGTGGCCCCACAGCCCATGCGGCTGCGGGCTTTGCGGCGGCTGTCAGCCTCGGCGCCACCGGCGCCCACGTGGCGCGACCACGCCAGCCTGCAAAGCATTTTCCGGTAGGGCCGCGTCTCTGGCGACAGCTCCCACGCCCGAAGAGCCAGGAGGGAAAGCCGTGCCTCATTGGAAAGCTCTTTGGCAGCCGCTCGCGTGGCCCCACAGCCCATGGGGCTGCGGGCTTTGCGGCGGCCGTCAGCCTCGGCGCCACCGGCGCCCACGTCGGGCCGCCACGCCAGCCTGCGAAGCATTTTTCGGTAGGGCCGCGTCTCTGGCGACAGCTCCCACGCCCGAAGAGCCAGGAGGGAAAGCCGTGCCTCGTTGGAAAGCTCTTTGGCAGCCGCTTGCGTGGCCCCAGAGCCTGTGGGGCTGCGGGCTTTGCGGCGGCCGTCAGCCTCGCCGACACCGGCGCCCAGGTGGGGCCGCCGCGCCAGCCTGCAAAGAATTTTCCGGTAGGGCCGCGTCTCTGGCGACAGCTCCCACGCCCGAAGAGCCAGGAGGGAAAGCCGTGCCTCGTTGGAAAGCTCTTTGGCAGCCGCTCGCGTGGCTCCACAGCCCATGGGGCTGCGGGCTTTGCGGCGGCCGTCAGCCTCAGTGCCACCGGCGCCCACCTGGCGCCGCCGCGCCAGCCTGCGAAGCATTTTCCGGTAGGGCCGCGGCTCTGGCGACAGCTCCCACGCCCGAAGAGCCAGGAGGGAAAGCCGTGCCTCGTTGGAAATTTCTTTGGCAGCCGCTCGCGTGGCCCCACAGCCCATGGGGCTGCGGGCTTTGCGGCGGCCGTCAGCCTGGGCGACACCGGCGCCCACGTGGGGCCGCCGCGCCAGCCTGCGAAGCATTTTCCGGTAGGGCCGCGTCTCTGGCGACAGCTCCCAGGCCCGAAGAGCCAGGAGGGAAAGCCGTGCCTCATTGGAAAGCTCTTTGGCAGCCGCTCGCGTGGCCCCACAGCCCATGGGGCTGCGGGCTTTGCGGCGGCCGTCAGCCTGGGCAACACCGGCGCCCACGTTGCGCCGCCACGCCAGCCTGCGAAGCATTTTCCGGTAGGGCCGCGTCTCTGGCGACAGCTCCCACGGCCAAAGAGCCAGGAGGGAAAGCCGTGCCTCGTTGGAAAGCTCTTTGGCAGCCGCTCGCGTGGCCCCACAGCCCATGGGGCTGCGGGCTTTGCGGCGGCCGTCAGCCTCAGTGCCACCGGCGCCCACGTTGCGCCGCCGCGCCAGCCTGCGAAGCATTTTCCGGTAGGGCCGCGGCTCCGGCGACAGCTCCCACGCCCGAAGAGCCAGGAGGGAAAGCCGTGCCTCGTTAGAAAGCTCTTTGGCAGCCGCTCGTGTGGCCCCACAGCCCGTGGGGCTGCGGGGTTTCCGGCGGCCGTCAGCCTGGGCGCCACCGGCGCCCACGTGGCGCCGCCGCGCCAGCCTGCGAAGCATTTTCCGGTAGGGCCGCGGCTCTGGCGACAGCTCCCACGCCCGAAGAGCCAGGAGGGATAGCCGTGCCTCGTTGGAAAGCTCTTTGGCAGCCGCTCGCGTGGCCCCAGAGCCCGTGGGGCTGCGGGCTTTCCGGCGGCCGTCAGCCTCGGCGCCATCGGCGCCCATATTGCGCCGCTGCGCCAGCCTGCGAAGCATTTTCCGGTAGGGCCGTGGCTCTGGCGACAGCTCCCACGCCCGAAGAGCCAGGAGGGAAAGCCGTGCCTCGTTGGAAAGCTCTTTGGCAGCCGCTCGCGTGGCCCCACAGCCCATGGGGCTGCGGGCTTTACAGCGGCCGTCAGCCTCGGCGGCAGCAGCGCCCACGTGGCGCCGCCGCGCCCGCCTGCGAAGCATTTTCCGGTAGGGCCGCGGCTCTGGCGACAGCTCCCACGCCCGAAGAGCCAGGAGGGAAAGCCGTGCCTCGTTGGAAAGCTCTTTGGCAGCTGCTCGCGTGGCCCCACAGCCCATGGGGCTGCGGCCTTTGCGGCGGCCGTCAGCCTGGGCGACACCGGCGCCCACGTGGGGCCGCCGCGCCAGCCTGCGAAGCATTTTCCGGTAGGGCCGCGGCTCTGGCGACAGCTCCCACGCCCGAAGAGCCAGGAGGGAAAGCCGTGCCTCGTTGGAAAGCTCTTTGGCAGCCACTCGCGTGGCCCCACAGCCCATGGGGCTGCGGGCTTTGCGGCGGCCGTCAGCCTCAGTGCCACCGGCGCCCACGTTGCGCCGCCGCGCCAGCCTGCGAAGCATTTTCCGGTAGGGCCGTGGCTCTGGCGACAGCTCCCACGGCCGAAGAGCCAGGAGGGAAAGCCATGCCTCGTTGGAAAGCTCTTTGGCAGCCGCTCGCGTGGCCCCACAGCCCGTGGGGCTGCGGGCTTTGTGGCGGCCGTCAGCCTCGGCGCCATCGGCGCCCACGTCGGGCCGCCGCGCCAGCCTGCGAAGCATTTTCCGGTAGGGCCGCGGCTCTGGCGACAGCTCCCACGCCCGAAGAGCCAGGAGGGAAAGCCGTGCCTCATTGGAAAGCTCTTTGGCAGCCACTCACGTGGCCCCACAGCCCGTGGGGCTGCGGGCTTTCCGGCGGCTGTCAGTCTCGGCGCCACCGGCGCCCACGTGGCACGACCGCGACAGCCTGCGAAGCATTTTCCGGTAGGGCCGCAGCTCTGGCGACAGCTCCCACAGCCAAAGAGCCAGGAGGGAAAGCCGTGCCTCGTTGGAAAGCTCTTTGGCAGCCGCTCGCGTGGCCCCACAGCCCATGGGGCTGCGGGCTTTGCGGCGGCCGTCAGCCTCAGCGCCACCGGCTCCCACGTTGCGCCGCCGCGCCAGCCTGCGAAGCATTTTCCGGTAGGGCCGCAGCTCTGGCGACAGCTCCCACGGCCAAAGAGCCAGGAGGGAAAGCCGTGCCTCGTTGGAAAGCTCTTTGGCAGCCGCTCGCGTGGCCCCACAGCCCATGGGGCTGCGGGCTTTACAGCGGCCGTCAGCCTCGGCGCCAGCAGCGCCCACGTGGCGCCGCCGCGCCAGCCTGCGAAGCATTTTCCGGTAGGGCCGCGTCTCTGGCGACAACTCCCACGCCCAAAGAGCCAGGAGGGAAAGCCGTGCCTCGTTGGAAAGCTCTTTGGCAGCCGCTCGCGTGGCCCCACAGCCCATGGGGCTGCGGGCTTTGCGGCAGCCGTCAGCCTGGGCGACACCGGCGCCCACGTGGGGCCGCCGCGCCAGCCTGCATAGCATTTTCCGGTAGGGCCGCGTCTCTGGCGACAGCTCCCACGCCCGAAGAGCCAGGAGGGAAAGCCGTGCCTCATTGGAAAGCTCTTTGGCAGCCACTCGCGTGGCCCCACAGCCCATGGGGCTGCGGGCTTTGCGGCGGCCGTCAGCCTCAGTGCCACCGGCGCCCACGTTGCGCCGCGGCGCCAGCCTGCGAAGCATTTTCCGGTAGGGCCGCGTCTCTGGCGACAGCTCCCACGCCCGAAGAGCCAGGAGGGAAAGCCGTGCCTCGTTGGAAAGCTCTTTGGCAGCCGCTCGCGTGGCCCCACAGCCCATGGGGCTGCGGGCTTTGCGGCGGCCGTCAGCCTGGGCACCACCGGCGCCCACGTCGGGCCGCCGCGTCAGCCTGCGAAGCATTTTCCGGTAGGGCCGCGGCTCTTGCGACAGCTCCCACGCCCGAAGAGCCAGGAGGGAAAGCTGTGCCTCGTTGGAAAGCTCTTTGGCAGCCACTCGCATGGCCCTAAAGCCTGTGGGGCTGCGGGCTTTGCGGCGGCCGTCAGCCTCGGCGCCACCGGCGCCCACGTGGCGCCGCCGCGGCAGACTGCGAAGCATTTTCCGGTAGGGCCGCGGCTCTGGCGACAGATCCCACGCCCGAAGAGCCAGGAGGGAAAGCCGTGCCTCATTGGAAAGCTCTTTGGCAGCCGCTCGTGTGGCCCCACAGCCCGTAGGGCTGCGGGCTTTCCGGCGGCTGTCAGCCTCGGCGCCACCGGCGCCCACGTGGGGCCGCCGCGCCAGCCTGCAAAGCATTTTCCGGTAGGGCCGCGGCTCTGGCGACAGCTCCCACGCCCGAAGAGCCAGGAGGGAAAGCCATGCCTCGTTGGAAAGCTCTTTGGCAGCCGCTCGCGTGGCCCCACAGCCCGTGGGGCTGCGGGCTTTCCGGCGGCCGTCAGCCTCGGCGCCATCGGCGCCCACATTCCGCCGCTGCGCCAGCCTGCGAAGCATTTTCCGGTAGGGCCGCGGCTCTGGCGACAGCTCCCACGCCCGAAGAGCCAGGAGGGAAAGCCGTGCCTCGTTGGAAAGCTCTTTGGCAGCCGCTCGCGTGGCCCCACAGCCCATGGGGCTGCGGGCTTTGCGGCGGCCGTCAACCTCAGCGCCACAGGCGCCCACGTTGCGCCGCCGCGCCAGCCTGCGAAGCATTTTCCGGTAGGGCCGCGGCTCTGGCGACAGCTCCCACGCCTGAAGAGCCAGGAGGGAAAGCCGTGCCTCGTTGGAAAGCTCTTTGGCAGCCGCTCGCGTGGCCCCACAGCCCATGGGGCTGCGGGCTTTACAGCGGCCGTCAGCCTCGGCACCAGCAGCGCCCACGTGGCGCCGCCGCGCCAGCCTGCGAAGCATTTTCCGGTAGGGCCGCGTCTCTGGCGACAGCTCCCACACCCGAAGAGAAAGGAGGGAAAGCCGTGCCTCGTTGGAAAGCTCTTTGGCAGCCGCTCGCGTGGCCCCACAGCCCATGGGGCTGCGGGCTTTGCGGCGGCCGTCAGCCTCAGTGCCACCGGCGCCCACGTTGCGCCGCGGCGCCAGCCTGCGAAGCATTTTCCGGTAGGGCCGCGTCTCTGGCGACAGCTCCCACGCCCGAAGAGCCAGGAGGGAAAGCCGTGCCTCGTTGGAAAGCTCTTTGGCAGCCGCTCGCGTGGCCCCACAGCCCATGGGGCTGCGGGCTTTGCGGCGGCCGTCAGCCTCGGCGCAACCGGCGCCCACGTGGGGCCGCTGCGCCAGCCTGCAAAGCATTTTCCGGTAGGGCCGCGTCTCTGGCGACAGCTCCCACGCCCGAAGAGCCAGGAGGGAAAGCCATGCCTCGTTGGAAAGCTCTTTGGCAGCCGCTCGCGTGGCCCCACAGCCCGTGGGGCTGCGGGCTTTCCGGCGGCCGTCAGCCTGGGCGACACCGGTGCCCAGGTGGGGCCGCCGCGCCAGCCTGCGAAGCATTTTCCGGTAGGGCCACGTCTCTGGCGACAGCTCCCACGCCCGAAGAGCCAGGAGGGAAAGCCGTGCCTCGTTGGAAAGCTCTTTGGCAGCCACTCGCATGGTCCTAAAGCCTGTGGGGCTGCGGGTTTGCGGCGGTCGTCAGCCTGGGCGACACTGGCGCCCAGGCGATGCCGCCGCGCCAGCCTGCGAAGCATTTTCCGGTAGGGCCGCGGCTCTGGCGACAGCTCCCACGCCCAAAGAGCCAGGAGGGAAAGCCGTGCCTCGTTAGAAAGCTCTTTGGCAGCCGCTCGCGTGGCCCCAGAGCCCGTGGGGCTGCGGGCTTTCCGGCGGCCGTCAGCCTCGGCGCCATCGGCGCCCATATTGCGCCGCTGCGCCAGCCTGCGAAGCATTTTCCGGTAGGGCCACGGCTCTGGCGACAGCTCCCACGCCCGAAGAGCCAGGAGGGAAAGCCGTGCCTCGTTGGAAAGCTCTTTGGCAGCCGCTCGCGTGGCCCCACAGCCCATGGGGCTGCGGGCTTTGCGGCGGCCGTCAGCCTCGGCGCCACCGGCGCCCACATTGCGCCGCTGCGCCAGCCTGCGAAGCATTTTCCGGTAGGGCCGCGGCGCTGGCGTCAGCTCCCACGCCCGAAGAGCCAGGAGGGAAAGCCATGCCTCGTTGGAAAGCTCTTTGGCAGCCGCTCGCGTGGCCCCACAGCCCATGGGGCTGCGGGCTTTCCGGCGGCTGTCAGCCTCGGCGCCACCGGTGCCCACGTGGCGCGACCGCGCCAGCCTGCAAAGCATTTTCCGGTAGGGCCGCGTCTCTGGCGACAGCTCCCACACCCGAAGAGCCAGGAGGGAAAGCCGTGCCTCGTTGGAAAGCTCTTTGGCAGCCGCTTGCGTGGCCCCAGAGCCCGTGGGGCTGCGGGCTTTGCGGCGGCCGTCAGCCTCGCCGACACCGGCGCCCAGGTGGGGCCGCCGCGCCAGCCTGCAAAGACTTTTCCGGTAGGGCCGCGTCTCTGGCGACAGCTCCCACGCCCGAAGAGCCAGGAGGGAAAGCCGTGCCTCGTTGGAAAGCTCTTTGGCAGCCGCTCGCGTGGCCCCACAGCCCATGGGGCTGCGGGCTTTGCGGCGGCCGTCAGCCTCAGTGCCACCGGCGCCCACCTGGCGCCGCCGCGCCAGCCTGCGAAGCATTTTCCGGTAGGGCCGCGGCTCTGGCGACAGCTCCCACGCCCGAAGAGCCAGGAGGGAAAGCCGTGCCTCGTTGGAAAGCTCTTTGGCAGCCGCTCGCGTGGCCCCACAGCCCATGGGGCTGCGGGCTTTGCGGCGGCCGTCAGCCTGGGCGACACCGGCGCCCACGTGGGGCCGCCGCGCCAGCCTGCGAAGCATTTTCCGGTAGGGCCGCGGCTCTGGCGACAGCTCCCACGCCCGAAGAGCCAGGAGGGAAAGCCGTGCCTCGTTGGAAAGCTCTTTGGCAGCCGTTCGCGTGGCCCCACAGCCCATGGGGCTGCGGGCTTTGCGGCGGCCGTCAGCCTCGGCGCCACCGGCGCCCACGTTGCGCCGCCACGCCAGCCTGCGAAGCATTTTCAGGTAGGGCCGCGTCTCTGGCGACAGCTCCCACGGCCAAAGAGCCAGGAGGGAAAGCCGTGCCTCGTTGGAAAGCTCTTTGGCAGCCGCTCGCGTGGCCCCACAGCCCATGGGGCTGCGGGCTTTGCGGCGGCCGTCAGCCTCAGCGCCACCGGCGCCCACGTTGCGCCGCCGCGCCAGCCTGCGAAGCATTTTCCGGTAGGGCCGCGGCTCTGGCGACAGCTCCCACGCCCGAAGAGCCAGGAGGGAAAGCCGTGCCTCGTTGGAAAGCTCTTTGGCAGCCGCTCGCGTGGCCCCACAGCCCATGGGGCTGCGGGCTTTACAGCGGCCGTCAGCCTCGGCGCCAGCAGCGCCCACGTGGCGCCGCCGCGCCAGCCTGCGAAGCATTTTCCGGTAGGGCCGCGTCTCTGGCGACAGCTCCCACGCCCGAAGAGAAAGGAGGGAAAGCCGTGCCTCGTTGGAAAGCTCTTTGGCAGCCGCTCGCGTGGCCCCACAGCCCATGGGGCTGCGGGCTTTCCGGCGGCCGTCAGCCTGGGCGACACCGGCGCCCACGTGGGGCCGCCGCGCCAGCCTGCGAAGCATTTTCCGGTAGGGCCGCGGCTCTGGCGACAGCTCCCACGCCCGAAGAGCCAGGAGGGAAAGCCGTGCCTCGTTGGAAAGCTCTTTGGCAGCCACTCGCGTGGCCCCACAGCCCATGGGGCTGCGGGCTTTCCGGCGGCCATCAGCCTCAGTGCCACCGGCGCCCACGTTGCGCCGCCGCGCCAGCCTGCGAAGCATTTTCCGGTAGGGCCGCGGCTCTGGCGACAGCTCCCACGCCCGAAGAGCCAGGAGGGAAAGCCGTGCCTCGTTGGAAAGCTCTTTGGCAGCCGCTCGCGTGGCCCCACAGCCCATGGGGCTGCGGGCTTTCCGGCGGCCGTCAGCCTCGGCGCCACCGGCGCCCACGTGGGGCCGCTGCGCCAGCCTGCAAAGCATTTTCCGGTAGGGCCGTGGCTCTGGCGACAGCTCCCACAGCCGAAGAGCCAGGAGGGAAAGCCATGCCTCGTTGGAAAGCTCTTTGGCAGCCGCTCGCGTGGCCCCACAGCCCGTGGGGCTGCGGGCTTTGTGGCGGCCGTCAGCCTCGGCGCCATCGGCGCCCACGTCGGGCCGCCGCGCCAGCCTGCGAAGCATTTTCCGGTAGGGCCGCGTCTCTGGCGACAGCTCCCACGCCCGAAGAGCCAGGAGGGAAAGCCGTGCCTCGTTGGAAAGCTCTTTGGCAGCCGCTCGTGTGGCCCCACAGCCCGTGGGCCTGCGGGCTTTCCGGCGGCCGTCAGCCTGGGCGACACCGGTGCCCAGGTGGGGCCGCCGCGCCAGCCTGCGAAGCATTTTCCGGTAGGGCCACGTCTCTGGCGACAGCTCCCACGCCCGAAGAGCCAGGAGGGAAAGCCGTGCCTCGTTGGAAAGCTCTTTGGCAGCCACTCGCATGGTCCTAAAGCCTGTGGGGCTGCGGGCTTTGCGGCGGCCGTCAGCCTGGGCGACACCGGCGCCCAGGCGATGCCGCCGCGCCAGCCTGCGAAGCATTTTCCGGTAGGGCCGCGGCTCTGGCGACAGCTCCCACGGGCGAAGAGCCAGGAGGGAAAGCCGTACCTCGTTGGAAAGCTCTTTGGCAGCCGCTCGCGTGGCCCCACAGCCCATGGGGCTGCGGGCTTTGCGGCGGCCGTCAGCCTGGGCGACACCGGCGCCCAGGCGATGCCGCCGCGCCAGCCTGCGAAGCATTTTCCGGTAGGGCCGCATCTCTGGCAACAGCTCCCACGCCCGAAGAGCCAGGAGGGAAAGCCGTGCCTCATTGGAAAGCTCTTTGGCAGCCACTCACGTGGCCCCACAGCCCGTGGGGCTGCGGGCTTTCCGGCGGCTGTCAGTCTCGGCGCCACCGGCGCCCACGTGGCACGACCGCGACAGCCTGCGAAGCATTTTCCGGTAGGGCCGCAGCTCTGGCGACAGCTCCCACAGCCAAAGAGCCAGGAGGGAAAGCCTTGCCTCGTTGGAAAGCTCTTTGGCAGCCGCTCGCGTGGCCCCACAGCCCATGGGGCTGCGGGATTTGCGGCGGCCGTCAGCCTCAGCGCCACCAGCGCCCACTTGGCGCCGCCGCGCCAGCCTGCGAAGCATTTTCCGGTAGGGCCGCGTCTCTGGCGACAGCTCCCACGCCCGAAGAGCCAGGAGGGAAAGCCGTGCCTCGTTGGAAAGCTCTTTGGCAGCCGCTCGCGTGGCCCCACAGCCCGTGGGGCTGCGGGCTTTGCGGCGGCCGTCAGCCTCGGCGCCACCGGCGCCCACGTGGGGCCGCTGCGCCAGCCTGCAAAGTATTTTCCGGTAGGGCCGCGTCTCTGGCGACAGCTCCCACGCCCGAAGAGCCAGGAGGGAAAGCCGTGCCTCGTTGGAAAGCTCTTTGGCAGCCGCTCGCGTGGCCCCACAGCCCATGGGGCTGCGGGCTTTGCGGCGGCTGTCAGCCTCGGCGCCACCGGTGCCCACGTGGCGCGACCGCGCCAGCCTGCAAAGCATTTTCCGGTAGGGCCGCGTCTCTGGCGACAGCTCCCACACCCGAAGAGCCAGGAGGGAAAGCCGTGCCTCGTTGGAAAGCTCTTTGGCAGCCGCTTGCGTGGCCCCAGAGCCCGTGGGGCTGCGGGCTTTGCGGCGGCCGTCAGCCTCGCCGACACCGGCGCCCAGGTGGGGCCGCCGCGCCAGCCTGCAAAGACTTTTCCGGTAGGGCCGCGTCTCTGGCGACAGCTCCCACGCCCGAAGAGCCAGGAGGGAAAGCCGTGCCTCGTTGGAAAGCTCTTTGGCAGCCGCTCGCGTGGCCCCACAGCCCATGGGGCTGCGGGCTTTGCGGCGGCCGTCAGCCTCAGTGCCACCGGCGCCCACCTGGCGCCGCCGCGCCAGCCTGCGAAGCATTTTCCGGTAGGGCCGCGGCTCTGGCGACAGCTCCCACGCCCGAAGAGCCAGGAGGGAAAGCCGTGCCTCGTTGGAAAGCTCTTTGGCAGCCGCTCGCGTGGCCCCACAGCCCATGGGGCTGCGGGCTTTGCGGCGGCCGTCAGCCTGGGCGACACCGGCGCCCACGTGGGGCCGCCGCGCCAGCCTGCGAAGCATTTTCCGGTAGGGCCGCGGCTCTGGCGACAGCTCCCACGCCCGAAGAGCCAGGAGGGAAAGCCGTGCCTCGTTGGAAAGCTCTTTGGCAGCCGTTCGCGTGGCCCCACAGCCCATGGGGCTGCGGGCTTTGCGGCGGCCGTCAGCCTCGGCGCCACCGGCGCCCACGTTGCGCCGCCACGCCAGCCTGCGAAGCATTTTCAGGTAGGGCCGCGTCTCTGGCGACAGCTCCCACGGCCAAAGAGCCAGGAGGGAAAGCCGTGCCTCGTTGGAAAGCTCTTTGGCAGCCGCTCGCGTGGCCCCACAGCCCATAGGGCTGCGGGCTTTCCGGCGGCCATCAGCCTCAGTGCCACCGGCGCCCACGTTGCGCCGCCGCGCCAGCCTGCGAAGCATTTTCCGGTAGGGCCGCGGCTCTGGCGACAGCTCCCACGCCCGAAGAGCCAGGAGGGAAAGCCGTGCCTCGTTGGAAAGCTCTTTGGCAGCCGCTCGCGTGGCCCCACAGCCCATGGGGCTGCGGTCTTTCCGGCGGCCGTCAGCCTCGGCGCCACCAGCGCCCACGTGGGGCCGCTGCGCCAGCCTGCAAAGCATTTTCCGGTAGGGCCGTGGCTCTGGCGACAGCTCCCACAGCCGAAGAGCCAGGAGGGAAAGCCATGCCTCGTTGGAAAGCTCTTTGGCAGCCGCTCGCGTGGCCCCACAGCCCGTGGGGCTGCGGGCTTTGTGGCGGCCGTCAGCCTCGGCGCCATCGGCGCCCACGTCGGGCCGCCGCGCCAGCCTGCGAAGCATTTTCCGGTAGGGCCGCGTCTCTGGCGACAGCTCCCACGCCCGAAGAGCCAGGAGGGAAAGCCGTGCCTCGTTGGAAAGCTCTTTGGCAGCCGCTCGTGTGGCCCCACAGCCCGTGGGCCTGCGGGCTTTCCGGCGGCCGTCAGCCTGGGCGACACCGGTGCCCAGGTGGGGCCGCCGCGCCAGCCTGCGAAGCATTTTCCGGTAGGGCCACGTCTCTGGCGACAGCTCCCACGCCCGAAGAGCCAGGAGGGAAAGCCGTGCCTCGTTGGAAAGCTCTTTGGCAGCCACTCGCATGGTCCTAAAGCCTGTGGGGCTGCGGGCTTTGCGGCGGCCGTCAGCCTGGGCGACACCGGCGCCCAGGCGATGCCGCCGCGCCAGCCTGCGAAGCATTTTCCGGTAGGGCCGCGGCTCTGGCGACAGCTCCCACGGGCGAAGAGCCAGGAGGGAAAGCCGTACCTCGTTGGAAAGCTCTTTGGCAGCCGCTCGCGTGGCCCCACAGCCCATGGGGCTGCGGGCTTTGCGGCGGCCGTCAGCCTGGGCGACACCGGCGCCCAGGCGATGCCGCCGCGCCAGCCTGCGAAGCATTTTCCGGTAGGGCCGCATCTCTGGCAACAGCTCCCACGCCCGAAGAGCCAGGAGGGAAAGCCGTGCCTCATTGGAAAGCTCTTTGGCAGCCACTCACGTGGCCCCACAGCCCGTGGGGCTGCGGGCTTTCCGGCGGCTGTCAGTCTCGGCGCCACCGGCGCCCACGTGGCACGACCGCGACAGCCTGCGAAGCATTTTCCGGTAGGGCCGCAGCTCTGGCGACAGCTCCCACAGCCAAAGAGCCAGGAGGGAAAGCCTTGCCTCGTTGGAAAGCTCTTTGGCAGCCGCTCGCGTGGCCCCACAGCCCATGGGGCTGCGGGCTTTGCGGCGGCCGTCAGCCTCAGCGCCACCAGCGCCCACTTGGCGCCGCCGCGCCAGCCTGCGAAGCATTTTCCGGTAGGGCCGCGTCTCTGGCGACAGCTCCCACGCCCGAAGAGCCAGGAGGGAAAGCCGTGCCTCGTTGGAAAGCTCTTTGGCAGCCGCTCGCGTGGCCCCACAGCCCGTGGGGCTGCGGGCTTTGCGGCGGCCGTCAGCCTCGGCGCCACCGGCGCCCACGTGGGGCCGCTGCGCCAGCCTGCAAAGTATTTTCCGGTAGGGCCGCGTCTCTGGCGACAGCTCCCACGCCCGAAGAGCCAGGAGGGAAAGCCGTGCCTCGTTGGAAAGCTCTTTGGCAGCCGCTCGCGTGGCCCCACAGCCCATGGGGCTGCGGGCTTTGCGTCGGCTGTCAGCCTCGGCGCCACCGGTGCCCACGTGGCGCGACCGCGCCAGCCTGCAAAGCATTTTCCGGTAGGGCCGCGTCTCTGGCGACAGCTCCCACACCCGAAGAGCCAGGAGGGAAAGCCGTGCCTCGTTGGAAAGCTCTTTGGCAGCCGCTTGCGTGGCCCCAGAGCCCGTGGGGCTGCGGGCTTTGCGGCGGCCGTCAGCCTCGCCGACACCGGCGCCCAGGTGGGGCCGCCGCGCCAGCCTGCAAAGACTTTTCCGGTAGGGCCGCGTCTCTGGCGACAGCTCCCACGCCCGAAGAGCCAGGAGGGAAAGCCGTGCCTCGTTGGAAAGCTCTTTGGCAGCCGCTCGCGTGGCCCCACAGCCCATGGGGCTGCGGGCTTTGCGGCGGCCGTCAGCCTCAGTGCCACCGGCGCCCACCTGGCGCCGCCGCGCCAGCCTGCGAAGCATTTTCCGGTAGGGCCGCGGCTCTGGCGACAGCTCCCACGCCCGAAGAGCCAGGAGGGAAAGCCGTGCCTCGTTGGAAAGCTCTTTGGCAGCCGCTCGCGTGGCCCCACAGCCCATGGGGCTGCGGGCTTTGCGGCGGCCGTCAGCCTGGGCGACACCGGCGCCCACGTGGGGCCGCCGCGCCAGCCTGCGAAGCATTTTCCGGTAGGGCCGCGGCTCTGGCGACAGCTCCCACGCCCGAAGAGCCAGGAGGGAAAGCCGTGCCTCGTTGGAAAGCTCTTTGGCAGCCGTTCGCGTGGCCCCACAGCCCATGGGGCTGCGGGCTTTGCGGCGGCCGTCAGCCTCGGCGCCACCGGCGCCCACGTTGCGCCGCCACGCCAGCCTGCGAAGCATTTTCAGGTAGGGCCGCGTCTCTGGCGACAGCTCCCACGCCCGAAGAGCCAGGAGGGAAAGCCGTGCCTCGTTGGAAAGCTCTTTGGCAGCCACTCGCATGGTCCTAAAGCCTGTGGGGCTGCGGGCTTTGCGGCGGCCGTCAGCCTGGGCGACACCGGCGCCCAGGCGATGCCGCCGCGCCAGCCTGCGAAGCATTTTCCGGTAGGGCCGCGGCTCTGGCGACAGCTCCCACGGGCGAAGAGCCAGGAGGGAAAGCCGTACCTCGTTGGAAAGCTCTTTGGCAGCCGCTCGCGTGGCCCCACAGCCCATGGGGCTGCGGGCTTTGCGGCGGCCGTCAGCCTGGGCGACACCGGCGCCCAGGCGATGCCGCCGCGCCAGCCTGCGAAGCATTTTCCGGTAGGGCCGCGTCTCTGGCAACAGCTCCCACGCCCGAAGAGCCAGGAGGGAAAGCCGTGCCTCATTGGAAAGCTCTTTGGCAGCCACTCACGTGGCCCCACAGCCCGTGGGGCTGCGGGCTTTCCGGCGGCTGTCAGTCTCGGCGCCACCGGCGCCCACGTGGCACGACCGCGACAGCCTGCGAAGCATTTTCCGGTAGGGCCGCAGCTCTGGCGACAGCTCCCACAGCCAAAGAGCCAGGAGGGAAAGCCTTGCCTCGTTGGAAAGCTCTTTGGCAGCCGCTCGCGTGGCCCCACAGCCCATGGGGCTGCGGGCTTTGCGGCGGCCGTCAGCCTCAGCGCCACCAGCGCCCACTTGGCGCCGCCGCGCCAGCCTGCGAAGCATTTTCCGGTAGGGCCGCGTCTCTGGCGACAGCTCCCACGCCCGAAGAGCCAGGAGGGAAAGCCGTGCCTCGTTGGAAAGCTCTTTGGCAGCCGCTCGCGTGGCCCCACAGCCCGTGGGGCTGCGGGCTTTGCGGCGGCCGTCAGCCTCGGCGCCACCGGCGCCCAGGTGGGGCCGCTGCGCCAGCCTGCAACGTATTTTCCGGTAGGGCCGCGTCTCTGGCGACAGCTCCCACGCCCGAAGAGCCAGGAGGGAAAGCCGTGCCTCATTGGAAAGCTCTTTGGCAGCCGCTCGTGTAGCCCCACAGCCCGTAGGGCTGCGGGCTTTCCGGCGGCTGTCAGCCTCAGCGCCACCGGCGCCCACGTGGCACGACCGCGCCAGCCTGCGAAGCATTTTCCGGTAGGGCCGCGGCTCTGGCGACAGCTCCCACGCCCGAAGAGCCAGGAGGGAAAGCCGTGCCTCGTTGGAAAGCTCTTTGGCAGCCGCTCGCGTGGCCCCACAGCCCATGGGGCTGCGGGCTTTGCAGCGGCCGTCAGCCTCGGCGCCACCAGCGCCCACGTGGCGCCGCCGCGCCAGCCTGCGAAGCATTTTCCGGTAGGGCCGCGGCTCTGGCGACAGCTCCCACGCCCGAAGAGCCAGGAGGGAAAGCCATGCCTCGTTGGAAAGCTCTTTAGCAGCCGCTCGCGTGGCCCCAGAGCCCGTGGGGCTGCGGGCTTTCCGGCGGCCGTCAGCCTCGGCGCCATCGGCGCCCACGTCGGGCCGCCGTGCCAGCCTGCAAAGCATTTTCCGGTAGGGCCGCGGCTCTGGCGACAGCTCCCACGCCCGAAGAGCCAGGAGGGAAAGCCGTGCCTCGTTGGAAAGCTCTTTGGCAGCCGCTCACGTGGCCCCACAGCCCGTGGGGCTGCGGGCTTTGCGGCGGCCGTCAGCCTGGGCGACACCGGCACCCAGGTGATGCCGCCCCGCCAGCCTGCGAAGCATTTTCCGGTAGGGCCGCGGCTCTGGCGACAGCTCCCACGCCCGAAGAGCCAGGAGGGAAAGCCGTGCCTCGTTGGAAAGCTCTTTGGCAGCCACTCGCGTGGCCCCACAGCCCGTGGGGCTGCGGGCTTTGCGGCGGCTGTCAGCCTCGGCGCCACCGGCGCCCACGTGGCGCGACCGCGCCAGCCTGCGAAGCATTTTCCGGTAGGGCCGCGGCTCTGGCGACAGCTCCCACGCCCGAAGAGCTAGGAGGGAAAGCCGTGCCTCGTTGGAAAGCTCTTTGGCAGCCGCTCGCGTGGCCCCACAGCCCGTGGGGCTTCGGGCTTTGCGGCGGCCGTCAGCCTCGGCGACACCGGCGCCCAGGTGGGGCCGCCGCGCCAGCCTGCAAAGAATTTTCCGGTAGGGCCGCGTCTCTGGCGACAGCTCCCACGCCCGAAGAGCCAGGAGGGAAAGCCGTGCCTCGTTGGAAAGCTCTTTGGCAGCCGCTCACGTGGCCCCACAGCCCATGGGGCTGCGGGCTTTGCGGCGGCCGTCAGCCTCGGCGCCACCGGCGCCCACGTGGGGCCGCTGCGCCAGCCTGCAAAGTATTTTCCAGTAGGGCCGCGTCTCTGGCGACAGCTCCCACGCCCGAAGAGCCAGGAGGGAAAGCCGTGCCTCATTGGAAAGCTCTTTTTCAGCCGCTCGTGTAGCCCCACAGCCCGTAGGGCTGCGGGCTTTCCGGCGGCTGTCAGCCTCAGCGCCACCGGCGCCCACGTGGCACGACCGCGCCAGCCTGCGAAGCATTTTCCGGTAGGGCCGCGGCTCTGGCGACAGCTCCCACGCCCGAAGAGCCAGGAGGGAAAGCCGTGCCTCGTTGGAAAGCTCTTTGGCAGCCGCTCGCGTGGCCCCACAGCCCATGGGGCTGCGGGCTTTGCAGCGGCCGTCAGCCTCGGCGCCACCAGCGCCCACGTGGCGCCGCCGCGCCAGCCTGCGAAGCATTTTCCGGTAGGGCCGCGGCTCTGGCGACAGCTCCCACGCCCGAAGAGCCAGGAGGGAAAGCCATGCCTCGTTGGAAAGCTCTTTAGCAGCCGCTTGCGTGGCCCCAGAGCCCGTGGGGCTGCGGGCTTTCCGGCGGCCGTCAGCCTCGGCGCCATCGGCGCCCACGTCGGGCCGCCGTGCCAGCCTGCGAAGCATTTTCCGGTAGGGCCGCGGCTCTGGCGACAGCTCCCACGCCCGAAGAGCCAGGAGGGAAAGCCGTGCCTCGTTGGAAAGCTCTTTGGCAGCCGCTCACGTGGCCCCACAGCCCGTGGGGCTGCGGGCTTTGCGGCGGCCGTCAGCCTGGGCGACACCGGCACCCAGGTGATGCCGCCCCGCCAGCCTGCGAAGCATTTTCCGGTAGGGCCGCGGCTCTGGCGACAGCTCCCACGCCCGAAGAGCCAGGAGGGAAAGCCGTGCCTCGTTGGAAAGCTCTTTGGCAGCCACTCGCGTGGCCCCACAGCCCGTGGGGCTGCGGGCTTTGCGGCGGCTGTCAGCCTCGGCGCCACCGGCGCCCACGTGGCGCGACCGCGCCAGCCTGCGAAGCATTTTCCGGTAGGGCCGCGGCTCTGGCGACAGCTCCCACGCCCGAAGAGCCAGGAGGGAAAGCCGTGCCTCGTTGGAAAGCTCTTTGGCAGCCGCTTGCGTGGCCCCAGAGCCCGTGGGGCTGCGGGCTTTGCGGCGGCCGTCAGCCTCGGCGACACCGGCGCCCAGGTGGGGCCGCCGCGCCAGCCTGCAAAGAATTTTCCGGTAGGGCCGCGTCTCTGGCGACAGCTCCCACGCCCGAAGAGCCAGGAGGGAAAGCCGTGCCTCGTTGGAAAGCTCTTTGGCAGCCGCTCACGTGGCCCCACAGCCCATGGGGCTGCGGGCTTTGCGGCGGCCGTCAGCCTCGGCGCCACCGGCGCCCACGTGGGGCCGCTGCGCCAGCCTGCAAAGTATTTTCCGGTAGGGCCGCGTCTCTGGCGACAGCTCCCACGCCCGAAGAGCCAGGAGGGAAAGCCGTGCCTCATTGGAAAGCTCTTTTTCAGCCGCTCGTGTAGCCCCACAGCCCGTAGGGCTGCGGGCTTTCCGGCGGCTGTCAGCCTCAGCGCCACCGGCGCCCACGTGGCACGACCGCGCCAGCCTGCGAAGCATTTTCCGGTAGGGCCGCGCCTCTGGCGACAGCTCCCACGGCCGAAGAGCCAGGAGGGAAAGCCATGCCTCGTTGGAAAGCTCTTTGGCAGCCACTCGCATGGCCCTAAAGCCTGTGGGGCTGCGGGCTTTGCGGCGGCCGTCAGCCTCGGCGCCACCGGCGCCCAGGTGGGGCCGCCGCGCCAGCCTGCGAAGCATTTTCCGGTAGGGCCGCGTCTCTGGCGACAGCTCCCACGCCCGAAGAGCCAGGAGGGAAAGCCGTGCCTCATTGGAAAGCTCTTTGGCAGCCACTCACATGGCCCCACAGCCCATGGGGCTGCGGGCTTTCCGGCGGCCGTCAGCCTCGGTGCCACCGGCGCCCACGTGGCACGACCGCGCCAGCCTGCAGAGCATTTTCCGGTAGGGCCGCGTCTCTGGCGACAGCTCCCACGCCCGAAGAGCCAGGAGGGAAAGCCGTGCCTCGTTGGAAAGCTCTTTGGCAGCCGCTCGTGTGGCCCCACAGCCCGTGGGGCTGCGGGCTTTGCGGCGGCCGTCAGCCTCGGCGACACCGCCGCCCAGGTGATGCCGCCGCGCCAGCCTGCGAAGCATTTTCCAGTAGGGCCGCGTCTCTGGCAACAGCTCCCACGCCCGAAGAGCCAGGAGGGAAAGCCTTGCCTCGTTGGAAAGCTCTTTGGCAGCCGCTCGCGTGGCCCCTCAGCCCATGGGGCTGCGGGCTTTGCGGCGGCCGTCAGCCTCAGTGCCACCGGCGCCCACGTTGCGCCGCCGCGCCAGCCTGCGAAGCATTTTCCGGTAGGGCCGCGGCTCTGGCGACAGCTCCCACGCCCGAAGAGCCAGGAGGGAAAGCCGTGCCTCGTTGGAAAGCACTTTGGCAGCCGCTCGCGTGGCCCCACAGCCCATGGGGCTGCGGGCTTTGCGGCGGCCGTCAGCCTCGGCGCCACCGGTGCCCACGTCGGGCCGCCGCGCCAGCCTGCGAAGCATTTTCCGGTAGGGCCGCGGCTCTGGCGACAGCTCCCACGCCCGAAGAGCCAGGAGGGAAAGCCGTGCCTCATTGGAAAGCTCTTTGGCAGCCGCTCGTGTAGCCCCACAGCCCGTAGGGCTGCGGGCATTCCGGCGGCTGTCAGCCTCAGCGCCACCGGCGCCCACGTGGCACGACCGCGCCAGCCTGCGAAGCATTTTCCGGTAGGGCCGCGTCTCTGGCGACAGCTCCCACACCCGAAGAGCCAGGATGGAAAGCCGTGCCTCGTTGGAAAGCTCTTTGGCAGCCGCTCGCGTGGCCCCACAGCCCATGCGGCTGCGGGCTTTGCGGCGGCTGTCAGCCTCGGCGCCACCGGCGCCCACATTGCGCCGCTGCGCCAGCCTGCGAAGCATTTTCCGGTAGGGCCGCGGCTCTGGCGACAGCTCCCACGCCCGAAGAGCCAGGAGGGAAAGCCATGCCTCGTTGGAAAGCTCTTTGGCAGCCGCTCGCGTGGCCCCACAGCCCATGGGGCTGCGGGCTTTGCGGCGGCCGTCAGCCTCAGCGCCACCGGCGCCCACGTTGCGCCGCCGCGCCAGCCTGCGAAGCATTTTGCGGTAGGGCCGCGTCTCTGGCGACAGCTCCCACTCCCGAAGAGCCAGGAGGGAAAGCCGTGCCTCATTGGAAAGCTCTTTGGCAGCCGCTCGCGTGGCCCCACAGCCCGTGGGGCTGCGGGCTTTGCGGCGGCCGTCAGCCTCAGTGCCACCGGCGCCCAGGTGATGCCGCCGCGACAGCCTGCGAAGCATTTTCCGGTAGGGCCGCGTCTCTGGCAACAGCTCCCACGCCCGAAGAGCCAGGAGGGAAAGCCGTGCCTCGTTGGAAAGCTCTTTGGCAGCCACTCGCGTGGCCCCACAGCCCGTGGGGCTGCGGGCTTTGCGGCGGCCGTCAGCCTGGGCGACACCGGCGCCCACATGGCGCCGCCGCGCCAGCCTGCGAAGCATTTTCAGGTAGGGCCGCGTCTCTGGCGACAGCTCCCACGCCCGAAGAGCCAGGAGGGAAAGCCGTGCCTCATTGGAAAGCTCTTTGGCAGCCGCTCGTGTGGCCCCACAGCCCGTGGGGCTGCGGGCTTTGCGGCGCCTGTCAGACTCAGCGCCACCGGCGCCCAGGTGATGCCGCCGCGCCAGCCTGCGAAGCATTTTCCTGTAGGGCCGCGTCTCTGGCAACAGCTCCCACGCCCGAAGAGCCAGGAGGGAAAGCCGTGCCTCATTGGAAAGCTCTTTGGCAGCCGCTTGCGTGGCCCCACAGCCCGTAGGGCTGCGGGCTTTCCGGCAGCTGTCAGCCTCAGCGCCACCGGCGCCCACGTGGCACGACCGCGCCAGCCTGCGAAGCATTTTCCGGTAGGGCCGCGTCTCTGGCGACAGCTCCCACGCCCGAAGAGCCAGGAGGGAAAGCCGTGCCTCGTTGGAAAGCTCTTTGGCAGCCGCTCGCGTGGCCCCACAGCCCAGGGGGCGGCGGGCTTTCCGGCGGCCGTCAGCCTGGGCGACACCGGCGCCCACGTGGGGCCGCCGCGCCAGCCTGCGAAGCATTTTCAGGTAGGGCCGCGGCTCTGGCGACAGCTCCCACGCCCGAAGAGCCAGGAGGGAAAGCCGTGCCTCGTTGGAAAGCTCTTTGGCAGACGCTCGCGTGGCCCCACAGCCCGTGGGGCTGCGGGCTTTGCGGCGGCCGTCAGCCTGGGCGACACCGGCGCCCAGGTGGGGCCGCCGCGCCAGCCTGCGAAGCATTTTCCGGTAGGGCCGCGGCTCTGGCGACAGCTCCCACGCCCGAAGAGCCAGGAGGGAAAGCCGTGCCTCGTTGGAAAGCTCTTTGGCAGCCGCTCGCGTGGCCCCACAGCCCGTGGGGCTTCGGGCTTTGCGGCGGCCGTCAGCCTCGGCGCCACCGGCGCCCAGGTGGGGCCGCCGCGCCAGCCTGCAAAGAATTTTCCGGTAGGGCCGCGTCTCTGGCGACAGCTCCCACGCCCGAAGAGCCAGGAGGGAAAGCCGTGCCTCGTTGGAAAGCTCTTTGGCAGCCGCTCGTGTAGCCCCACAGCCCATGGGGCTGCGGGGTTTGTGGCGGCCGTCAGCCTCTGCGCCACCGGCGCCCACGTTGCGCCGACACGCCAGCCTGCGAAGCATTTTCTGGTAGGGCCGCGGCTCTGGCGACAGCTCCCACGCCCGAAGAGCCAGGAGGGAAAGCCGTGCCTCGTTGGAAAGCTCTTTGGCAGCCGCTCGCGTGGCCCCACAGCCCTTGGGGCTGCGGGGTTTGCAGCGGCCGTCAGCCTCGGCGCCACCAGCGCCCACGTGGCGCCGCCGCGCCAGCCTGCGAAGCATTTTCCGGTAGGGCCGCGGCTCTGGCCACAGCTCCCACGCCCAAAGAGCCAGGAGGGAAAGCCATGCCTCGTTGGAAAGCTCTTTGGCAGCCGCTCGTGTAGCCCCACAGCCCATGGGGCTGCGGGCTTTGTGGAGGCCGTCAGCCTCAGCGCCACCGGCGCCCACGTTGCGCCGCCACGCCAGCCTGCGAAGCATTTTCTGGTACGGCCGCGGCTCTGGCGACAGCTCCCACGCCCAAAGAGCCAGGAGGGAAAGCCGTGCCTCGTTGGAAAGCTCTTTGGCAGCCGCTCGCGTGGCCCCACAGCCCATGCGGCTGCGGGCTTTGCGGCGGCCGTCAGCCTTGGCGCCACCGGCGGCCACATTGCACCGCTGCGCCAGCCTGCGAAGCATTTTGCGGTAGGGCCGCGGCTCTGGCGACAGCTCCCACTCCCGAAGAGCCAGGAGGGAAAGCCGTGCGTCATTGGAAAGCTCTTTGGCAGCCGCTCGCGTGGCCCCACAGCCCGTGGGGCTGCGGGCTTTGCGGCGGCCGTCAGCCTCAGTGCCACCGGCGCCCAGGTGATGCCGCCGCGCCAGCCTGCGAAGCATTTTCCGGTAGGGCCGCGTCTCTGGCAACAGCTCCCACGCCCGAAGAGCCAGGAGGGAAAGCCGTGCCTCGTTGGAAAGCTCTTTGGCAGCCACTCGCGTGGCCCCACAGCCCGTGGGGCTGCGGGCTTTGCGGCAGCCGTCAGCCTCGGCGCCACCGGCGCCCACATGGCGCCGCCGCGCCAGCCTGCGAAGCATTTTCAGGTAGGGCTGCGTCTCTGGCGACAGCTCCCACGCCCGAAGAGCCAGGAGGGAAAGCCGTGCCTCGTTGGAAAGCTCTTTGGCAGCCACTCGCATGGCCCTAAAGCCTGTAAGGCTGCGGGCTTTGCGGCGGCCATCAGCCTCGGCGCCACCGGCGCCCACGTGGCACGACCGCGCCAGCCTGCAGAGCATTTTCCGGTAGGGCCGCGGCTCTGGCGACAGCTCCCACGCCCGAAGAGCCAGGAGGGAAAGCCGTGCCTCATTGGAAAGCTCTTTGGCAGCCGCTCGTGTGGCCCCACAGCCCGTGGGGCTGCGGGCTTTCCGGCGCCTGTCAGACTCAGCGCCACCGGCGCCCAGGTGATGCCGCCGCGCCAGCCTGCGAAGCATTTTCCGGTAGGGCCGCGGCTCTGGCCACAGCTCCCACGCCCAAAGAGCCAGGAGGGAAAGCCGTGCCTCGTTGGAAAGCTCTTTGGCAGCCGCTCGTGTAGCCCCACAGCCCATGGGGCTGCGGGCTTTCCGGCGGCTGTCAGCCTCGGCGCCACCGGCGCCCACGTGGCACGACCGCGCCAGCCTGCAAAGCATTTTGCGGTAGGGCCGCGGCTCTGGCGACAGCTCCCACGCCCGAAGAGCCAGGAGGGAAAGCCGTGCCTCGTTGGAAAGCTCTTTGGCAGCCGCTCGCGTGGCCCCACAGCCCATGGGGCTGCGGGCTTTGCGGCGGCCGTCAGCCTCGGCGCCACCGGCGCCCACGTGGGGCCGCCGCGCCAGCCTGCAAAGCATTTTCCGGTAGGGCCGCGTCTCTGGCGACAGCTCCCACGGCCGAAGAGCCAGGAGGGAAAGCCGTGCCTCGTTGGAAAGCTTTTTGGCAGCCACTCGCATGGCCCTAAAGCCTGTGGGGCTGCGGGCTTTGCGGCGGCCGTCAGCCTCGGCGCCACCGGCGCCCACGTCGGGCCGCCGCGCCAGCCTGCGAAGCATTTTCCGGTAGGGCCGCGGCTCTGGCGACAGCTCCCACGCCCAAAGAGCCAGGAGGGAAAGCCGTGCCTCGTTGGAAAGCACTTTGGCAGCCGCTCGCGTGGCCCCACAGCCCATGGGGCTGCGGGCTTTGCGGCGGCCGTCAGCCTCGGCGCCACCGGTGCCCACGTCGGGCCGCCGCGCCAGCCTGCGAAGCATTTTCCGGTAGGGCCGCGGCTCTGGCGACAGCTCCCACGCCCGAAGAGCCAGGAGGGAAAGCCGTGCCTCATTGGAAAGCTCTTTGGCAGCCACTCACATGGCCCCACAGCCCGTGGGGCTGCGGGCTTTCCGGCGGCCGTCAGCCTCGGCGCCACCGGCGCCCACATGGCACGACCGCGCCAGCCTGCAGAGCATTTTCCGGTAGGGCCGCGGCTCTGGCGACAGCTCCCACGCCCGAAGAGCCAGGAGGGAAAGCCGTGCCTCGTTGGAAAGCTCTTTGGCAGCCGCTCGCGTGGCCCCACAGCCCATGGGGCTGCGGGCTTTGCGGCGGCCGTCAGCCTCAGCGCCACCGGCTCCCACGTGGGGCCGCCGCGCCAGCCTGCGAAGCATTTTGCGGTAGGGCCGCGGCTCTGGCGACAGCTCCCACGCCCGAAGAGCCAGGAGGGAAAGCCGTGCCTCATTGGAAAGCTCTTTGGCAGCCGCTCGTGTGGCCCCACAGCCCGTGGGGCTGCGGGCTTTGCGGCGGCCGTCAGCCTGGGCGACACCGGCGCCCAGGTGATGCCGCCGCGCCAGCCTGCGAAGCATTTTCCGGTAGGGCCGCGTCTCTGGCAACAGCTCCCACGCCCGAAGAGCCAGGAGGGAAAGCCGTGCCTCGTTGGAAAGCTCTTTGGCAGCCGCTCGCGTGGCCCCACAGCCCATGGGGCTGCGGGCTTTGCGGCGGCCGTCAGCCTCAGTGCCACCAGCGCCCACGTTGCGCCGCCGCGCCAGCCTGCGAAGCATTTTCCGGTAGGGCCGCGGCTCTGGCGACAGCTCCCACGCCCAAAGAGCCAGGAGGGAAAGCCGTGCCTCGTTGGAAAGCACTTTGGCAGCCGCTCGCGTGGCCCCACAGCCCATGGGGCTGCGGGCTTTGCGGCGGCCGTCAGCCTCGGCGCCACCGGTGCCCACGTCGGGCCGCCGCGCCAGCCTGCGAAGCATTTTCCGGTAGGGCCGCGTCTCTGGCGACAGCTCCCACGCCCGAAGAGCCAGGAGGGAAAGCCGTTCCTCATTGGAAAGCTCTTTGGCAGCCACTCGCATGGACCTAAAGGCTGTGGGGTTGTGGGCTTTGTGGCGGCCGTCAGCCTGGGCGACACCGGCGCCCAGGTGATGCCGCCGCGCCAGCCTGCGAAGC
The DNA here is from genome assembly GCF_964199755.1 of Larus michahellis. Lineage (NCBI taxonomy): Eukaryota > Metazoa > Chordata > Aves > Charadriiformes > Laridae > Larus > Larus michahellis. The sequence goes on along the minus strand of NW_027436101.1, from coordinate 612,498 downwards.
ATTTTTCGGTAGGGCCGCGGCTCTGGTAACAGCTCCCACGCCCGAAGAGCCAGGAGGGAAAGCCGTGCCTCGTTGGAAAGCTCTTTGGCAGCCGCTCGTGTGGCCCCACAGCCCGTGGGGCTGCGGGGTTTCCGGCGGCCGTCAGCCTGGGCGCCACCGGCGCCCACGTCGGGCCGCCGCGCCAGCCTGCGAAGCATTTTCCGGTAGGGCCGCGGCTCTGGCGACAGCTCCCACGCCCGAAGAGCCAGGAGGGAATGCTGTGCCTCGTTGGAAAGCTCTTTGGCAGCCACTCGCATGGCCCTAAAGCCTGTGGGGCTGCGTGCTTTGCGGCGGCCGTCAGCCTCGGCGCCAACGGCACCCACGTGGCGCCGCCGCGCCAGCCTGCGAAGCATTTTGCGGTAGGGCCGCGGCTCTGGCGACAGCTCCCACGCCCGAAGAGCCAGGAGGGAAAGCCGTGCCTCATTGGAAAGCTCTTTGGCAGCCGCTCGTGTGGCCCCACAGCCCGTAGGGCTGCGGGCTTTCCGGCGGCTGTCAGCCTCGGCGCCACCGGCGCCCACGTGGCACGACCGCGCCAGCCTGCGAAGCATTTTGCGGTAGGGCCGCGGCTCTGGCGACAGCTCCCACGCCCGAAGAGCCAGGAGGGAAAGCCGTGCCTCGTTGGAAAGCTCTTTGGCAGCCGCTCGCGTGGCCCCACAGCCCATGGGGCTGCGGGCTTTGTGGCGGCCGTCAGCCTCAGCGCCACCGGCGCCCACATTGCGCCGCCGCGCCAGCCTGCGAAGCATTTTCCGGTAGGGCCGTGGCTCTGGCGACAGCTCCCACGCCCGAAGAGCCAGGAGGGAAAGCCGTGCCTCGTTGGAAAGCTCTTTGGCAGCCGCTCGCGTGGCCCCACAGCCCTTGGGGCTGCGGGCTTTGCGGCGGCCGTCAGCCTGGGTGCCACCGGCGCCCACGTGGGGCCGCCGCGCCAGCCTGCAAAGCATTTTCCGGTAGGGCCGCGTCTCTGGCGACAGCTCCCACGCCCGAAGAGCCAGGAGGGAAAGCCGTGCCTCGTTGGAAAGCTCTTTGGCAGCCGCTCGCGTGGCCCCACAGCCCATGGGGCTGCGGGCTTTGCGGCGGCCGTCAGCCTGGGCAACACCGGCGCCCACGTTGCGCCGCCGCGCCAGCCTGCGAAGCATTTTCCGGTAGGGCCGCGGCTCTGGCAACAGCTCCCACGCCCGAAGAGCCAGAAGGGAAAGCCGTGCCTCATTGGAAAGCTCTTTGGCAGACGCTCGTGTGGCCCCACAGCCCGTGGGGCTGCGGGCTTTGCGGCGGCCGTCAGCCTGGGCGACACCGGCGCTCAGGTGATGCCGCCGCGCCAGCCTGCGAAGCATTTTCCTGTAGGGCCGCGTCTCTGGCAACAGCTCCCACGCCCGAAGAGCCAGGAGGGAAAGCCGTGCCTCGTTGGAAAGCTCTTTGGCAGCCGCTCGCGTGGCCCCACAGCCCATGGGGCTGCGGGCTTTGCGGCGGCCGTCAGCCTCAGTGCCACCAGCGCCCACGTTGCGCCGCCGCGCCAGCCTGCGAAGCATTTTCCGGTAGGGCCGCGGCTCTGGCGACAGCTCCCACGCCCAAAGAGCCAGGAGGGAAAGCCGTGCCTCGTTGGAAAGCACTTTGGCAGCCGCTCGCGTGGCCCCACAGCCCATGGGGCTGCGGGCTTTGCGGCGGCCGTCAGCCTCGGCGCCACCGGTGCCCATGTCGGGCCGCCGCGCCAGCCTGCGAAGCATTTTCCGGTAGGGCCGTGGCTCTGGCGACAGCTCCCACGCCCGAAGAGCCAGGAGGGAAAGCCGTGCCTCGTTGGAAAGCTCTTTGGCAGCCGCTCGAGTGGCCCCACAGCCCTTGGGGCTGCGGGCTTTGCGGCGGCCGTCAGCCTCGGTGCCACCGGCGCCCACGTGGGGCCGCCGCGCCAGCCTGCAAAGCATTTTCCGGTAGGGCCGCGTCTCTGGCGACAGCTCCCACGCCCGAAGAGCCAGGAGGGAAAGCCGTGCCTCGTTGGAAAGCTCTTTGGCAGCCGCTCGCGTGGCCCCACAGCCCATGGGGCTGCGGGCTTTGCGGCGGCCGTCAGCCTCAGTGCCACCGGCTCCCACGTTGCGCCGCCGCGCCAGCCTGCGAAGCATTTTCCGGTAGGGCCGCGGCTCTGGCAACAGCTCCCACGCCCGAAGAGCCAGAAGGGAAAGCCGTGCCTCATTGGAAAGCTCTTTGGCAGACGCTCGTGTGGCCCCACAGCCCGTGGGGCTGCGGGCTTTGCGGCGGCCGTCAGCCTGGGCGACACCGGCGCTCAGGTGATGCCGCCGCGCCAGCCTGCGAAGCATTTTCCTGTAGGGCCGTGTCTCTGGCAACAGCTCCCACGCCCGAAGAGCCAGGAGGGAAAGCCATGCCTCGTTGGAAAGCTCTTTGGCAGCCGCTCGCGTGGCCCCACAGCCCATGGGGCTGCGGGCTTTGCGGTGGCCGTCAGCCTCAGTGCCACCGGCGCCCACGTTGCGCCGCCGCGCCAGCCTGCGAAGCATTTTCCGGTAGGGCCGCGTCTCTGGCGACAGCTCCCACGCCCGAAGAGCCAGGAGGGAAAGCCGTGCCTCCTTGGAAAGCTCTTTGGCAGCCGCTCGCGTGGCCCCACAGCCCATGGGGCTGCGGGCTTTGCGGCAGCCGTCAGCCTCTGCGCCACCGGCGCCCACGTGGGGCCGCTGCGACAGCCTGCGAAGCATTTTCCGGTAGGGCCGCGGCTCTGGCGACAGCTCCCACGCCCAAAGAGCCAGGAGGGAAAGCCGTGCCTCGTTGGAAAGCTCTTTGGCAGCCGCTCGCGTGGCCCCACAGCCCATGGGGCTGCGGGCTTTGCGGCGGCCGTCAGCCTCGGCGCCACCGGTGCCCACGTCGGGCCGCCGCGCCAGCCTGCGAAGCATTTTCCGGTAGGGCCGCGGCTCTGGCGACAGCTCCCACGCCCGAAGAGCCAGGAGGGAAAGCCGTGCCTCATTGGAAAGCTCTTTGGCAGCCACTCGCATGGACCTAAAGCCTGTGGGGCTGCGGGCTTTGCGGCGGCCGTCAGCCTGGGCGACACCGGCGCCCAGGTGATGCCACCGCGCCAGCCTGCGAAGCATTTTCCGGTAGGGCCGCGGCTCTGGCAACAGATCCCACGCCCGAAGAGCCAGGAGGGAAAGCCGTGCCTCGTTGGAAAGCTCTTTGGCAGCTGCTCGCGTGGCCCCACAGCCCATGGGGCTGCGGGCTTTGCGGCGGCCGTCAGCCTCAGTGCCACCGGCGCCCACGTTGCGCCGCAGCTCCAGCCTGCGAAGCATTTTCCGGTAGGGCCGCGGCTCTGGCGACAGCTCCCACGCCCGAAGAGCCCGGAGGGAAAGCCGTGCCTCGTTGGAAAGCTCTTTGGCAGCCGCTCGCGTGGCCCCACAGCCCATGGGGCTGCGGGCTTTGCGGCGGCCGTCAGCCTCGGCGCCACCGGCGCCCACGTGGGGCCGCTGCGCCAGCCTGCAAAGCATTTTCCGGTAGGGCCGCGGCTCTGGCGACAGCTCCCACGGCCGAAGAGCCAGGAGGGAAAGCCATGCCTCGTTGGAAAGCTCTTTGGCAGCCGCTCGCGTGGCCCCACAGCCCATGGGGCTGCGGGCTTTCCGGCGGCCGTCAGCCTCGGCGCCATCGGCGCCCACGTTGGGCCGCCGCGCCAGCCTGCGAAGCATTTTCCGGTAGGGCCGCGGCTCTGGCGACAGCTACCACGCCCAAAGAGCCAGGAGGAAAAGCCGTGCCTCGTTAGAAAGCTCTTTGGCAGCCGCTCGTGTGGCCCCACAGCCCGTGGGGCTGCGGGGTTTCCGGCGGCCGTCAGCCTGGGCGCCACCGGCGCACACGTCGGGCCGCCGCGTCAGCCTGCGAAGCATTTTCCGGTAGGGCCGCGGCTCTGGCGACAGCTCCCACGCCCGAAGAGCCAGGAGGGAAAGCTGTGCCTCGTTGGAAAGCCCTTTGGCAGCCACTCGCATGGCCCTAAAGCCTGTGGGGCTGCGGGCTTTGCGGCGGCCATCAGCCTCGGCGCCACCGGCGCCCACGTGGCGCCGCCGCGCCAGCCTGCGAAGCATTTTCCGGTAGGGCCGCGGCTCTGGCGACAGCTCCCACGCCCAAAGAGCCAGGAGGGAAAGCCGTGCCTCGTTGGAAAGCACTTTGGCAGCCGCTCGCGTGGCCCCACAGCCCATGGGGCTGCGGGCTTTGCGGCGGCCGTCAGCCTCGGCGCCACCGGTGCCCACGTCGGGCCGCCGCGCCAGCCTGCGAAGCATTTTCCGGTAGGGCCGCGTCTCTGGCGACAGCTCCCACGCCCGAAGAGCCAGGAGGGAAAGCCGTTCCTCATTGGAAAGCTCTTTGGCAGCCACTCGCATGGACCTAAAGGCTGTGGGGTTGTGGGCTTTGTGGCGGCCGTCAGCCTGGGCGACACCGGCGCCCAGGTGATGCCGCCGCGCCAGCCTGCGAAGCATTTTTCGGTAGGGCCGCGGCTCTGGTAACAGCTCCCACGCCCGAAGAGCCAGGAGGGAAAGCCGTGCCTCGTTGGAAAGCTCTTTGGCAGCCGCTCGTGTGGCCCCACAGCCCGTGGGGCTGCGGGGTTTCCGGCGGCCGTCAGCCTGGGCGCCACCGGCGCCCACGTCGGGCCGCCGCGTCAGCCTGCGAAGCATTTTCCGGTAGGGCCGCGGCTCTGGCGACAGCTCCCACGCCCGAAGAGCCAGGAGGGAATGCTGTGCCTCGTTGGAAAGCTCTTTGGCAGCCACTCGCATGGCCCTAAAGCCTGTGGGGCTGCGTGCTTTGCGGCGGCCGTCAGCCTCGGCGCCACCGGCGCCCACGTGGCGCCGCCGCGCCAGCCTGCGAAGCATTTTGCGGTAGGGCCGCGGCTCTGGCGACAGCTCCCACGCCCGAAGAGCCAGGAGGGAAAGCCGTGCCTCATTGGAAAGCTCTTTGGCAGCCGCTCGTGTGGCCCCACAGCCCGTAGGGCTGCGGGCTTTCCGGCGGCTGTCAGCCTCGGCGCCACCGGCGCCCACGTGGCACGACCGCGCCAGCCTGCGAAGCATTTTCCGGTAGGGCCGCGGCTCTGGCGACAGCTCCCACGCCCGAAGAGCCAGGAGGGAAAGCCGTGCCTCCTTGGAAAGCTCTTTGGCAGCCGCTCGCGTGGCCCCACAGCCCATGGGGCTGCGGGCTTTGCGGCAGCCGTCAGCCTCTGCGCCACCGGCGCCCACGTGGGGCCGCTGCGACAGCCTGCGAAGCATTTTCCGGTAGGGCCGCGGCTCTGGCGACAGCTCCCACGCCCAAAGAGCCAGGAGGGAAAGCCGTGCCTCGTTGGAAAGCTCTTTGGCAGCCGCTCGCGTGGCCCCACAGCCCATGGGGCTGCGGGCTTTGCGGCGGCCGTCAGCCTCGGCGCCACCGGTGCCCACGTCGGGCCGCCGCGCCAGCCTGCGAAGCATTTTCCGGTAGGGCCGCGGCTCTGGCGACAGCTCCCACGCCCGAAGAGCCAGGAGGGAAAGCCGTGCCTCATTGGAAAGCTCTTTGGCAGCCACTCGCATGGACCTAAAGCCTGTGGGGCTGCGGGCTTTGCGGCGGCCGTCAGCCTGGGCGACACCGGCGCCCAGGTGATGCCACCGCGCCAGCCTGCGAAGCATTTTCCGGTAGGGCCGCGGCTCTGGCAACAGATCCCACGCCCGAAGAGCCAGGAGGGAAAGCCGTGCCTCGTTGGAAAGCTCTTTGGCAGCTGCTCGCGTGGCCCCACAGCCCATGGGGCTGCGGGCTTTGCGGCGGCCGTCAGCCTCAGTGCCACCGGCGCCCACGTTGCGCCGCAGCTCCAGCCTGCGAAGCATTTTCCGGTAGGGCCGCGGCTCTGGCGACAGCTCCCACGCCCGAAGAGCCCGGAGGGAAAGCCGTGCCTCGTTGGAAAGCTCTTTGGCAGCCGCTCGCGTGGCCCCACAGCCCATGGGGCTGCGGGCTTTGCGGCGGCCGTCAGCCTCGGCGCCACCGGCGCCCACGTGGGGCCGCTGCGCCAGCCTGCAAAGCATTTTCCGGTAGGGCCGCGGCTCTGGCGACAGCTCCCACGGCCGAAGAGCCAGGAGGGAAAGCCATGCCTCGTTGGAAAGCTCTTTGGCAGCCGCTCGCGTGGCCCCACAGCCCATGGGGCTGCGGGCTTTCCGGCGGCCGTCAGCCTCGGCGCCATCGGCGCCCACGTTGGGCCGCCGCGCCAGCCTGCGAAGCATTTTCCGGTAGGGCCGCGGCTCTGGCGACAGCTACCACGCCCAAAGAGCCAGGAGGAAAAGCCGTGCCTCGTTAGAAAGCTCTTTGGCAGCCGCTCGTGTGGCCCCACAGCCCGTGGGGCTGCGGGGTTTCCGGCGGCCGTCAGCCTGGGCGCCACCGGCGCACACGTCGGGCCGCCGCGTCAGCCTGCGAAGCATTTTCCGGTAGGGCCGCGGCTCTGGCGACAGCTCCCACGCCCGAAGAGCCAGGAGGGAAAGCTGTGCCTCGTTGGAAAGCCCTTTGGCAGCCACTCGCATGGCCCTAAAGCCTGTGGGGCTGCGGGCTTTGCGGCGGCCGTCAGCCTCGGCGCCACCGGCGCCCACGTGGCGCCGCCGCGCCAGCCTGCGAAGCATTTTCCGGTAGGGCCGCGGCTCTGGCGACAGCTCCCACGCCCGAAGAGCCAGGAGGGAAAGCCATGCCTCGTTGGAAAGCTCTTTGGCAGCCGCTCGTGTGGCCCCACAGCCCGTAGGGCTGCGGGCTCTGTGGCGGCCGTCAGCCTGGGCGACACCGGCGCCCACGTGGGGCCGCCGCGCCAGCCTGCGAAGCATTTTCCGGTAGGGCCGCGGCTCTGGCGACAGCTCCCACGGCCAAAGAGCCAGGAGGGAAAGCCGTGCCTCGTTGGAAAGCTTTTTGGCAGCCGCTCGCGTGGCCCCACAGCCCATGGGGCTGCGGGCTTTGCGGCGGCCGTCAGCCTCGGCGACACCGGCGCCCAGGTGGGGCCGTAGCGCCAGCCTGCGAAGCATTTTCTGGTAGGGCCGCGGCTCTGGCGACAGCTCCAACGCCCGAAGAGCCAGAAGGGAATGCCGTGCCTCATTGGAAAGCTCTTTGGCAGCCACTCACATGGCCCCACAGCCCGTGGGGCTGCGGGCTTTCCCGCGGCCGTCAGCCTCGGCGCCACCGGCGCCCACATGGCACGACCGCGCCAGCCTGCAGAGCATTTTCCGGTAGGGCCGCGGCTCTGGCGACAGCTCCCACACCCGAAGAGCCAGGAGGGAAAGCCGTGCCTCGTTGGAAAGCTCTTTGGCAGCCGCTCGCGTGGCCCCACAGCCCATGGGGCTGCGGGCTTTGCGGCGGCCGTCAGCCTCAGCGCCACCGGCTCCCACGTTGCGCCGCCGCGCCAGCCTGCGAAGCATTTTGCGGTAGGGCCGCGGCTCTGGCGACAGCTCCCACGCCCGAAGAGCCAGGAGGGAAAGCCGTGCCTCATTGGAAAGCTCTTTGGCAGCCGCTCGTGTGGCCCCACAGCCCGTGGGGCTGCGGGCTTTGCGGCGGCCGTCAGCCTCAGTGCCACCGGCGCCCAGGTGATGCCGCCGCGCCAGCCTGCGAAGCATTTTGCGGTAGGGCCGTGTCTCTGGCAACAGCTCCCACGCCCGAAGAGCCAGGAGGGAAAGCCGTGCCTCGTTGGAAAGCTCTTTGGCAGCCGCTCGCGTGGCCCCACAGCCCATGGGGCTGCGGGCTTTGCGGTGGCCGTCAGCCTCAGTGCCACCGGCGCCCACGTTGCACCGCCGCGCCAGCCTGCGAAGCATTTTCCGGTAGGGCCGCGTCTCTGGCGACAGCTCCCACGCCCGAAGAGCCAGGAGGGAAAGCCGTGCCTCGTTGGAAAGCTCTTTGGCAGCCGCTCGCGTGGCCCCACAGCCCATGGGGCTGTGGGCTTTGCGGCGGCCGTCAGCCTCTGCGCCACCGGCGCCCACGTGGGGCCGCTGCGCCAGCCTGCAAAGCATTTTCCGGTAGGGCCGCGTCTCTGGCGACAGCTCCCACGGCCGAAGAGCCAGGAGGGAAAGCCATGCCTCGTTGGAAAGCTCTTTGGCAGCCGCTCGCGTGGCCCCACATCCCGTGGGGCTGCGGGCTTTCCGGCGGCCGTCAGCCTCGGCGCCACCGGCGCCCACGTGGCACGACCGCGACAGCCTGCGAAGCATTTTCCGGTAGGGCCGCGTCTCTGGCGACAGCTCCCACGCCCGAAGAGCCAGGAGGGAAAGCCGTGCCTCGTTGGAAAGCTCTTTGGCAGCCGCTCGCGTGGCCCCACAGCCCATGGGGCTGCGGGCTTTGCGGCGGCCGTCAGCCTCGGCGCCACCGGTGCCCACGTCGGGCCGCCGCGCCAGCCTGCGAAGCATTTTCCGGTAGGGCCGCGGCTCTGGCGACAGCTCCCACACCCGAAGAGCCAGGAGGGAAAGCCGTGCCTCATTGGAAAGCTCTTTGGCAGCCACTCGCATGGACCTAAAGCCTGTGGGGCTGCGGGCTTTGCGGCGGCCGTGAGCCTGGGCGACACCGGCGCCCAGGTGATGCCACCGCGCCAGCCTGCGAAGCATTTTCCGGTAGGGCCGCGGCTCTGGCAACAGATCCCACGCCCGAAGAGCCAGGAGGGAAAGCCGTGCCTCGTTGGAAAGCTCTTTGGCAGCCGCTCGCGTGGCCCCACAGCCCATGGGGCTGCGGGCTTTGCGGCGGCCGTCAGCCTCAGTGCCACCGGCGCCCACGTTGCGCCGCAGCGCCAGCCTGCGAAGCATTTTCCGGTAGGGCCGCGGCTCTGGCGACAGCTCCCACGCCCGAAGAGCCAGGAGGGAAAGCCATGCCTCGTTGGAAAGCTCTTTGGCAGCCGCTCGCGTGGCCCCACAGCCCATGGGGCTGCGGGCTTTCCGGCGGCCGTCAGCCTCGGCGCCATCGGCGCCCACGTCGGACCGCCGCGCCAGCCTGCGAAGCATTTTCCGGTAGGGCCGCGGCTCTGGCGACAGCTACCACGCCCAAAGAGCCAGGAGGAAAAGCCGTGCCTCGTTAGAAAGCTCTTTGGCAGCCGCTCGTGTGGCCCCACAGCCCGTGGGGCTGCGGGGTTTCCGGCGGCCGTCAGCCTGGGCGCCACCGGCGCACACGTCGGGCCGCCGTGTCAGCCTGCGAAGCATTTTCCGGTAGGGCCGCGGCTCTGGCGACAGCTCCCACGCCCGAAGAGCCAGGAGGGAAAGCTGTGCCTCGTTGGAAAGCTCTTTGGCAGGCACTCGCATGGCCCTAAAGCCTGTGGGGCTGCGGGCTTTGCGGCGGCCGTCAGCCTCGGCGACACCGGCGCCCAGGTGGGGCCGTAGCGCCAGCCTGCGAAGCATTTTCCGGTAGGGCCGCGGCTCTGGCGACAGCTCCCACGCCCGAAGAGCCAGAAGGGAATGCCGTGCCTCATTGGAAAGCTCTTTGGCAGCCACTCACATGGCCCCACAGCCCGTGGGGCTGCGGGCTTTCCCGCGGCCGTCAGCCTCGGCGCCACCGGCGCCCACATGGCACGACCGCGCCAGCCTGCAGAGCATTTTCCGGTAGGGCCGCGGCTCTGGCGACAGCTCCCACACCCGAAGAGCCAGGAGGGAAAGCCGTGCCTCGTTGGAAAGCTCTTTGGCAGCCGCTCGCGTGGCCCCACAGCCCATGGGGCTGCGGGCTTTGCGGCGGCCGTCAGCCTCAGCGCCACCGGCTCCCACGTTGCGCCGCCGCGCCAGCCTGCGAAGCATTTTGCGGTAGGGCCGCGGCTCTGGCGACAGCTCCCACGCCCGAAGAGCCAGGAGGGAAAGCCGTGCCTCATTGGAAAGCTCTTTGGCAGCCGCTCGTGTGGCCCCACAGCCCGTGGGGCTGCGGGCTTTGCGGCGGCCGTCAGCCTCAGTGCCACCGGCGCCCAGGTGATGCCGCCGCGCCAGCCTGCGAAGCATTTTGCGGTAGGGCCGTGTCTCTGGCAACAGCTCCCACGCCCGAAGAGCCAGGAGGGAAAGCCGTGCCTCGTTGGAAAGCTCTTTGGCAGCCGCTCGCGTGGCCCCACAGCCCATGGGGCTGCGGGCTTTGCGGTGGCCGTCAGCCTCAGTGCCACCGGCGCCCACGTTGCACCGCCGCGCCAGCCTGCGAAGCATTTTCCGGTAGGGCCGCGTCTCTGGCGACAGCTCCCACGCCCGAAGAGCCAGGAGGGAAAGCCGTGCCTCGTTGGAAAGCTCTTTGGCAGCCGCTCGCGTGGCCCCACAGCCCATGGGGCTGTGGGCTTTGCGGCGGCCGTCAGCCTCTGCGCCACCGGCGCCCACGTGGGGCCGCTGCGCCAGCCTGCAAAGCATTTTCCGGTAGGGCCGCGTCTCTGGCGACAGCTCCCACGGCCGAAGAGCCAGGAGGGAAAGCCATGCCTCGTTGGAAAGCTCTTTGGCAGCCGCTCGCGTGGCCCCACATCCCGTGGGGCTGCGGGCTTTCCGGCGGCCGTCAGCCTCGGCGCCACCGGCGCCCACGTGGCACGACCGCGACAGCCTGCGAAGCATTTTCCGGTAGGGCCGCGTCTCTGGCGACAGCTCCCACGCCCGAAGAGCCAGGAGGGAAAGCCGTGCCTCGTTGGAAAGCTCTTTGGCAGCCGCTCGCGTGGCCCCACAGCCCATGGGGCTGCGGGCTTTGCGGCGGCCGTCAGCCTCGGCGCCACCGGTGCCCACGTCGGGCCGCCGCGCCAGCCTGCGAAGCATTTTCCGGTAGGGCCGCGGCTCTGGCGACAGCTCCCACACCCGAAGAGCCAGGAGGGAAAGCCGTGCCTCATTGGAAAGCTCTTTGGCAGCCACTCGCATGGACCTAAAGCCTGTGGGGCTGCGGGCTTTGCGGCGGCCGTGAGCCTGGGCGACACCGGCGCCCAGGTGATGCCACCGCGCCAGCCTGCGAAGCATTTTCCGGTAGGGCCGCCGCTCTGGCAACAGATCCCACGCCCGAAGAGCCAGGAGGGAAAGCCGTGCCTCGTTGGAAAGCTCTTTGGCAGCCGCTCGCGTGGCCCCACAGCCCATGGGGCTGCGGGCTTTGCGGCGGCCGTCAGCCTCAGTGCCACCGGCGCCCACGTTGCGCCGCAGCGCCAGCCTGCGAAGCATTTTCCGGTAGGGCCGCGGCTCTGGCGACAGCTCCCACGCCCGAAGAGCCCGGAGGGAAAGCCGTGCCTCGTTGGAAAGCTCTTTGGCAGCCGCTCGTGTGGCCCCACAGCCCATGGGGCTGCGGGCTTTGCGGCGGCCGTCAGCCTCGGCGCCACCGGCGCCCACGTGGGGCCGCTGCGCCAGCCTGCAAAGCATTTTCCGGTAGGGCCGCGTCTCTGGCGACAGCTCCCACGGCCGAAGAGCCAGGAGGGAAAGCCATGCCTCGTTGGAAAGCTCTTTGGCAGCCGCTCGCGTGGCCCCACAGCCCATGGGGCTGCGGGCTTTCCGGCGGCCGTCAGCCTCGGCGCCATCGGCGCCCACGTCGGGCCGCCGCGCCAGCCTGCGAAGCATTTTCCGGTAGGGCCGCGGCTCTGGCGACAGCTACCACGCCCAAAGAGCCAGGAGGAAAAGCCGTGCCTCGTTAGAAAGCTCTTTGGCAGCCGCTCGTGTGGCCCCACAGCCCGTGGGGCTGCGGGGTTTCCGGCGGCCGTCAGCCTGGGCGCCACCGGCGCACACGTCGGGCCGCCGCGTCAGCCTGCGAAGCATTTTCCGGTAGGGCCGCGGCTCTGGCGACAGCTCCCACGCCCGAAGAGCCAGGAGGGAAAGCCATGCCTCGTTGGAAAGCTCTTTGGCAGCCGCTCGTGTGGCCCCACAGCCCGTAGGGCTGCGGGCTCTGTGGCGGCCGTCAGCCTCAGCGCCAGCAGCGCCCACGTTGCGCCGCCGCGCCAGCCTGCGAAGCATTTTCCGGTAGGGCCGCGGCTCTGGCGACAGCTCCCACGCCCGAAGAGCCAGGAGGGAAAGCCGTGCCTCATTGGAAAGCTCTTTGGCAGCCGCTCGCGTGGCCCCACAGCCCATGGGGCTGCAGGCTTTGCGGCGGCCGTCAGCCTCGGCGCCACCGGCACCCACGTTGCGCCGCCGCGCCAGCCTGCGAAGCATTTTCCGGTAGGGCCGCGGCTCTGGCGACAGCTCCCACGCCCGAAGAGCCAGGAGGGAAAGCCGTGCCTCGTTGGAAAGCTCTTTGGCAGCCGCTCGCATAGCCCCACAGCCCATGGGGCTGCGGGCTTTGCGGCGGCCATCAGCCTCGGCGCCACCGGCGCCCACGTGGGGCCGGTGCGCCAGCCTGCGAAGCATTTTGCGGTAGGGCCGCGTCTCTGGCGACAGCTCCCACGCCCGAAGAGCCAGGAGGGAAAGCCGTGCCTCGTTGGAAAGCTCTTTGGCAGCCGCTCGCGTGGCCCCACAGCCCATGGGGCTGCGGGCTTTGCGGCGGCCGTCAGCCTCGGCGCCATCGGCGCCCACGTCGGGCCGCCGCGCCAGCCTGCGAAGCATTTTCCGGTAGGGCCGTGCCTCTGGCGACAGCTCCCACGCCCGAAGAGCCAGGAGGGAAAGCCATGCCTCGTTGGAAAGCTCTTTGGCAGCCGCTCGCGTGGCCCCACAGCCCATGGGGCTGCGGGCTTTGCGGCGGCAGTCAGCCTCGGCGCCACCGGCGCCCACGTGGGGCCGCTGCGCCAGCCTGCGAAGCATTTTCCGGTAGGGCCGCGGCTCTGGCGACAGCTCCCACGCCCGAAGAGCCAGGAGGGAAAGCCATGCCTCGTTGGAAAGCTCTTTGGCAGCCGCTCGCGTGGCCCCACAGCCCATGGGGCTGCGGGCTTTGCGGCGGCCGTCAGCCTCAGCGCCACCGGCGCCCACGTTGCGCCGCCGCGCCAGCCTGCGAAGCATTTTCCGGTAGGGCCGCGGCTCTGGCGACAGCTCCCATGCCCGAAGAGCCAGGAGGGAAAGCCGTGCCTCATTGGAAAGCTCTTTGGCAGCCGCTCGCGTGGCCCCACAGCCCATGGGGCTGCGGGCTTTGCGGCGGCCGTCAGCCTCGGCGCCACCGGCGCCCACGTGGGGCCGCCGCGCCAGCCTGCAAAGCATTTTCCGGTAGGGCCGCGGCTCTGGCGACAGCTCCCACGCCCGAAGAGCCAGGAGGGAAAGCCGTGCCTCGTTGGAAAGCTCTTTGGCAGCCGCTCGCGTGGCCCCACAGCCCATGGGGCTGCGGGCTTTGTGGCGGCCGTCAGCCTGGGCTACACCGGCGCCCAGGTGATGCCGCCGCGCCAGCCTGCGAAGTATTTTCCGGTAGGGCCGCGTCTCTGGCAACAGCTCCCACGCCCGAAGAGCCAGGAGGGAAAGCCGTGCCTCGTTGGAAAGCTCTTTGGCAGCCGCTCGCGTGGCCCCACAGCCCATGGGGCTGCAGGCTTTGCGGCGGCCGTCAGCCTCGGCGCCAACGGCACCCACGTTGCGCCGCCGCGCCAGCCTGCGAAGCATTTTCCGGTAGGGCCGCGGCTCTGGCGACAGCTCCCACGCCCGAAGAGCCAGGAGGGAAAGCCGTGCCTCGTTGGAAAGCTCTTTGGCAGCCGCTAGCATGGCCCCACAGCCCATGGGGCTGCGGGCTTTGCGGCGGCCATCAGCCTCGGCGCCACCGGCGCCCACGTGGGGCCGGTGCGCCAGCCTGCGAAGCATTTTCCGGTAGGGCCGTGTCTCTGGCGACAGCTCCCACGCCCGAAGAGCCAGGAGGGAAAGCCGTGCCTCGTTGGAAAGCTCTTTGGCAGCCGCTCGCGTGGCCCCACAGCCCGTGGGGCTGCGGGCTTTGCGGCGGCCGTCAGCCTCGGCGCCACCGGCGCCCACGTGGCGCCGCCGCGCCAGCCTGCGAAGCATTTTCCGGTAGGGCCGCGGCTCTGGCGACAGCTCCCACGCCCGAAGAGCCAGGAGGGAAAGCCGTGCCTCGTTGGAAAGCTCTTTGGCAGCCGCTCGCGTGGCGCCACAGCCCATGGGGCTGCGGGCTTTCCGGCAGCCGTCAGCCTGGGCGACACCGGCGCCCAGGTGGGGCTGCCGCGCCAGCCTGCGAAGCATTTTCCGGTAGGGCCGCGGCTCTGGCGACAGCTCCCACGCCCGAAGAGCCAGGAGGGAAAGCTGTGCCTCGTTGGAAAGCTCTTTGGCAGCCGCTCGCATGGCCCCACAGCCCATGGGGCTGCAGGCTTTGCGGCGGCCGTCAGCCTCGGCGCCACCGGCGCCCACGTTGCGCCGCCGCGCCAGCCTGTGAAGCATTTTCCGGTAGGGCCGCGGCTCTGGCGACAGCTCCCACGCCCGAAGAGCCAGGAGGGAAAGCCGTGCCTCGTTGGAAAGCTCTTTGGCATCTGCTCCTGTGGCCCCACAGCCCTTGGTGCTGCGGGCTTTGCGGCAGCCGTCAGCCTCGGCGCCACCGGTGCCCACGTCGGGCCGCTGCGCCAGCCTGCAAAGCATTTTCCGGTAGGGCCGCGGCTCTGGCGACAGCTCCCACGCCCGAAGAGCCAGGAGGGAAAGCCATGCCTCGTTGGAAAGCTCTTTGGCAGCCACTCACGTGGCCCCACAGCCCGTGGGGCTGCGGGCTTTGCGGCGGCCGTCAGCCTGGGCAACACCGGCGCCCACGTGGCGCCGCCGCGCCAGCCTGCGAAGCATTTTCCGGTAGGGCCGCGGCTCTGGCGACAGCTCCCACGCCCGAAGAGCCAGGAGGGAAAGCCGTGCCTCCTTGGAAAGCTCTTTGGCAGCCGCTCGTGTGGCCCCACAGCCCGTGGGGCTGTGGGGTTTCCGGCGGCCGTCAGCCTGGGCGCCACCGGCGCCCATGTGGCGCCGCTGCGCCAGCCTGCAAAGCATTTTCCAGTAGGGCCGCGGCTCTGGCGACAGCTCCCACGCCCGAAGAGCCAGGAGGGAAAGCCATGCCTCGTTGGAAAGGTCTTTGGCAGCCACTCGCGTGGCCCCACAGCCCGTGGGGCTGCGGGCTTTGCGGCGGCCGTCAGCCACGGCGCCATCGGCGCCCAGGTCGGGCCGCCGCGCCAGCCTGCGAAGCATTTTCCGGTAGGGCCGCGGCTCTGGCGACAGCTCCCACGCCCGAAGAGCCAGGAGGGAAAGCCGTGCCTCATTGGAAAGCTCTTTGGCAGCCGCTCACATGGCCCCACAGCCCGTGGGGCTGCGGGCTTTACGGCGGCCGTCAGCATGGGCGACACCGGCGCCCAGGTGATGCCGCCGCGCCAGCCTGCGAAGCATTTTCCGGTAGGGCCGCGTCTCTGGCAACAGCTCCCACGCCCGAAGAGCCAGGAGGGAAAGCCGTGCCTCGTTGGAAAGCTCTTTGGCAGCCACTCACGTGGCCCCACAGCCCGTGGGGCTGCGGGCTTTCCGGCGGCTGTCAGCCTCGGCGCCACCGGCGCCCACGTGGCGCGAGCGCGCCAGCCTGCAAAGCATTTTCCGGTAGGGCCGCGGCTCTGGCGACAGCTCCCACGCCCGAAGAGCCAGGAGGGAAAGCCGTGCCTCGTTGGAAAGCTCTTTGGCAGCCGCTCGCGTGGCCCCACAGCCCATGGGGCTGCGGGCTTTGCGGCGGCCGTCAGCCTGGGCAACACCGGCGCCCACGTGGCGCCGCCGCACCAGCCTGCGAAGCATTTTCCGGTAGGGCCGCGGCTCTGGCGACAGCTCCCACGCCCGAAGAGCCAGGAGGGAAAGCCGTGCCTCGTTGGAAAGCTCTTTGGCAGCCGCTCGCGTGGCCCCACAGCCCGTGGAGCTGCGGGCTTTGCGGCGGCCGTCAGCCTGGGCGACACCGGCGCCCAGGTGATGCCGCCGCGCCAGCCTGCGAAGCATTTTCCGGTAGGGCCGTGTCTCTGGCGACAGCTCCCACACCCGAAGAGCCAGGAGGGAAAGCCGTGCCTCGTTGGAAAGCTCTTTGGCAGCCGCTCGCGTGGCCCCACACCCCATGGGGCTGCGGGCTTTGCGGCGGCCGTCAGCTTGAGTGCCACCGGCGCCCACGTGGCGCCGCCGCGCCAGCCTGCGAAGCATTTTCCGGTAGGGCCGCGTCTCTGGCAACAGCTCCCACGCCCGAAGAGCCAGGAGGGAAAGCCATGCCTCGTTGGAAAGCTCTTTGGCAGCCGCTCGCGTGGCCCCACAGCCCATGGGTCTGCGGGCTTTGCGGCGGCCGTCAGCCTCGGCGCCACCAGCGCACACGTGGCACGACCGCGCCAGCCTGCAAAGCATTTTCCGGTAGGGCCGCGTCTCTGGCGACAGCTCCCACGCCCGAAGAGCCAGGAGGGAAAGCCGTGCCTCGTTGGAAAGCTCTTTGGCAGCCGCTCGCGTGGCCCCACACCCGTGGGGCTGCGGGCTTTCCGGCGGCTGTCAGCCTCGGCGCCACCGGCGCCCACGTGGCACGACCGCGCCAGCCTGCGAAGCATTTTCCGGTAGGGCCGCGGCTCTGGCGACAGCTCCCACGCCCGAAGAGCCAGGAGGGAAAGCCATGCCTCGTTGGAAAGCTCTTTGGCAGCCACTCACGTGGCCCCACAGCCCCTGGGGCTGCGGGCTTTCCGGCGGCCGTCAGCCTCGGCGACACCGACGCCCAGGTGGGGCCGCCGCGCCAGCCTGCGAAGCATTTTCCGGTAGGGCCGCGGCTCTGGCGACAGCTCCCACGCCCGAAGAGCCAGGAGGGAAAGCCGTGCCTCGTTGGAAAGCTCTTTGGCAGCCGCTCGCGTGGCCCCACAGCCCATGGGGCTGCGGGCTTTGCGGCGGCCGTCAGCCTCGGCGCCACCGGCGCCCACATTGCGCCGCTGCGCCAACCTGCGAAGCATTTTCCGGTAGGGCCGCGGCTCTGGCGACAGCTCCCACGCCCGAAGAGCCAGGAGGGAAAGCCATGCCTCGTTGGAAAGCTCTTTGGCAGCCGCTCGTGTGGCCCCACAGCCAATGGGGCTGCAGGCTTTCCGGCGGCCGTCAGCCTGGGCGACACCAGTGCCCACGTCGGGCCGGCGCGCCAGCCTGCGAAGCATTTTCCGGTAGGGCCGCGGCTCTGGCGACAGCTCCCACGCCCGAAGAGCCAGGAGGGAAAGCCGTGCCTCGTTGGAAAGCTCTTTGGCAGCCACTCGCATGGCCCTAAAGCCTGTGGGGCTGCGGGCTTTGCTGCGGCCGTCAGCCTCGGCGCCACCGACGCCCACGTGCCGCCGCCGCGCCAGCCTGCGAACCATTTTCCGGTAGGGCCGCGGCTCTGGCGACAGCTACCACGCCCAAAGAGCCAGGAGGAAAAGCCGTGCCTCGTTAGAAAGCTCTTTGGCAGCCGCTCGTGTGGCCCCACAGCCCGTGGGGCTGCGGGGTTTCCGGCGGCCGTCAGCCTGGGCGCCACCGGCGCACACGTCGGGCCGCCGCGTCAGCCTGCGAAGCATTTTCCGGTAGGGCCGCGGCTCTGGCGACAGCTCCCACGCCCGAAGAGCCAGGAGGGAAAGCCATGCCTCGTTGGAAAGCTCTTTGGCAGCCGCTCGTGTGGCCCCACAGCCCGTAGGGCTGCGGGCTCTGTGGCGGCCGTCAGCCTCAGCGCCAGCAGCGCCCACGTTGCGCCGCCGCGCCAGCCTGCGAAGCATTTTCCGGTAGGGCCGCGGCTCTGGCGACAGCTCCCACGCCCGAAGAGCCAGGAGGGAAAGCCGTGCCTCATTGGAAAGCTCTTTGGCAGCCGCTCGCGTGGCCCCACAGCCCATGGGGCTGCAGGCTTTGCGGCGGCCGTCAGCCTCGGCGCCACCGGCACCCACGTTGCGCCGCCGCGCCAGCCTGCGAAGCATTTTCCGGTAGGGCCGCGGCTCTGGCGACAGCTCCCACGCCCGAAGAGCCAGGAGGGAAAGCCGTGCCTCGTTGGAAAGCTCTTTGGCAGCCGCTCGCATGGCCCCACAGCCCATGGGGCTGCGGGCTTTGCGGCGGCCATCAGCCTCGGCGCCACCGGCGCCCACGTGGGGCCGGTGCGCCAGCCTGCGAAGCATTTTGCGGTAGGGCCGCGTCTCTGGCGACAGCTCCCACGCCCGAAGAGCCAGGAGGGAAAGCCGTGCCTCGTTGGAAAGCTCTTTGGCAGCCGCTCGCGTGGCCCCACAGCCCATGGGGCTGCGGGCTTTGCGGCGGCCGTCAGCCTCGGCGCCATCGGCGCCCACGTCGGGCCGCCGCGCCAGCCTGCGAAGCATTTTCCGGTAGGGCCGTGCCTCTGGCGACAGCTCCCACGCCCGAAGAGCCAGGAGGGAAAGCCATGCCTCGTTGGAAAGCTCTTTGGCAGCCGCTCGCGTGGCCCCACAGCCCATGGGGCTGCGGGCTTTGCGGCGGCAGTCAGCCTCGGCGCCACCGGCGCCCACGTGGGGCCGCTGCGCCAGCCTGCGAAGCATTTTCCGGTAGGGCCGCGGCTCTGGCGACAGCTCCCACGCCCGAAGAGCCAGGAGGGAAAGCCATGCCTCGTTGGAAAGCTCTTTGGCAGCCGCTCGCGTGGCCCCACAGCCCATGGGGCTGCGGGCTTTGCGGCGGCCGTCAGCCTCAGCGCCACCGGCGCCCACGTTGCGCCGCCGCGCCAGCCTGCGAAGCATTTTCCGGTAGGGCCGCGGCTCTGGCGACAGCTCCCATGCCCGAAGAGCCAGGAGGGAAAGCCGTGCCTCATTGGAAAGCTCTTTGGCAGCCGCTCGCGTGGCCCCACAGCCCATGGGGCTGCGGGCTTTGCGGCGGCCGTCAGCCTCGGCGCCACCGGCGCCCACGTGGGGCCGCCGCGCCAGCCTGCAAAGCATTTTCCGGTAGGGCCGCGGCTCTGGCGACAGCTCCCACGCCCGAAGAGCCAGGAGGGAAAGCCGTGCCTCGTTGGAAAGCTCTTTGGCAGCCGCTCGCGTGGCCCCACAGCCCATGGGGCTGCGGGCTTTGTGGCGGCCGTCAGCCTGGGCTACACCGGCGCCCAGGTGATGCCGCCGCGCCAGCCTGCGAAGTATTTTCCGGTAGGGCCGCGTCTCTGGCAACAGCTCCCACGCCCGAAGAGCCAGGAGGGAAAGCCGTGCCTCGTTGGAAAGCTCTTTGGCAGCCGCTCGCGTGGCCCCACAGCCCATGGGGCTGCAGGCTTTGCGGCGGCCGTCAGCCTCGGCGCCAACGGCACCCACGTTGCGCCGCCGCGCCAGCCTGCGAAGCATTTTCCGGTAGGGCCGCGGCTCTGGCGACAGCTCCCACGCCCGAAGAGCCAGGAGGGAAAGCCGTGCCTCGTTGGAAAGCTCTTTGGCAGCCGCTAGCATGGCCCCACAGCCCATGGGGCTGCGGGCTTTGCGGCGGCCATCAGCCTCGGCGCCACCGGCGCCCACGTGGGGCCGGTGCGCCAGCCTGCGAAGCATTTTCCGGTAGGGCCGTGTCTCTGGCGACAGCTCCCACGCCCGAAGAGCCAGGAGGGAAAGCCGTGCCTCGTTGGAAAGCTCTTTGGCAGCCGCTCGCGTGGCCCCACAGCCCGTGGGGCTGCGGGCTTTGCGGCGGCCGTCAGCCTCGGCGCCACCGGCGCCCACGTGGCGCCGCCGCGCCAGCCTGCGAAGCATTTTCCGGTAGGGCCGCGGCTCTGGCGACAGCTCCCACGCCCGAAGAGCCAGGAGGGAAAGCCGTGCCTCGTTGGAAAGCTCTTTGGCAGCCGCTCGCGTGGCGCCACAGCCCATGGGGCTGCGGGCTTTCCGGCAGCCGTCAGTCTGGGCGACACCGGCGCCCAGGTGGGGCTGCCGCGCCAGCCTGCGAAGCATTTTCCGGTAGGGCCGCGGCTCTGGCGACAGCTCCCACGCCCGAAGAGCCAGGAGGGAAAGCTGTGCCTCGTTGGAAAGCTCTTTGGCAGCCGCTCGCATGGCCCCACAGCCCATGGGGCTGCAGGCTTTGCGGCGGCCGTCAGCCTCGGCGCCACCGGCGCCCACGTTGCGCCGCCGCGCCAGCCTGTGAAGCATTTTCCGGTAGGGCCGCGGCTCTGGCGACAGCTCCCACGCCCGAAGAGCCAGGAGGGAAAGCCGTGCCTCGTTGGAAAGCTCTTTGGCATCTGCTCCTGTGGCCCCACAGCCCTTGGTGCTGCGGGCTTTGCGGCAGCCGTCAGCCTCGGCGCCACCGGTGCCCACGTCGGGCCGCTGCGCCAGCCTGCAAAGCATTTTCCGGTAGGGCCGCGGCTCTGGCGACAGCTCCCACGCCCGAAGAGCCAGGAGGGAAAGCCATGCCTCGTTGGAAAGCTCTTTGGCAGCCACTCACGTGGCCCCACAGCCCGTGGGGCTGCGGGCTTTGCGGCGGCCGTCAGCCTGGGCAACACCGGCGCCCACGTGGCGCCGCCGCCCCAGCCTGCGAAGCATTTTCCGGTAGGGCCGCGGCTCTGGCGACAGCTCCCACGCCCGAAGAGCCAGGAGGGAAAGCCGTGCCTCCTTGGAAAGCTCTTTGGCAGCCGCTCGTGTGGCCCCACAGCCCGTGGGGCTGTGGGGTTTCCGGCGGCCGTCAGCCTGGGCGCCACCGGCGCCCATGTGGCGCCGCTGCGCCAGCCTGCAAAGCATTTTCCAGTAGGGCCGCGGCTCTGGCGACAGCTCCCACGCCCGAAGAGCCAGGAGGGAAAGCCATGCCTCGTTGGAAAGGTCTTTGGCAGCCACTCGCGTGGCCCCACAGCCCGTGGGGCTGCGGGCTTTGCGGCGGCCGTCAGCCACGGCGCCATCGGCGCCCAGGTCGGGCCGCCGCGCCAGCCTGCGAAGCATTTTCCGGTAGGGCCGCGGCTCTGGCGACAGCTCCCACGCCCGAAGAGCCAGGAGGGAAAGCCGTGCCTCATTGGAAAGCTCTTTGGCAGCCGCTCACATGGCCCCACAGCCCGTGGGGCTGCGGGCTTTACGGCGGCCGTCAGCATGGGCGACACCGGCGCCCAGGTGATGCCGCCGCGCCAGCCTGCGAAGCATTTTCCGGTAGGGCCGCGTCTCTGGCAACAGCTCCCACGCCCGAAGAGCCAGGAGGGAAAGCCGTGCCTCGTTGGAAAGCTCTTTGGCAGCCACTCACGTGGCCCCACAGCCCGTGGGGCTGCGGGCTTTCCGGCGGCTGTCAGCCTCGGCGCCACCGGCGCCCACGTGGCGCGAGCGCGCCAGCCTGCAAAGCATTTTCCGGTAGGGCCGCGGCTCTGGCGACAGCTCCCACGCCCGAAGAGCCAGGAGGGAAAGCCGTGCCTCGTTGGAAAGCTCTTTGGCAGCCGCTCGCGTGGCCCCACAGCCCATGGGGCTGCGGGCTTTGCGGCGGCCGTCAGCCTGGGCAACACCGGCGCCCACGTGGCGCCGCCGCACCAGCCTGCGAAGCATTTTCCGGTAGGGCCGCGGCTCTGGCGACAGCTCCCACGCCCGAAGAGCCAGGAGGGAAAGCCGTGCCTCGTTGGAAAGCTCTTTGGCAGCCGCTCGCGTGGCCCCACAGCCCGTGGAGCTGCGGGCTTTGCGGCGGCCGTCAGCCTGGGCGACACCGGCGCCCAGGTGATGCCGCCGCGCCAGCCTGCGAAGCATTTTCCGGTAGGGCCGTGTCTCTGGCGACAGCTCCCACACCCGAAGAGCCAGGAGGGAAAGCCGTGCCTCGTTGGAAAGCTCTTTGGCAGCCGCTCGCGTGGCCCCACACCCCATGGGGCTGCGGGCTTTGCGGCGGCCGTCAGCTTGAGTGCCACCGGCGCCCACGTGGCGCCGCCGCGCCAGCCTGCGAAGCATTTTCCGGTAGGGCCGCGTCTCTGGCAACAGCTCCCACGCCCGAAGAGCCAGGAGGGAAAGCCATGCCTCGTTGGAAAGCTCTTTGGCAGCCGCTCGCGTGGCCCCACAGCCCATGGGTCTGCGGGCTTTGCGGCGGCCGTCAGCCTCGGCGCCACCAGCGCACACGTGGCACGACCGCGCCAGCCTGCAAAGCATTTTCCGGTAGGGCCGCGTCTCTGGCGACAGCTCCCACGCCCGAAGAGCCAGGAGGGAAAGCCGTGCCTCGTTGGAAAGCTCTTTGGCAGCCGCTCGCGTGGCCCCACACCCGTGGGGCTGCGGGCTTTCCGGCGGCTGTCAGCCTCGGCGCCACCGGCGCCCACGTGGCACGACCGCGCCAGCCTGCGAAGCATTTTCCGGTAGGGCCGCGGCTCTGGCGACAGCTCCCACGCCCGAAGAGCCAGGAGGGAAAGCCATGCCTCGTTGGAAAGCTCTTTGGCAGCCACTCACGTGGCCCCACAGCCCCTGGGGCTGCGGGCTTTCCGGCGGCCGTCAGCCTCGGCGACACCGACGCCCAGGTGGGGCCGCCGCGCCAGCCTGCGAAGCATTTTCCGGTAGGGCCGCGGCTCTGGCGACAGCTCCCACGCCCGAAGAGCCAGGAGGGAAAGCCGTGCCTCGTTGGAAAGCTCTTTGGCAGCCGCTCGCGTGGCCCCACAGCCCATGGGGCTGCGGGCTTTGCGGCGGCCGTCAGCCTCGGCGCCACCGGCGCCCACATTGCGCCGCTGCGCCAACCTGCGAAGCATTTTCCGGTAGGGCCGCGGCTCTGGCGACAGCTCCCACGCCCGAAGAGCCAGGAGGGAAAGCCATGCCTCGTTGGAAAGCTCTTTGGCAGCCGCTCGTGTGGCCCCACAGCCAATGGGGCTGCAGGCTTTCCGGCGGCCGTCAGCCTGGGCGACACCAGTGCCCACGTCGGGCCGGCGCGCCAGCCTGCGAAGCATTTTCCGGTAGGGCCGCGGCTCTGGCGACAGCTCCCACGCCCGAAGAGCCAGGAGGGAAAGCCGTGCCTCGTTGGAAAGCTCTTTGGCAGCCACTCGCATGGCCCTAAAGCCTGTGGGGCTGCGGGCTTTGCTGCGGCCGTCAGCCTCGGCGCCACCGACGCCCACGTGCCGCCGCCGCGCCAGCCTGCGAAGCATTTTCCGGTAGGGCCGCGGCTCTCGCGACAGCTCCCACGCCCGAAGAGCCAGGAGGGAAAGCCGTGCCTCGTTGGAAAGCTCTTTGGCAGCGGCTCGCGTGGCCCCACAGCCCATGCGGCAACGGGCTTTGCGGCGGCCGTCAGCCTCAGCGCCACCGGCGCCCACGTGGGGCCGCTGCGCCAGCCTGCGAAGCCTTTTCCGGTAGGGCCGCGTCTCTGGCGACAGCTCCCACGCCCGAAGAGCCAGGAGGGAAAGCCATGCCTCGTTGGAAAGCTCTTTGGCAGGCGCTCGCGTGGCCCCACAGCCCGTGGGGCTGCGGGCTTTGCGGCGGCCGTCAGCCTGGGCGACACCGGCGCCCAGGTGATGCCGCCGCGCCAGCCTGCGAAGCATTTTCCGGTAGGGCCGCGTCTCTGGCAACAGCTCCCACGCCCGAAGAGCCAGGAGGGAAAGCCGTGCCTCGTTGGAAAGCTCTTTGGCAGCCACTCACGTGGCCCCACAGCCCGTGGGGCTGCGGGCTTTCCGGCGGCTGTCACCCTCGGCGCCACCGGCGCCCACGTGGCGCGAGCGCGCCAGCCTGCAAAGCATTTTCCGGTAGGGCCGCGGCTCTGGCGACAGCTCCCACGCCCGAAGAGCCAGGAGGGAAAGCCGTGCCTCGTTGGAAAGCTCTTTGGCAGCCGCTCGCGTGGCCCTACAGCCCATGGGGCTGCGGGCTTTGCGGCGGCCGTCAGCCTCGGCGACACCGGCGCCCACGTGGAGCCGCCGCGCCAGCCTGCGAAGAATTTTCCGGTAGGGCCGCGGCTCTGGCGACAGCTCCCACGGCCGAAGAGCCAGGAGGGAAAGCCATGCCTCGTTGGAAAGCTCTTTGGCAGCCGCTCGTGTGGCCCCACAGCCCGTGGGGCTGCGGGCTTTGCGGCAGCCGTCAGCCTGGGCGACACCGGCGCCCAGGTGATGCCGCCGCGCCAGCCTGCGAAGCATTTTCCGGTAGGGCCGCGGCTCTGGCAACAGCTCCCACCCCCGAAGAGCCAGGAGGGAAAGCCGTGCCTCATTGGAAAGCTCTTTGGCAGTCACTCACGTGGCCCCACAGCCCGTGGGGCTGCGGGCTTTCCGGCGGCCGTCAGCCTCGGCGCCACCGGCGCCCACGTCGGGCCGCCGCACCAGCCTGCGAAGCATTTTCCGGTAGGGCCGCGTCTCTGGCAACAGCTCCCACGCCCGAAGAGCCAGGAGGGAAAGCCGTGCCTCGTTGGAAAGCTCTTTGGCAGCCGCTCGCGTGGCCCCAGAGCCCATGGGGCTGCGGGCTTTGCGGCAGCCGTCAGCCTGGGCGACACCGGCGCCCAGGTGATGCCGCCGCGCCAGCCTGCGAAGCATTTTCCGGTAGGGCCGCGGCTCTGGCGACAGCTCCCACCCCGGAAGAGCCAGGAGGGAAAGCCGTGCCTCATTGGAAAGCTCTTTGGCAGTCACTCGCGTGGCCCCACAGCCCGTGGGGCTGCGGGCTTTCCGGCGGCTGTAAGCCTCGGCGCCACCGGCGCCCACGTGGCACGACCGCGCCAGCCTGCAAAGCATTTTCCGGTAGGGCCGCGGCTCTGGCGACAGCTTCCACGGCAGAAGAGCCAGGAGGGAAAGCCGTGCCTCATTGGAAAGCTCTTTGGCAGCCGCTCGCGTGGCCCCACAGCCCATGGGGCTGCGGGCTTTGCGGCGGCTGTCAGCCTGGGCGCCACCGGTGCCCACGTGGGGCCGCCGCGCCAGCCTGCGAAGCATTTTCCGGTAGGGACGTGGCTCTGGCGACAGCTCCCACGCCCGAAGAGCCAGGAGGGAAAGCCGTGCCTCATTGGAAAGCTCTTTGGCAGCCACTCACGTGGCCCCACAGCCCGTGGGGCTGTGGGCTTTGCAGCGGCCGTCAGCCTCGGCGCCACCGGCGCCCACGTGGCGCCGCCGCGCCAGCCTGCGAAGCATTTTCCGGTAGGGCCGCGTCTCTGGCGACAGCTCCCACGCCCGAAGAGCCAGGAGGGAAAGCCGTGCCTCGTTGGAAAGTTCTTTGGCAGCCGCTCGCGTGGCCCCACAGCCCATGGGGCTGCGGGCTTTGCGGCGGCCGTCAACCTGGGCGACACCGGCGCCCAGGTGATGCCGCCGCGCCAGCCTGCGAAGCATTTTGCGGTAGGGCCGTGTCTCTGGCGACAGCTCCCACACCCGAAGAGCCAGGAGGGAAAGCCGTGCCTCGTTGGAAAGCTCTTTGGCAGCCGCTCGCGTGGCCCCACAGCCCATGGGGCTGCGGGCTTTGCGGCGGCCGTCAGCCTCGGCGACACCGGCGCCCAGGTGGGGCCGCCGTGCCAGCCTGCAAAGAATTTTCCGGTAGGGCCGCGTCTCTGGCGACAGCTCCCACGGCCGAAGAGCCAGGAGGGAAAGCCGTGCCTCGTTGGAAAGCTCTTTGGCAGCCGCTCGCGTGGCCCCACAGCCCATGGGGCTGCGGGCTTTGCGGCGGCCGTCAGCTTGAGTGCCACCGGCGCCCACGTGGCGCCGCCGCGCCAGCCTGCGAAGCATTTTCCGGTAGGGCCGCGTCTCTGGCAACAGCTCCCACGCCCGAAGAGCCAGGAGGGAAAGCCGTGCCTCATTGGAAAGCTCTTTGGCAGCCACTCGCGTGACCCCACAGCCCGTGGGGCTGCGCGCTTTCCAGCGGCTGTTAGCCTCGGCGCCACCAGCGCCCACGTGGCACGACCGCGCCAGCCTGCAAAGCATTTTCCGGTAGGGCCGCGGCTCTGGCGACAGCTCCCACGCCCGAAGAGCCAGGAGGGAAAGCTGTGCCTCGTTGGAAAGCTCTTTGGCAGCCGCTCGTGTGGCCCCACAGCCCGTGGGGCTGCGGGCTTTGTGGCGGCCGTCAGCCTGGGCGCCACCGGTGCCCACGTGGGGCCGCCGCGCCAGCCTGCGAAGCATTTTCCGGTAGGGCCGCGGCTCTGGCGACAGCTCCCACGCCCGAAGAGCCAGGAGGGAAAGCCGTGCCTCATTGGAAAGCTCTTTGGCAGCCACTCACGTGGCCCCACAGCCCGTGGGGCTGCGGGCTTTGCAGCGGCCGTCAGCCTCGGCGCCACCAGCGCCCACGTGGCGCCGCCGCGCCAGCCTGCAAAGCATTTTCCGGTAGGGCCGCGGCTCTGGCGACAGCTCCCACGCCCGAATAGCCAGGAGGGAAAGCCGTGCCTCGTTGGAAAGTTCTTTGGCAGCCGCTCGCGTGGCCCCACAGCCCATGGGGCTGCGGGCTTTGCGGCGGCCGTCAGCCTCAGCGCCACCGGCGTCCACGTTGCACCGCCGCGTCAGCCTGCGAAGCATTTTCCGGTAGGGCCGCGTCTCTGGCGACAGCTCCCACGCCCGAAGAGCCAGGAGGGAAAGCCGTGCCTCGTTGGAAAGCTCTTTGGCAGCCGCTCGCGTGGCCCCACAGCCCGTGGGGCTGCGGGCTTTGCGGCGGCCGTCAGCCTGGGCGACACCGGCGCTCAGGTGATGCCGCCGCGCCAGCCTGCGAAGCATTTTCCGGTAGGGCCGCGTCTCTGGCAACAGCTCCCACGCCCGAAGAGCCAGGAGGGAAAGCCGTGCCTCGTTGGAAAGCTCTTTGGCAGCCGCTCGCGTGGCCCCACAGCCCGTGGGGCTGCGGGCTTTCCGGCGGCTGTCACCCTCGGCGCCACCGGCGCCCACGTGGCGCGAGCGCGCCAGCCTGCAAAGCATTTTCCGGTAGGGCCGCGGCTCTGGCGACAGCTCCCACGCCCGAAGACCCAGGAGGGAAAGCCGTGCCTCGTTGGAAAGCTCTTTGGCAGTCACTCGCGTGGCCCCACAGCCCGTGGGGCTGCGGGCTTTCCGGCGGCCGTCAGCCTCGGCGCCATCGGCGCCCACGTCGGGCCGCCGCGCCAGCCTGCGAAGCATTTTCCGGTAGGGCCGCGCCTCTGGCGACAGCTCCCACGCCCGAAGAGCCAGGAGGGAAAGCCGTGCCTCGTTGGAAAGCTCTTTGGCAGCCGCTCGCGTGGCCCCACAGCCCATGGGGCTGCGGGCTTTGCGGCGGCCGTCAGCCTGGGCGACACCGGCGCCCAGGTGATACCGCCGCGCCAGCCTGCGAAGCATTTTGCAGTAGGGCCGCGTCTCTGGCAACAGCTCCCACGCCCGAAGAGCCAGGAGGGAAAGCCGTGCCTCGTTGGAAAGCTCTTTGGCAGCCACTCACGTGGCCCCACAGCCCGTGGGGCTGCGGGCTTTCCGGCGGCTGTCAGCCTCGGCGCCACCGGTGCCCACGTGGCGCGAGCGCGCCAGCCTGCAAAGCATTTTCCGGTAGGGCCGCGGCTCTGGCGACAGCTCCCACGCCCGAAGAGCCAGGAGGGAAAGCCGTGCCTCGTTGGAAAGCTCTTTGGCAGCCGCTCGCGTGGCCCCACAGCCCATGGGGCTGCGGGCTTTGCGGCGGCCGTCAGCCTCGGCGCCACCGGCGCCCACGTTGCGCCGCCGCGCCAGCCTGCGAAGCATTTTGCGGTAGGGCCGCGGCTCTGGCGACAGCTCCCACGCCCGAAGAGCCAGGAGGGAAAGCCGTGCCTCGTTGGAAAGCTCTTTGGCAGCCGCTCGCGTGGCCCCACAGCCCGTGGGGCTGCGGGCTTTGCGGCGGCCGTCAACCTGGGCGACACCGGTGCCCAAGTGATGCCGCCGCGCCAGCCTGCGAAGCATTTTCCGGTAGGGCCGCGGCTCTGGCAACAGCTCCCACCCCGGAAGAGCCAGGAGGGAAAGCCGTGCCTCATTGGAAAGCTCTTTGGCAGTCATTCGCGTGGCCCCACAGCCCGTGGGGCTGCGGGCTTTCCGGTGGCTGTAAGCCTCGGCGCCACCGGCGCCCACGTGGCACGACCGCGCCAGCCTGCAAAGCATTTTCCGGTAGGGCGTGTCTCTGGCGACAGCTCCCACGCCCGAAGAGCCAGGAGGGAAAGCCGTGCCTCGTTGGAAAGCTCTTTGGCAGCCGCTCGCGTGGCCCCACAGCCCATGGAGCTGCGGGCTTTGCGGCGGCCGTCAGCCTCGGCACCACCGGCGCCCACGTCGGGCCGCCACGCCAGCCTGTGAAGCATTTTCCGGTAGGGCCGCGACTCTGGCGACAGCTCCCACGCCCGAAGAGCCAGGAGGGAAAGCCGTGCCTCGTTGGAAAGCTCTTTGGCAGCCGCTCGCGTGGCCCCACAGCCCTTGGGGCTGCGGGCTTTGCCGCGGCCGTCAGCCTCGGCGCCAACGGCGCCCACGTTTCGCCGCCGCGCCAGCCTGCGAAGCATTTTGCGGTAGGGCCGCGGCTCTGGCGACAGCTCCCACGGCCGAAGAGCCAGGAGGGAAAGCCATGCCTCGTTGGAAAGCTCTTTGGCAGCCGCTCGCGTGGCCCCACAGCCCGTGGGGCTGCGGGCTTTGCGGCGGCTGTCAGCCTGGACGACACCGGCGCCCAGGTGATGCCGCCGCGCCAGCCTGCGAAGCATTTTCCGGTAGGGCCGCGGCTCTGGCAACAGCTCCCACCCCCGAAGAGCCAGGAGGGAAAGCCGTGCCTCATTGGAAAGCTCTTTGGCAGTCACTCGCGTGGCCCCACAGCCCGTGGGGCTGCGGGCTTTCCGGCGGCCGTCAGCCTCAGCGCCACCGGCGTCCACGTTGCGTCGCCGCGCCAGCCTGCGAAGGATTTTCCGGTTGGGCCGCGGCTCTGGCGACAGCTCCCACGCCCGAAGAGCCAGGAGGGAAAGCCGTGCCTCATTGGAAAGCTCTTTGGCAGCCGCTCGCGTGGCCCCACAGCCCGTGGAGCTGCGGACTTTGCGGCGGCCGTCAGCC
This sequence comes from Larus michahellis, assembly GCF_964199755.1. Lineage (NCBI taxonomy): Eukaryota > Metazoa > Chordata > Aves > Charadriiformes > Laridae > Larus > Larus michahellis. The sequence goes on along the minus strand of NW_027436101.1, from coordinate 583,884 downwards.
TGGGCGACACCGGCGCCCAGGTGATGCCGCCGCGCCAGCCTGCGAAGCATTTTCCGGTAGGGCCGTGTCTCTGGCGACAGCTCCCACGCCCGAAGAGCCAGGAGGGAAAGCCGTGCCTCGTTGGAAAGCTCTTTGGCAGCCGCTCGCGTGGCCCCACAGCCCATGGGGCTGCGGGCTTTGCGGCGGCCGTCAGCCTCGGCGCCACCGGCGCCCACGTCGGGCCGCCACGCCAGCCTGTGAAGCATTTTCCGGTAGGGCCGCGGCTCTGGCGACAGCTCCCACGCCCAAAGAGCCAGGAGGGAAAGCCGTGCCTCGTTGGAAAGCTCTTTGGCAGCCGCTCGCGTGGCGCAACAGCCCATGCGGCTGCGGGCTTTGCGGCGGCCGTCAGCCTCAGCGCCACCGGCGCCCACGTGGGGCCGCTGCGCCAGCCTGCGAAGCCTTTTCCAGTAGGGCCGCGTCTCTGGCGACAGCTCCCACGCCCGAAGAGCCAGGAGGGAAAGCCGTGCCTCGTTGGAAAGCTCTTTGGCAGCCGCTCGCGTAGCCCCACAGCCCGTGGGGCTGCGGGCTTTCCGGCGGCCGTCAGCCTCGGCGCCATCGGCGCCCACGTCAGGCCGCCGCGCCAGCCTGCGAAGCATTTTCCGGTAGGGCCGCGGCTCTGGCGACAGCTCCCACGCCCGAAGAGCCAGGAGGGAAAGCCGTGCCTCGTTGGAAAGCTCTTTGGCAGCCGCTCGCGTGGCCCCACAGCCCGTGGGGCTGCGGGCTTTGCGGCGGCCGTCAGCCTGGGCGACACCGGCACCCAGGTGATGCCGCCGCGCCAGCCTGCGAAGCATTTTCCGGTAGGGCCGCGGCTCTGGCGACAGCTCCCACGCCCGAAGAGCCAGGAGGGAAAGCCGTGCCTCGTTGGAAAGCTCTTTGGCAGCCGCTCGCGTGGCCCCACAGCCCGTGGTGCTGCAGCCTTTCCGGCGGCTTTCAGCCTCGGTGCCACCGGCGCCCACGTGGCGCGAGCGCGCCAGCCTGCGAAGCATTTTCCGGTAGGGCCGCGGCTCTGGCGACAGCTCCCACGCCCGAAGAGCCAGGAGGGAAAGCCGTGCCTCGTTGGAAAGCTCTTTGGCAGCCGCTCGCGTGGCCCCACAGCCCATGGGGCTGCGGGCTTTGCGGCGGCCGTCAGCCTCGGCGCCACCGGCGCCCACGTTGCGCCGCCGCGCCAGCCTGCGAAGCATTTTCCGGTAGGGCCGCGGCTCTGGCGACAGCTCCCACGGCCGAAGAGCCAGGAGAGAAAGCCATGCCTCGTTGGAAAGCTCTTTGGCAGCCGCTCGCGTGGCCCCACAGCCCGTGGGGCTGCGGGCTTTGCGGCGGCCGTCAGCCTGGGCGACACCGGCGCCCAGGTGATGCCGCCGCGCCAGCCTGCAAAGCATTTTCCGGTAGGGCCGCGGCTCTGGCAACAGCTCCCACGCCCGAAGAGCCAGGAGGGAAAGCCGTGCCTCATTGGAAACCTCTTTGGCAGTCACTCGCGTGGCCCTACAGCCCGTGGGGCTGCGGGCTTTCCGGCGGCCGTCAGCCTCGGCGCCATCGGCGCCCACGTCGGGCCGCCGCGCCAGCCTGCGAAGCATTTTCCAGTAGGGCCGCGGCTCTGGCGACAGCTCCCACGGCCGAAGAGCCAGGAGGGAAAGCTGTGCCTCGTTGGAAAGCTCTTTGGCAGCCGCTCGTGTGGCCCCACAGCCCGTGGGGCTGCGGGCTTTGCGGCGGCCGTCAGCCTGGGCGCCACCGGTGCCCACGTGGGGCCGCCGCGCCAGCCTGCGAAGCATTTTCCGGTAGGGCCGCGGCTCTGGCGACAGCTCCCACGCCCGAAGAGCCAGGAGGGAAAGCCGTGCCTCATTGGAAAGCTCTTTGGCAGCCACTCACGTGGCCCCACAGCCCGTGGGGCTGCGGGCTTTGCGGCGGCCGTCAGCCTCGGCGCCACCAGCGCCCACGTGGCGCCGCCGCGCCAGCCTGCGAAGCATTTTCCGGTAGGGCCGCGGCTCTGGCGACAGCTCCCACGCCCGAAGAGCCAGGAGGGAAAGCCATGCCTCATTGGAAAGCTCTTTGGCAGCCGCTCGCGTGGCCCCACAGCCCGTGGGGCTGCGGGCTTTGCGGCGGCCGTCAGCCTGGGCGAAACCGGCGCCCAGGTGATGCCGCCGCGCCAGCCTGCGAAGCATTTTGCGGTAGGGCCGCGTCTCTGGCGACAGCTCCCACGCCCGAAGAGCCAGGAGGGAAAGCCGTGCCTCGTTGGAAAGTTCTTTGGCAGCCGCTCGCGTGGCCCCACAGCCCATGGGGCTGCGGGGTTTGCGGCGGCCGTCAGCCTCAGCGCCACCGGCGTCCACGTTGCGTCGCCGCGCCAGCCTGCGAAGGATTTTCCGGTTGGGCCGCGGCTCTGGCGACAGCTCCCACGCCCGAAGAGCCAGGAGGGAAAGCCGTGCCTCATTGGAAAGCTCTTTGGCAGCCGCTCGCGTGGCCCCACAGCCCGTGGAGCTGCGGACTTTGCGGCGGCCGTCAGCCTGGGCGACACCGGCGCCCAGGTGATGCCGCCGCGCCAGCCTGCGAAGCATTTTCCGGTAGGGCCGTGTCTCTGGCGACAGCTCCCACGCCCGAAGAGCCAGGAGGGAAAGCCGTGCCTCGTTGGAAAGCTCTTTGGCAGCCGCTCGCGTGGCCCCACAGCCCATGGGGCTGCGGGCTTTGCGGCGGCCGTCAGCCTCGGCGCCACCGGCGCCCACGTCGGGCCGCCACGCCAGCCTGTGAAGCATTTTCCGGTAGGGCCGCGGCTCTGGCGACAGCTCCCACGCCCAAAGAGCCAGGAGGGAAAGCCGTGCCTCGTTGGAAAGCTCTTTGGCAGCCGCTCGCGTGGCGCAACAGCCCATGCGGCTGCGGGCTTTGCGGCGGCCGTCAGCCTCAGCGCCACCGGCGCCCACGTGGGGCCGCTGCGCCAGCCTGCGAAGCCTTTTCCAGTAGGGCCGCGTCTCTGGCGACAGCTCCCACGCCCGAAGAGCCAGGAGGGAAAGCCGTGCCTCGTTGGAAAGCTCTTTGGCAGCCGCTCGCGTAGCCCCACAGCCCGTGGGGCTGCGGGCTTTCCGGCGGCCGTCAGCCTCGGCGCCATCGGCGCCCACGTCAGGCCGCCGCGCCAGCCTGCGAAGCATTTTCCGGTAGGGCCGCGGCTCTGGCGACAGCTCCCACGCCCGAAGAGCCAGGAGGGAAAGCCGTGCCTCGTTGGAAAGCTCTTTGGCAGCCGCTCGCGTGGCCCCACAGCCCGTGGGGCTGCGGGCTTTGCGGCGGCCGTCAGCCTGGGCGACACCGGCACCCAGGTGATGCCGCCGCGCCAGCCTGCGAAGCATGTTCCGGTAGGGCCGCGGCTCTGGCGACAGCTCCCACGCCCGAAGAGCCAGGAGGGAAAGCCGTGCCTCGTTGGAAAGCTCTTTGGCAGCCGCTCGCCTGGCCCCACAGCCCGTGGTGCTGCAGCCTTTCCGGTGGCTTTCAGCCTCGGTGCCACCGGCGCCCACGTGGCGCGAGCGCGCCAGCCTGCGAAGCATTTTCCGGTAGGGCCACGGCTCTGGCGACAGCTCCCACGCCCGAAGAGCCAGGAGGGAAAGCCGTGCCTCGTTGGAAAGCTCTTTGGCAGCCGCTCGCGTGGCCCCACAGCCCATGGGGCTGCGGGCTTTGCGGCGGCCGTCAGCCTCGGCGCCACCGGCGCCCACGTTGCGCCGCCGCGCCAGCCTGCGAAGCATTTTCCGGTAGGGCCGCGGCTCTGGCGACAGCTCCCACGGCCGAAGAGCCAGGAGAGAAAGCCATGCCTCGTTGGAAAGCTCTTTGGCAGCCGCTCGCGTGGCCCCACAGCCCGTGGGGCTGCGGGCTTTGCGGCGGCCGTCAGCCTGGGCGACACCGGCGCCCAGGTGATGCCGCCGCGCCAGCCTGCAAAGCATTTTCCGGTAGGGCCGCGGCTCTGGCAACAGCTCCCACGCCCGAAGAGCCAGGAGGGAAAGCCGTGCCTCATTGGAAACCTCTTTGGCAGTCACTCGCGTGGCCCCACAGCCCGTGGGGCTGCGGGCTTTCCGGCGGCCGTCAGCCTCGGCGCCATCGGCGCCCACGTCGGGCCGCCGCGCCAGCCTGCGAAGCATTTTCCGGTAGGGCCGCGGCTCTGGCGACAGCTCCCACGCCCGAAGAGCCAGGAGGGAAAGCCATGCCTCGTTGGAAAGCTCTTTGGCAGCCGCTCGCGTGGCCCCACAGCCCGTGGGGCTGCGGGCTTTGCGGCGGCCGTCAGCCTGGGCGACACCGGCGCCCAGGTGATGCCGCCGCGCCAGCCTGCGAAGCATTTTCCGGTAGGGCCGCGTCTCTGGCAACAGCTCCCACGCCCGAAGAGCCAGGAGGGAAAGCCGTGCCTCATTGGAAAGCTCTTTGGCAGTCACTCGCGTGGCCCCACAGCCCGTGGGGCTGCGGGCTTTCCGGCGGCTGTAAGCCTCGGCGCCACCGGCGCCCACGTGGCACAACCGCGCCAGCCTGCGAAGCATTTTCCGGTAGGGCCGCGGCTCTGGCGACAGCTCCCACGCCCGAAGAGCCAGGAGGGAAAGCCGTGCCTCGTTGGAAAGCTCTTAGGCAGCCGCTCGCGTGGCCCCACAGCCCATGGGGCTGCGGGCTTTGCGGCGGCCGTCAGCCTCGGCGCCACGGGTGCCCATGTTGCGCCGCCGCGCCAGCCTGCGAAGCATTTTCCGGTAGGGCCGCGGCTCTGGCGACAGCTCCCACGCCCGAAGAGCCAGGAGGGAAAGCCGTGCCTCGTTGGAAAGCTCTTTGGCAGCAGCTCGCGTGGCCCCACAGCCCGTGGGGCTGCGGGCTTTGCGGCGGCCGTCAGCCTGGGCGACACCGGCGCCCACGTGGCGCCGCCGCGCCAGCCTGCGAAGCATTTTCCAGTAGGGCCGCGGCTCTGGCGACAGCTCCCACGGCCGAAGAGCCAGGAGGGAAAGCTGTGCCTCGTTGGAAAGCTCTTTGGCAGCCGCTCGTGTGGCCCCACAGCCCGTGGGGCTGCGGGCTTTGCGGCGGCCGTCAGCCTGGGCGCCACCGGTGCCCACGTGGGGCCGCCGCGCCAGCCTGCGAAGCATTTTGCGGTAGGGCCGCGGCTCTGGCGACAGCTCCCACGCCCGAAGAGCCAGGAGGGAAAGCCGTGCCTCATTGGAAAGCTCTTTGGCAGCCACTCACGTGGCCCCACAGCCCGTGGGGCTGCGGGCTTTGCGGCGGCCGTCAGCCTCGGCGCCACCAGCGCCCACGTGGCGCCGCCGCGCCAGCCTGCGAAGCATTTTCCGGTAGGGCCGCGGCTCTGGCGACAGCTCCCACGCCCGAAGAGCCAGGAGGGAAAGCCATGCCTCATTGGAAAGCTCTTTGGCAGCCGCTCGCGTGGCCCCACAGCCCGTGGGGCTGCGGGCTTTGCGGCGGCCGTCAGCCTGGGCGACACCGGCACCCAGGTGATGCCGCCGCGCCAGCCTGCAAAGCATGTTCCGGTAGGGCCGCGGCTCTGGCGACAGCTCCCACGCCCGAAGAGCCAGGAGGGAAAGCCGTGCCTCGTTGGAAAGCTCTTTGGCAGCCGCTCGCCTGGCCCCACAGCCCGTGGTGCTGCAGCCTTTCCGGCGGCTTTCAGCCTCGGTGCCACCGGCGCCCACGTGGCGCGAGCGCGCCAGCCTGCGAAGCATTTTCCGGTAGGGCCACGGCTCTGGCGACAGCTCCCACGCCCGAAGAGCCAGGAGGGAAAGCCGTGCCTCGTTGGAAAGCTCTTTGGCAGCCGCTCGCGTGGCCCCACAGCCCATGGGGCTGCGGGCTTTGCGGCGGCCGTCAGCCTCGGCGCCACCGGCGCCCACGTTGCGCCGCCGCGCCAGCCTGCGAAGCATTTTCCGGTAGGGCCGCGGCTCTGGCGACAGCTCCCACGGCCGAAGAGCCAGGAGAGAAAGCCATGCCTCGTTGGAAAGCTCTTTGGCAGCCGCTCGCGTGGCCCCACAGCCCGTGGGGCTGCGGGCTTTGCGGCGGCCGTCAGCCTGGGCGACACCGGCGCCCAGGTGATGCCGCCGCGCCAGCCTGCAAAGCATTTTCCGGTAGGGCCGCGGCTCTGGCAACAGCTCCCACGCCCGAAGAGCCAGGAGGGAAAGCCGTGCCTCATTGGAAACCTCTTTGGCAGTCACTCGCGTGGCCCCACAGCCCGTGGGGCTGCGGGCTTTCCGGCGGCCGTCAGCCTCGGCGCCATCGGCGCCCACGTCGGGCCGCCGCGCCAGCCTGCGAAGCATTTTCCGCTAGGGCCGCGGCTCTGGCGACAGCTCCCACGCCCGAAGAGCCAGGAGGGAAAGCCATGCCTCGTTGGAAAGCTCTTTGGCAGCCGCTCGCGTGGCCCCACAGCCCGTGGGGCTGCGGGCTTTGCGGCGGCCGTCAGCCTGGGCGACACCGGCGCCCAGGTGATGCCGCCGCGCCAGCCTGCGAAGCATTTTCCGGTAGGGCCGCGGCTCTGGCAACAGCTCCCACGCCCGAAGAGCCAGGAGGGAAAGCCGTGCCTCATTGGAAAGCTCTTTGGCAGTCACTCGCGTGGCCCCACAGCCCGTGGGGCTGCGGGCTTTCCGGCGGCTGTAAGCCTCGGCGCCACCGGCGCCCACGTGGCACAACCGCGCCAGCCTGCGAAGCATTTTCCGGTAGGGCCGCGGCTCTGGCGACAGCTCCCACGCCCGAAGAGCCAGGAGGGAAAGCCGTGCCTCGTTGGAAAGCTCTTAGGCAGCCGCTCGCGTGGCCCCACAGCCCATGGGGCTGCGGGCTTTGCGGCGGCCGTCAGCCTCGGCGCCACGGGTGCCCATGTTGCGCCGCCGCGCCAGCCTGCGAAGCATTTTCCGGTAGGGCCGCGGCTCTGGCGACAGCTCCCACGCCCGAAGAGCCAGGAGGGAAAGCCGTGCCTCGTTGGAAAGCTCTTTGGCAGCAGCTCGCGTGGCCCCACAGCCCGTGGGGCTGCGGGCTTTGCGGCGGCCGTCAGCCTGGGCGACACCGGCGCCCACGTGGCGCCGCCGCGCCAGCCTGCGAAGCATTTTCCAGTAGGGCCGCGGCTCTGGCGACAGCTCCCACGGCCGAAGAGCCAGGAGGGAAAGCTGTGCCTCGTTGGAAAGCTCTTTGGCAGCCGCTCGTGTGGCCCCACAGCCCGTGGGGCTGCGGGCTTTGCGGCGGCCGTCAGCCTGGGCGCCACCGGTGCCCACGTGGGGCCGCCGCGCCAGCCTGCGAAGCATTTTCCGGTAGGGCCGCGGCTCTGGCGACAGCTCCCACGCCCGAAGAGCCAGGAGGGAAAGCCGTGCCTCGTTGGAAAGCTCTTTGGCAGCCGCTCGCGTGGCCCCACAGCCCGTGGGGCTGCGGGCTTTGCGGCGGCCGTCAGCCTGGGCGACACCGGCGCCCAGGTGATGCCGCCGCGCCAGCCTGCAAAGCATTTTCCGGTAGGGCCGCGGCTCTGGCAACAGCTCCCACGCCCGAAGAGCCAGGAGGGAAAGCCGTGCCTCATTGGAAACCTCTTTGGCAGTCACTCGCGTGGCCCCACAGCCCGTGGGGCTGCGGGCTTTCCGGCGGCCGTCAGCCTCGGCGCCATCGGCGCCCACGTCGGGCCGCCGCGCCAGCCTGCGAAGCATTTTCCGGTAGGGCCGCGGCTCTGGCGACAGCTCCCACGCCCGAAGAGCCAGGAGGGAAAGCCATGCCTCGTTGGAAAGCTCTTTGGCAGCCGCTCGCGTGGCCCCACAGCCCGTGGGGCTGCGGGCTTTGCGGCGGCCGTCAGCCTGGGCGACACCGGCGCCCAGGTGATGCCGCCGCGCCAGCCTGCGAAGCATTTTCCGGTAGGGCCGCGTCTCTGGCAACAGCTCCCACGCCCGAAGAGCCAGGAGGGAAAGCCGTGCCTCATTGGAAAGCTCTTTGGCAGTCACTCGCGTGGCCCCACAGCCCGTGGGGCTGCGGGCTTTCCGGCGGCTGTAAGCCTCGGCGCCACCGGCGCCCACGTGGCACAACCGCGCCAGCCTGCGAAGCATTTTCCGGTAGGGCCGCGGCTCTGGCGACAGCTCCCACGGCCGAAGAGCCAGGAGGGAAAGCTGTGCCTCGTTGGAAAGCTCTTTGGCAGCCGCTCGTGTGGCCCCACAGCCCGTGGGGCTGCGGGCTTTGCGGCGGCCGTCAGCCTGGGCGCCACCGGTGCCCACGTGGGGCCGCCGCGCCAGCCTGCGAAGCATTTTGCGGTAGGGCCGCGGCTCTGGCGACAGCTCCCACGCCCGAAGAGCCAGGAGGGAAAGCCGTGCCTCATTGGAAAGCTCTTTGGCAGCCACTCACGTGGCCCCACAGCCCGTGGGGCTGCGGGCTTTGCGGCGGCCGTCAGCCTCGGCGCCACCAGCGCCCACGTGGCGCCGCCGCGCCAGCCTGCGAAGCATTTTCCGGTAGGGCCGCGGCTCTGGCGACAGCTCCCACGCCCGAAGAGCCAGGAGGGAAAGCCATGCCTCATTGGAAAGCTCTTTGGCAGCCGCTCGCGTGGCCCCACAGCCCGTGGGGCTGCGGGCTTTGCGGCGGCCGTCAGCCTGGGCGACACCGGCACCCAGGTGATGCCGCCGCGCCAGCCTGCAAAGCATGTTCCGGTAGGGCCGCGGCTCTGGCGACAGCTCCCACGCCCGAAGAGCCAGGAGGGAAAGCCGTGCCTCGTTGGAAAGCTCTTTGGCAGCCGCTCGCCTGGCCCCACAGCCCGTGGTGCTGCAGCCTTTCCGGCGGCTTTCAGCCTCGGTGCCACCGGCGCCCACGTGGCGCGAGCGCGCCAGCCTGCGAAGCATTTTCCGGTAGGGCCACGGCTCTGGCGACAGCTCCCACGCCCGAAGAGCCAGGAGGGAAAGCCGTGCCTCGTTGGAAAGCTCTTTGGCAGCCGCTCGCGTGGCCCCACAGCCCATGGGGCTGCGGGCTTTGCGGCGGCCGTCAGCCTCGGCGCCACCGGCGCCCACGTTGCGCCGCCGCGCCAGCCTGCGAAGCATTTTCCGGTAGGGCCGCGGCTCTGGCGACAGCTCCCACGGCCGAAGAGCCAGGAGAGAAAGCCATGCCTCGTTGGAAAGCTCTTTGGCAGCCGCTCGCGTGGCCCCACAGCCCGTGGGGCTGCGGGCTTTGCGGCGGCCGTCAGCCTGGGCGACACCGGCGCCCAGGTGATGCCGCCGCGCCAGCCTGCAAAGCATTTTCCGGTAGGGCCGCGGCTCTGGCAACAGCTCCCACGCCCGAAGAGCCAGGAGGGAAAGCCGTGCCTCATTGGAAACCTCTTTGGCAGTCACTCGCGTGGCCCCACAGCCCGTGGGGCTGCGGGCTTTCCGGCGGCCGTCAGCCTCGGCGCCATCGGCGCCCACGTCGGGCCGCCGCGCCAGCCTGCGAAGCATTTTCCGCTAGGGCCGCGGCTCTGGCGACAGCTCCCACGCCCGAAGAGCCAGGAGGGAAAGCCATGCCTCGTTGGAAAGCTCTTTGGCAGCCGCTCGCGTGGCCCCACAGCCCGTGGGGCTGCGGGCTTTGCGGCGGCCGTCAGCCTGGGCGACACCGGCGCCCAGGTGATGCCGCCGCGCCAGCCTGCGAAGCATTTTCCGGTAGGGCCGCGGCTCTGGCAACAGCTCCCACGCCCGAAGAGCCAGGAGGGAAAGCCGTGCCTCATTGGAAAGCTCTTTGGCAGTCACTCGCGTGGCCCCACAGCCCGTGGGGCTGCGGGCTTTCCGGCGGCTGTAAGCCTCGGCGCCACCGGCGCCCACGTGGCACAACCGCGCCAGCCTGCGAAGCATTTTCCGGTAGGGCCGCGGCTCTGGCGACAGCTCCCACGCCCGAAGAGCCAGGAGGGAAAGCCGTGCCTCGTTGGAAAGCTCTTAGGCAGCCGCTCGCGTGGCCCCACAGCCCATGGGGCTGCGGGCTTTGCGGCGGCCGTCAGCCTCGGCGCCACGGGTGCCCATGTTGCGCCGCCGCGCCAGCCTGCGAAGCATTTTCCGGTAGGGCCGCGGCTCTGGCGACAGCTCCCACGCCCGAAGAGCCAGGAGGGAAAGCCGTGCCTCGTTGGAAAGCTCTTTGGCAGCAGCTCGCGTGGCCCCACAGCCCGTGGGGCTGCGGGCTTTGCGGCGGCCGTCAGCCTGGGCGACACCGGCGCCCACGTGGCGCCGCCGCGCCAGCCTGCGAAGCATTTTCCAGTAGGGCCGCGGCTCTGGCGACAGCTCCCACGGCCGAAGAGCCAGGAGGGAAAGCTGTGCCTCGTTGGAAAGCTCTTTGGCAGCCGCTCGTGTGGCCCCACAGCCCGTGGGGCTGCGGGCTTTGCGGCGGCCGTCAGCCTGGGCGCCACCGGTGCCCACGTGGGGCCGCCGCGCCAGCCTGCGAAGCATTTTCCGGTAGGGCCGCGGCTCTGGCGACAGCTCCCACGCCCGAAGAGCCAGGAGGGAAAGCCGTGCCTCATTGGAAAGCTCTTTGGCAGCCACTCACGTGGCCCCACAGCCCGTGGGGCTGCGGGCTTTGCGGCGGCCGTCAGCCTCGGCGCCACCAGCGCCCACGTGGCGCCGCCGCGCCAGCCTGCGAAGCATTTTCCGGTAGGGCCGCGGCTCTGGCGACAGCTCCCACGCCCGAAGAGCCAGGAGGGAAAGCCATGCCTCATTGGAAAGCTCTTTGGCAGCTGCTCGCGTGGCCCCACAGCCCGTGGGGCTGCGGGCTTTGCGGCGGCCGTCAGCCTGGGCGAAACCGGCGCCCAGGTGATGCCGCCGCGCCAGCCTGCGAAGCATTTTCCGGTAGGGCCGCGTCTCTGGCGACAGCTCCCACGCCCGAAGAGCCAGGAGGGAAAGCCGTGCCTCGTTGGAAAGTTCTTTGGCAGCCGCTCGCGTGGCCCCACAGCCCATGGGGCTGCGGGGTTTGCGGCGGCCGTCAGCCTCAGCGCCACCGGCGTCCACGTTGCGTCGCCGCGCCAGCCTGCGAAGGATTTTCCGGTTGGGCCGCGGCTCTGGCGACAGCTCCCACGCCCGATGAGCCAGGAGGGAAAGCCGTGCCTCATTGGAAAGCTCTTTGGCAGCCGCTCGCGTGGCCCCACAGCCCGTGGAGCTGCGGACTTTGCGGCGGCCGTCAGCCTGGGCGACACCGGCACCCAGGTGATGCCGCCGCGCCAGCCTGCGAAGCATTTTCCGGTAGGGCCGTGTCTCTGGCGACAGCTCCCACGCCCGAAGAGCCAGGAGGGAAAGCCGTGCCTCGTTGGAAAGCTCTTTGGCAGCCGCTCGCGTGGCCCCACAGCCCATGGGGCTGCGGGCTTTGCGGCGGCCGTCAGCCTCGGCGCCACCGGCGCCCACGTCGGGCCGCCACGCCAGCCTGTGAAGCATTTTCCGGTAGGGCCGCGGCTCTGGCGACAGCTCCCACGCCCAAAGAGCCAGGAGGGAAAGCCGTGCCTCGTTGGAAATCTCTTTGGCAGCCGCTCGCGTGGCGCAACAGCCCATGCGGCTGCGGGCTTTGCGGCGGCCGTCAGCCTCAGCGCCACCGGCGCCCACGTGGGGCCGCTGCGCCAGCCTGCGAAGCCTTTTCCAGTAGGGCCGCGTCTCTGGCGACAGCTCCCACGCCCGAAGAGCCAGGAGGGAAAGCCGTGCCTCGTTGGAAAGCTCTTTGGCAGCCGCTCGCGTAGCCCCACAGCCCGTGGGGCTGCGGGCTTTGCGGCGGCCGTCAGCCTCAGCGCCACCGGCGTCCACGTTGCGCCGCCGCGCCAGCCTGCGAAGCATTTTGCGGTAGGGCCGCGGCTCTGGCGACAGCTCCCACGCCCGAAGAGCCAGGAGGGAAAGCCGTGCCTCGTTGGAAAGCTCTTTGGCAGCCGCTCGCGTGGCCCCACAGCCCGTGGGGCTGCGGGCTTTGCGGCGGCCGTCAGCCTGGGCGACACCGGCGCCCAGGTGATGCCGCCGCGCCAGCCTGCGAAGCATTTTCCGGTAGGGCCGCGGCTCTGGCGACAGCTCCCACGCCCGAAGAGCCAGGAGGGAAAGCCGTGCCTCGTTGGAAAGCTCTTTGGCAGCCGCTCGCGTGGCCCCACAGCCCGTGGGGCTGCGGCCTTTCCGGCGGCTGTCAGCCTCGGCGCCACCGGCGCCCACGTTGCGCCGCCGCGCCAGCCTGCGAAGCATTTTCCGGTAGGGCCGCGGCTCTGGCGACAGCTCCCACGGCCGAAGAGCCAGGAGAGAAAGCCATGCCTCGTTGGAAAGCTCTTTGGCAGCCGCTCACGTGGCCCCACAGCCCGTGGGGCTGCGGGCTTTGCGGCGGCCGTCAGCCTGGGCGACACCGGCGCCCAGGTGATGCCGCCGCGCCAGCCTGCAAAGCATTTTCCGGTAGGGCCGCGGCTCTGGCAACAGCTCCCACGCCCGAAGAGCCAGGAGGGAAAGCCGTGCCTCATTGGAAACCTCTTTGGCAGTCACTCGCGTGGCCCCACAGCCCGTGGGGCTGCGGGCTTTGCGGCGGCCGTCAGCCTCGGCGCCATCGGCGCCCACGTCGGGCCGCCGCGCCAGCCTGCGAAGCATTTTCCGGTAGGGCCGCGGCTCTGGCAACAGCTCCCACGCCCGAAGAGCCAGGAGGGAAAGCCGTGCCTCGTTGGAAAGCTCTTAGGCAGCCGCTCGCGTGGCCCCACAGCCCATGGGGCTGCGGGCTTTGCGGCGGCCGTCAGCCTCGGCGCCACGGGTGCCCACGTTGCGCCGCCGCGCCAGCCTGCGAAGCATTTTCCGGTAGGGCCGCGGCTCTGGCGACAGCTCCCACGCCCGAAGAGCCAGGAGGGAAAGCCGTGCCTCGTTGGAAAGCTCTTTGGCAGCAGCTCGCGTGGCCCCACAGCCCATGGGGCTGCGGGCTTTGCGGCGGCCGTCAGCCTGGGCGACACCGGCGCCCACGTGGCGCCGCCGCGCCAGCCTGCGAAGCATTTTCCAGTAGGGCCGCGGCTCTGGCGACAGCTCCCACGCCCGAAGAGCCAGGAGGGAAAGCTGTGCCTCGTTGGAAAGCTCTTTGGCAGCCGCTCGCGTGGCCCCACAGCCCGTGGGGCTGCGGGCTTTGCGATGGCCGTCAGCCTCGGCGCCACCGGTGCCCAGGTGGGGCCGCCGCGCCAGCCTGCGAAGCATTTTCCGGTAGGGCCGCGGCTCTGGCGACAGCTCCCACGCCCGAAGAGCCAGGAGGGAAAGCCGTGCCTCATTGGAAAGCTCTTTGGCAGCCACTCACGTGGCCCCACAGCCCGTGGGGCTGCGGGCTTTGCAGCGGCCGTCAGCCTTGGCGCCACCAGCGCCAACGTGGCGCCTCCGCGCCAGCCTGCGAAGCATTTTCCGGTAGGGCCGCGGCTCTGGCGACAGCTCCCACGCCCGAAGAGCCAGGAGGGAAAGCCGTGCCTCGTTGGAAAGTTCTTTGGCAGCCGCTCGCGTGGCCCCACAGCCCATGGGGCTGCGGGCTTTGCGGCGGCCGTCAGCCTCAGCGCCACCGGCGTCCACGTTGCGCCGCCGCGCCAGCCTGCGAAGCATATTCCGGTTGGGCCGCGACTCTGGCGACAGCTCCCACGCCCGAAGAGCCAGGAGGGAAAGCCGTGCCTCATTGGAAAGCTCTTTGGCAGCCGCTCGCGTGGCTCCACAGCCCATGGGGCTGCGGGCTTTGCGGCGGCTGTCAGCCTGGGCGACACTGGCGCCCAGGTGATGCCGCCGCGCCAGCCTGCGAAGCATTTTCTGGTAGGGCCGTGTCTCTGGCGACAGCTCCCACGCCCGAAGAGCCAGGAGGGAAAGCCGTGCCTCGTTGGAAAGCTCTTTGGCAGCCGCTCGCGTGGCCCCACAGCCCGTGGGGCTGCGGGCTTTGCGGCGGCCGTCAGTCTCGGCGACACCGGCGCCCAGGTGGGGCCGCCGCGCCAGCCTGCAAAGAATTTTCCGGTAGGGCCGCGGCTCTGGCGACAGCTCCCACGGCCGAAGAGCCAGGAGGGAAAGCCGTGCCTCGTTGGAAAGCTCTTTGGCAGCCGCTCGCGTGGCCCCACAGCCCATGGGGCTGCGGGCTTTGCGGCGGCCGTCAGCCTCAGTGCCACCGGCGCCCACGTGGCGCCGCCGCGCCAGCCTGCGAAGCATTTTCCGGTAGGGCCGCGTCTCTGGCGACAGCTCCCACGCCCGAAGAGCCAGGAGGGAAAGCCGTGCCTCGTTGGAAAGCTCTTTGGCAGCCGCTCGCGTGGCCCCACAGCCCATGCGGCTGCGGGCTTTGCGGCGGCCGTCAGCTTGAGTGCCACCGGCGCCCAGGTGGGGCCGCCGCGCCAGCCTGCGAAGCATTTTCCGGTAGGGCCGCGTCTCTGGCAACAGCTCCCACGCCCGAAGAGCCAGGAGGGAAAGCCGTACCTCATTGGAAAGCTCTTTGGCAGCCACTCGCGTGACCCCACAGCCCGTGGGGCTGCGCGCTTTCCGGCGGCTGTCAGCCTCGGCGACACCGGCGCCCACGTGGCACGACGGCGCCAGCCTGCGAAGCATTTTCCGGTAGGGCCGCGGCTCTGGCGACAGCTCCCACGCCCGAAGAGCCAGGAGGGAAAGCCGTGCCTCGTTGGAAAGTTCTTTGGCAGCCGCTCGCGTGGCCCCACAGCCCATGGGGCTGCGGGCTTTGCGGCGGCCGTCAGCCTCAGCGCCACCGGCGCCCACGTTGCGCCGCCGCGCCAGCCTGCGAAGCATTTTCCGGTAGGGCCCCGTCTCTGGTGACAGCTCCCACGCCCGAAGAGCCAGGAGGGAAAGCCGTGCCTCGATGGAAAGCTCTTTGGCAGCCGCTCGCGTGGCCCCACAGCCCATGGGGCTGCGGGCTTTGCGGCGGCCGTCAGCCTGGGTGCCACTGGCGCCCACGTCGAGCCGCCGCGCCAGCCTGCGAAGCATTTTCCGGTAGGGCCGCGTCTCTGGCGACAGCTCCCACACCCGAAGAGCCAGGAGGGAAAGCCGTGCCTCGTTGGAAAGCTCTTTGGCAGCCGCTCGCGTGGCCCCACAGCCCATGGGGCTGCGGGCTTTGCGGCGGCCGTCAGCCTGGGCGACACCGGCGCCCACGTGGGGCCGCCGCGCCAGCCTGCGAAGCATTTTCCGGTAGGGCCGCGGCTCTGGCGACAGCTCCCACGCCCGAAGAGCCAGGAGGGAAAGCCGTGCCTCGTTGGAAAGCTCTTTGGCAGCCGCTCGCGTGGCCCCACAGCCCATGGGGCAGCGGGCTTTGCGGCGGCCGTCAGCCTCGGCGCCACCGGCGCCCAAGTGGGGCCGCCACGCCAGCCTGCGAAGCATTTTCCGGTAGGGCCGCGGCTCTGGCGACAGCTCCCACGCCCGAAGAGCCAGGAGGGAAAGCCGTGCCTCGTTGGAAAGTTCTTTGGCAGCCGCTCGCGTGGCCCCACAGCCCATGGGGCTGCGGGCTTTGCGGCGGCCGTCAGCCTCAGCGCCACCGGCGCCCACGTTGCGCCGCCGCGCCAGCCTGCGAAGCATTTTCCGGTAGGGCCGCGGCTCTGGCGACAGCTCCCACGCCCGAAGAGCCAGGAGGGAAAGCCGTGCCTCCTTGGAAAGCTCTTTGGCAGCCGCTCGCGTGGCCCCACAGCCCGTGGAGCTGCGGGTTTTCCTGCGGCTGTCAGCCTCGGCGCCACCGGCGCCCATGTGGCGCGACTGCGCCAGCCTGCAAAGCATTTTCCGGTAGGGCCGCGTCTCTGGTGACAGCTCCCACGCCCGAAGAGCCAGGAGGGAAAGCCGTGCCTCGTTGGAAAGCTCTTTGGCAGCCGCTCGCGTGGCCCCACAGCCCATGGGGCTGCGGGCTTTGCGGCGGCCGTCAGCCTTGGCGATACCGGCGCCCACGTCGGGCCGCCGCGCCAGCCTGCGAAGCATTTTCCGGTAGGGCCGCGGCTCTGGCGACAGCTCCCACGCCCGAAGAGCCAGGAGGGAAAGCAGTGCCTCGTTGGAAAGCTCTTTAGCAGCCGCTCGCGTGACCCCACAGCCCGTGGGGCTGCGCGCTTTCCGGCGGCTCGCAGCCTCGGCGACACCGGCGCCCACGTGGCACGACCGCGCCAGCCTGCGAAGCATTTTCCGGTTGGGCCCCGGCTCTGGCGACAGCTCCCACGCCCGAAGAGCCAGGAGGGAAAGCCGTGCCTCATTGGAAAGCTCTTTGGCAGCCGCTCGCGTGGCCCCACAGCCCGTGGAGCTGCGGGCTTTGCGGCGGCCGTCAGCCTGGGCGACACCGGCACCCAGGTGAGGCCGCCGCGCCAGCCTGCGAAGCATTTTCCGGTAGGGCCGTGTCTCTGGCGACAGCTCCCACGCCCGAAGAGCCAGGAGGGAAAGCCGTGCCTCGTTGGAAAGCTCTTTGGCAGCCGCTCGCGTGGCCCCACAGCCCATGGGGCTGCGGGCTTTGCGGCGGCCGTCAGCCTCGGCGCCACCGGCGCCCACGTCGGGCCGCCACGCCAGCCTGCGAAGCATTTTCCGGTAGGGCCGCGTCTCTGGCGACAGCTCCCACACCCGAAGAGCCAGGAGGGAAAGCCGTGCCTCGTTGGAAAGCTCTTTGGCTGCCGCTCGCGTGGCCCCACAGCCCGTGGGGCTGCGGGCTTTGCGGCGGCCGTCAGCCTCGGCGACACAGGCGCCCAGGTGGGGCCGCCGCGCCAGCCTGCAAAGAATTTTCCGGTAGGGCCACGGCTCTGGCGACAGCTCCCACGGCCGAAGAGCCAGGAGGGAAAGCCGTGCCTCGTTGGAAAGCTCTTTGGCAGCCGCTCGCGTGGCCCCACAGCCCATGGGGCTGCGGGCTTTGCGGCGGCCGTCAGCCTCAGTGCCACCGGCGCCCACGTGGCGCCGCCGCGCCAGCCTGCGAAGCATTTTCCGGTAGGGCCGCGTCTCTGGCGACAGCTCCCACGTCCGAAGAGCCAGGAGGGAATGCCGTGCCTCGTTGGAAAGCTCTTTGGCAGCCGCTCGCGTGGCCCCACAGCCCATGGGGCTGCGGGGTTTGCGGCGGCCGTCAGCTTGAGTGCCACCGGCGCCCACGTGGCGCCGCCGCGCCAGCCTGCGAAGCATTTTCCGGTAGGGCCGCGTCTCTGGCAACAGCTCCCACGCCCGAAGAGCCAGGAGGGAAAGCCGTGCCTCATTGGAAAGCTCTTTGGCAGCCACTCGCGTGACCCCACAGCCCGTGGGGCTGCGCGCTTTCCGGCGGCTGTCAGCCTCGGCGACACCGGCGCCCACGTGGCACGACCGCGCCAGCCTGCGAAGCATTTTCCGGTAGGGCCGCGGCTCTGGCGACAGCTCCCACGCCCGAAGAGCCAGGAGGGAAAGCCGTGCCTCGTTGGAAAGCTCTTTGGCAGCCGCTCGCGTGGCCCCACAGCCCATGGGGCTGCGGGCTTTGCGGCAGCCGTCAGCCTCGGCGCCACCGGCGCCCACGTCGGGCCGCCACGCCAGCCTGCGAAGCATTTTCCGGTAGGGCCGCGTCTCTGGCGACAGCTCCCACACCCGAAGAGCCAGGAGGGAAAGCCGTGCCTCGTTGGAAATCTCTTTGGCAGCCGCTCGCGTGGCCCCATAGCCCGTGGGGCTGCGGGCTTTGCGGCGGCCGTCAGCCTCGGCGACACCGGCGCCCAGGTGGGGCCGCCGCGCCAGCCTGGAAAGAATTTTCCGGTAGGGCCGCGTCTCTGGCAACAGCTCCCACGCCCGAAGAGCCAGGAGGGAAAGCCGTGCCTCGTTGGAAAGCTCTTTGGCAGCCGCTCGCGTGGCAACACACCCCATGGGGCTGCGGGCTTTGCGGCGGCCGTCAGCCTCGGCGCCACCGGCGCCCACGTGGGGCCGCCACGCCAGCCTGCAAAGCATTTTCCGGTAGGGCCGCGTCTCTGGCGACAGCTCCCACGCCAGAAGAGTCAGGAGGGAAAGCCATGCCTCGTTGGAAAGCTCCTTGGCAGCCACTCACGTGGCCCCACAGCCCGTGGGGCTGCGGGCTTTGCGGCGGCCGTCAGCCTGGGCGACACCAGCGCCCAGGTGATGCCGCCGCGCCAGCCATAGAAGCATTTTCCGGTAGGGCCGCAGGTCTGGCGACAGCTCCCACGCCCGAAGAGCCAGGAGGGAAAGCCGTGCCTCGTTGGAAAGATCTTTGGCAGCCGCTCGCGTGGCCCCACAGCCCGTGGGGCTGCTGGCTTTGCGGCGGCCGTCAGCCTGGGCGACACCGGCGCCCAAGTGGGGCCGCCGCGCCAGCCTGCAAAGAATTTTCCGGTAGGGCCGCGTCTCTGGCGACAGCTCCCACGCCCGAAGAGCCAGGAGGGAAAGCCGTGCCTCGTTGGAAAGCTCTTTGGCAGCCGCTCGCGTGGCCCCACAGCCCATGGGGCTGCGGGCTTTGCGGCGGCCCTCAGCCTCAGTGCCACCGGCGCCCACGTTGCGCCACCGCGCCAGCCTGCGAAGCATTTTCCGGTTGGGCCCCGGCTCTGGCGACAGCTCCCACGCCCGAAGAGCCAGGAGGGAAAGCCGTGCCTCCTTGGAAAGCTCTTTGGCAGCCGCTCGCGTGGCCCCACAGCCCATGGGTCTGCGGGCTTTGCGGCGGCCGTCAGCCTCGGCGCCACCGGCGCCCACATTGCGCCGCTGCACCAGCCTGCGAAGCATTTTCCGGTAGGGCCGCGTCTCTGGCGACAGCTCCCACGCCCGAAGAGCCAGGAGGGAAAGCCATGCCTCGTTGGAAAGCTCTTTGGCAGCCGCTCGTGTGGCCCCACAGCCTGTGGGGCTGCGGGCTTTCCGGCGGCCGTCAGCCTGGGCGCCACCGGTGCCCACGTCGGGCCGCCGCGCCAGCCTGCGAAGCATTTTCCGGTAGGGCCGTGTCTCTGGCGACAGCTCCCACGCCCGAAGAGCCAGGAGGGAAAGCCGTGCCTCGTTGGAAAGCTCTTTGGCAGCCACTCGCATGGCCCTAAAACCTGTGGGGCTGCGGGCTTTGCGGCGGCCGTCAGCCTCAGCGCCACCGGCGCCCACGTTGCGCCGCCGCGCCAGCCTGCGAAGCATTTTCCGGTAGGGCCGCGGCTCTGGCGACAGCTCCCACGCCCGAAGAGCCAGGAGGGAAAGCCGTGCCTCATTGGAAAGCTCTTTGGAAGCCACTCACGTGGCCCCACAGCCCGTGGGGCTGCGGGCTTTCCGGCGGCTGTCAGCCTCGGCGCCACCGGCGCCCACATGGCACGACCGCGCCAGCCTGCGAAGCATTTTCCGGTAGGGCCGCGGCTATGGCGACAGCTCCCACGCCCGAAGAGCCAGGAGGGAAAGCCGTGCCTCGTTGGAAAGCTCTTTGGCAGCCGCTCGCGTGGCCCCACAGCCTGTGGGGCTGCGGGCTTTGCGGCAGCCGTCAGACTGGGCGCCACCGGTGCCCACGTCGGGCAGCCGCGCCAGCCTGCGAAGCATTTTCCGGTAGGGCCGTGGCTCTGGCGACAGCTCCCACGCCCGAAGAGCCAGGAGGGAAAGCCGTGCCTCGTTGGAAAGCTCTTTGGCAGCCGCTCGCGTGGCCCCACAGCCCGTGGGGCTGCGGGCTTTGCGGCGGCCGTCAGCCTCGGCGACACCGGCGCCCAGGTGGGGCCGCCGCGCCAGCCTGCAAAGAATTTTCCGGTAGGGCCGCGGCTCTGGCGACAGCTCCCACGCCCGAAGAGCCAGGAGGGAAAGCCGTGCCTCGTTGGAAAGCTCTTTGGCAGCCGCTCGCGTGGCCCCACAGCCCATGCGGCTGCGGGCTTTGCGGCGGCCGTCAGCCTCAGCGCCACCGGCGCCCACGTTGCGCCGCCGCGCCAGCCTGCGAAGCATTTTCCGGTAGGGCCGCGGCTCTGGCGACAGCTCCCACGCCCGAAGAGCCAGGAGGGAAAGCCGTGCCTCATTGGAAAGCTCTTTGGCAGCCACTCACGTGGCCCCACAGCCCGTGGGGCTGCGGGCTTTCCGGCCGCTGTCAGCCTCGGCGCCACCGGCGCCCATGTGGCACGACCGCGCCAGCCTGCAAAGAATTTTCAGGTAGGGCCGCGTCTCTGGCGACAGCTCCCACGCCCGAAGAGCCAGGAGGGAAAGCCGTGCCTCGTTGGAAAGCTCTTTGGCAGCCACTCGCGTGGCCCCACAGCCCATGGGGCTGCGGGCTTTCTGGCGGCCGTCAGCCTCAGTGCCACCGGCGCCCACGTTGCGCCGCCGCGCCAGCCTGCGAAGCATTTTCCGGTAGGGCCGCGCCTGTGGCGACAGCTCCCACGCCCGAAGAGCCAGGAGGGAAAGCCGTGCCTCGTTGGAAAGCTCTTTGGCAGCCGCTCGCGTGGCCCCACAGCCCATGGGGCTGCGGGCTTTGCGGCGGCCGTCAGCCTCGGCGCCACCGGCGCCCACATTGCGCCGCTGCACCAGCCTGCGAAGCATTTTCCGGTAGGGCCGCGGCTCTGGCGACAGCTCCCACGCCCGAAGAGCCAGGAGGGAAAGCCATGCCTCGTTGGAAAGCTCTTTGGCAGCCGCTCGTGTGGCCCCACAGCCTGTGGGGCTGCGGGCTTTCCGGCGGCCGTCAGCCTGGGCACCACCGGTGCCCACGTCGGGCCGCCGCGCCAGCCTGCGAAGCATTTTCCGGTAGGGCTGCGGCTCTGGCGACAGCTCCCACGCCCGAAGAGCCAGGAGGGAAAGCCGTGCCTCGTTGGAAAGCTCTTTGGCAGCCACTCGCATGGCCCTAAAGCCTGTGGGGCTGCGGGCTTTGCGGCGGCCATCAGCCTCAGCGCCACCGGCGCCCACGTTGCGCCGCCGCGCCAGCCTGCAAATCATTTTCCGGTAGGGCCGCATCTCTGGCGACAGCTCCCACGCCCGAAGAGCCAGGAGGGAAAGCCGTGCCTCATTGGAAAGCTCTTTGGCAGCCACTCACGTGGCCCCACAGCCCGTGGGGCTGCGGGCTTTCCGGCGGCTGTCAGCCTCGGCGCCACCGGCGCCCACGTGGCACGACCGCGCCAGCCTGCGAAGCATTTTCCGGTAGGGCCGCGGCTCTGGCGACAGCTCCCACGCCCGAAGAGCCAGGAGGGAAAGCCGTGCCTCGTTGGAAAGCTCTTTGGCAGCCGCTCGCGTGGCCCCACAGCCCATGGGGCTGCGGGCTTTGCGGCGGCCGTCAGCCTCGGCGCCACCGGCGCCCACGTTGCGCCGCCGCGCCAGCCTGCGAAGCATTTTCCAGTAGGGCCGCGGCTCTGGCGACAGCTCCCTCGCCCGAAGAGCCAGGAGGGAAAGCCGTGCCTCGTTGGAAAGCTCTTTGGCAGCCGCTCGCGTGGCCCCACAGCCCATGGGGCTGCGGGCTTTGCGGCGGCCGTCAGCCTGGGCGACACCGGCGCCCAGGTGACGCCGCCGCGCCAGCCTGCGAAGCATTTTCCGGTAGGGCCGCGGCTCTGGCGACAGCTCCCACGCCCGAAGAGCCAGGAGGGAAAGCCGTGCCTCGTTGGAAAGCTCTTTGGCAGCCGCTCGCGTGGCCCCACAGCCCATGGGGCTGCGGGCTTTGCGGCGGCCATCAGCCTCGGCACCACCGGCGCCCACGTTGCGCCGCCGCGCCAGCCTGCGAAGCATTTTCCAGTAGGGCCGCGGCTCTGGCGACAGCTCCCTCGCCCGAAGAGCCAGGAGGGAAAGCCGTGCCTCGTTGGAAAGCTCTTTGGCAGCCACTCACGTGGCCCCACAGCCCGTGGGGCTGCGGGCTTTGCGGCGGCCGTCAGCCTCAGCGACACCGGCGCCCAGGTGACGCCGCCGCGCCAGCCATAGAAGCATTTTCCGGTAGGGCCGCGGCTCTGGCGACAGCTCCCACGCCCGAAGAGCCAGGAGGGAAAGCCGTGCCTCGTTGGAAAGCTCTTTGGCAGCCGCTCGTGTGGCCCCACAGCCCGTGGGGCTGCGGGCTTTCCGGCGGCTGGCAGCCTCAGCGCCACCGGCGCCCACGTGGAGCGACCGCGCCAGCCTGCAAAGCATTTCCCGGTAGGGCCGCGTCTCTGGCGACAGCTCCCACGCCCGAAGAGCCAGGAGGGAAAGCCGTGCCTCGTTGGAAAGCTCTTTGGCAGCCGCTCGCGTGGCAACACACCCCATGGGGCTGCGGGCTTTGCGGCGGCCGTCAGCCTCGGCGCCACCGGCGCCCACGTGGGGCCGCCACGCCAGCCTGCAAAGCATTTTCCGGTAGGGCCGCGGCTCTGGCGACAGCTCCCACGCCCGAAGAGCCAGGAGGGAAAGCCGTGCCTCGTTGGAAAGCTCTTTGGCAGCCGCTCGCGTGGCCCCACAGCCCGTGGGGCTGCGGGCTTTCCGGCGGCTGGCAGCCTCAGCGCCACCGGCGCCCACGTGGCGCGACCGCGCCAGCCTGCGAAGCATTTTCCGGTAGGGCCGCGGCTCTGGCGACAGCTCCCACGCCCGAAGAGCCAGGAGGGAAAGCCGTGCCTCGTTGGAAAGCTCTTTGGCAGCCGCTCGCGTGGCAACACACCCCATGGGGATGCGGGCTTTGCGGCGGCCGTCAGCCTCGGCGCCACCGGCGCCCAGGTGATGCCGCCGCGCCAGCCATAGAAGCATTTTCCGGTAGGGCCGCGGCTCTGGCGACAGCTCCCACGCCCGAAGAGCCAGGAGGGAAAGCCGTGCCTCGTTGGAAAGCTCTTTGGCAGCCGCTCGTGTGGCCCCACAGCCCGTGGGGCTGCGGGCTTTGCGGCGGCCGTCAGCCTCGGCGACACCGGCGCCCAAGTGGGGCCGCCGCGCCAGCCTGCAAAGAATTTTCCGGTAGGGCCGCGTCTCTGGCGACAGCTCCCACGCCCGAAGAGCCAGGAGGGAAAGCCGTGCCTCGTTGGAAAGCTCTTTGGCAGCCACTCGCGTGGCCCCAGAGCCCGTGGGGCTGCGGGCTTTCTGGCGGCCGTCAGCCTCAGTGCCACCGGCGCCCACGTTGCGCCGCCGCGCCAGCCTGCGAAGCATTTTCCGGTAGGGCCGCGCCTCTGGCGACAGCTCCCACGCCCGAAGAGCCAGGAGGGAAAGCCATGCCTCGTTGGAAAGCTCTTTGGCAGCCGCTCGTGTGGCCCCACAGCCTGTGGGGCTGCGGGCTTTCCGGCGGCCGTCAGCCTGGGCGCCACCGGTGCCCACGTCGGGCCGCCGCGCCAGCCTGCGAAGCATTTTCCGGTAGGGCCGCGTCTCTGGCGACAGCTCCCACGCCCGAAGAGCCAGGAGGGAAAGCCGTGCCTCGTTGGAAAGCTCTTTGGCAGCCACTCGCATGGCCCTAAAGCCTGTGGGGCTGCAGGCTTTGCGGCGGCCGTCAGCCTCAGCGCCACCGGCGCCCACGTTGCGCCGCCGCGCCAGCCTGCGAAGCATTTTCCGGTAGGGCCGCGGCTCTGGCGACAGCTCCCACGGCCGAAGAGCCAGGAGGGAAAGCCGTGCCTCATTGGAAAGCTCTTTGGCAGCCACTCACGTGGCCCCACAGCCCGTGGGGCTGCGGGCTTTCCGGCGGCTGTCAGCCTCGGCGCCACCGGCGTCCACGTGGCACGACCGCGCCAGCCTGCGAAGCATTTTCCGGTAGGGCCGCGGCTATGGCGACAGCTCCCACGCCCGAAGAGCCAGGAGGGAAAGCCGTGCCTCGTTGGAAAGCTCTTTGGCAGCCGCTCGCGTGGCCCCACAGCCTGTGGGGCTGCGGGCTTTGCGGCGGCCGTCAGCCTGGGCGCCACCGGTGCCCACGTCGGGCCGCCGCGCCAGCCTGCGAAGCATTTTCCGGTAGGGCCGCGGCTCTGGCGACAGCTCCCACGCCCGAAGAGCCAGGAGGGAAAGCCGTGCCTCGTTGGAAAGCTGATTGGCAGCCGCTCGCGTGGCCCCACAGCCCGTGGGGCTGCGGGCTTTGCGGCGGCCGTCAGCCTCGGCGACACCGGCGCCCAGGTGGGGCCGCCGCGCCAGCCTGCAAAGAATTTTCCGGTAGGGCCGCGGCTCTGGCGACAGCTCCCACGCCCGAAGAGCCAGGAGGGAAAGCCGTGCCTCGTTGGAAAGCTCTTTGGCAGCCGCTCGCGTGGCCCCACAGCCCATGCGGCTGCGGGCTTTGCGGCGGCCGTCAGCCTCAGCGACACCGGCGCCCAGGTGGGGCCGCCGCGCCAGCCTGCGAAGCATTTTCCGGTAGGGCCGCGGCTCTGGCGACAGCTCCCACGCCCGAAGAGCCAGGAGGGAAAGCCGTGCCTCATTGGAAAGCTCTTTGGCAGCCGCTCGCGTGGCCCCACAGCCCGTGGGGCTGCGGGCTTTGCGGCGGCCGTCAGCCTGGGCGCCACCGGTGCCCACGTCGGGCCGCCGCGCCAGCCTGCGAAGCATTTTCCGGTAGGGCCGCGGCTCTGGCGACAGCTCCCACGCCCGAAGAGCCAGGAGGGAAAGCCGTGCCTCGTTGGAAAGCTCTTTGGCAGCCGCTCGCGTGGCCCCACAGCCCGTGGGGCTGCGGGCTTTGCGGCGGCCGTCAGCCTCGGCGACACCGGCGCCCAGGTGGGGCCGCCGCGCCAGCCTGCAAAGAATTTTCCGGTAGGGCCGCGGCTCTGGCGACAACTCCCACGCCCGAAGAGCCAGGAGGGAAAGCCGTGCCTCGTTGGAAAGCTCTTTGGCAGCCGCTCGCGTGGCCCCACAGCCCATGGGGCTGCGGGCTTTGCGGCGGCCGTCAGCCTCAGTGCCACCGGCGCCCACGTTGCGCCGCCGCGCCAGCCTGCGAAGCATTTTCCGGTAGGGCCG
The DNA here is from genome assembly GCF_964199755.1 of Larus michahellis. Lineage (NCBI taxonomy): Eukaryota > Metazoa > Chordata > Aves > Charadriiformes > Laridae > Larus > Larus michahellis. The sequence goes on along the minus strand of NW_027436101.1, from coordinate 559,249 downwards.
CGGCTCTGGCGACAGCTCCCACGCCCGAAGAGCCAGGAGGGAAAGCCATGCCTCGTTGGAAAGCTCTTTGGCAGCCGCTCGTGTGGCCCCACAGCCCGTGGGGCTGCGGGCTTTCCGGCGGCCGTCAGCCTGGGCGCCACCGGTGCCCACGTTGCGCCGCCGCGCCAGCCTGCGAAGCATTTTCCAGTAGGGCCGCGGCTCTGGCGACAGCTCCCTCGCCCGAAGAGCCAGGAGGGAAAGCCGTGCCTCGTTGGAAAGCTCTTTGGCAGCCGCTCGCGTGGCCCCACAGCCCGTGGGGCTGCGGGCTTTGCGGCGGCCGTCAGCCTGGGCGACACCGGCGCCCAGGTGACACCGCCGCGCCAGCCTGCGAAGCATTTTCCGGTAGGGCCGCGGCTCTGGCGACAGCTCCCACGCCCGAAGAGCCAGGAGGGAAAGCCGTGCCTCGTTGGAAAGCTCTTTGGCAGCCGCTCGCGTGGCCCCACAGCCCATGGGGCTGCGGGCTTTGCGGCGGCCATCAGCCTCGGCACCACCGGCGCCCACGTTGCGCCGCCGCGCCAGCCTGCGAAGCATTTTCCAGTAGGGCCGCGGCTCTGGCGACAGCTCCCTCGCCCGAAGAGCCAGGAGGGAAAGCCGTGCCTCGTTGGAAAGCTCTTTGGCAGCCACTCACGTGGCCCCACAGCCCGTGGGGCTGCGGGCTTTGCGGCGGCCGTCAGCCTCAGCGACACCGGCGCCCAGGTGACGCCGCCGCGCCAGCCATAGAAGCATTTTCCGGTAGGGCCGCGGCTCTGGCGACAGCTCCCACGCCCGAAGAGCCAGGAGGGAAAGCCGTGCCTCGTTGGAAAGCTCTTTGGCAGCCGCTCGTGTGGCCCCACAGCCCGTGGGGCTGCGGGCTTTCCGGCGGCTGGCAGCCTCAGCGCCACCGGCGCCCACGTGGAGCGACCGCGCCAGCCTGCAAAGCATTTCCCGGTAGGGCCGCGTCTCTGGCGACAGCTCCCACGCCCGAAGAGCCAGGAGGGAAAGCCGTGCCTCGTTGGAAAGCTCTTTGGCAGCCGCTCGCGTGGCAACACACCCCATGGGGCTGCGGGCTTTGCGGCGGCCGTCAGCCTCGGCGCCACCGGCGCCCACGTGGGGCCGCCACGCCAGCCTGCAAAGCATTTTCCGGTAGGGCCGCGGCTCTGGCGACAGCTCCCACGCCCGAAGAGCCAGGAGGGAAAGCCGTGCCTCGTTGGAAAGCTCTTTGGCAGCCGCTCGCGTGGCCCCACAGCCCGTGGGGCTGCGGGCTTTCCGGCGGCTGGCAGCCTCAGCGCCACCGGCGCCCACGTGGCGCGACCGCGCCAGCCTGCGAAGCATTTTCCGGTAGGGCCGCGGCTCTGGCGACAGCTCCCACGCCCGAAGAGCCAGGAGGGAAAGCCGTGCCTCGTTGGAAAGCTCTTTGGCAGCCGCTCGCGTGGCAACACACCCCATGGGGATGCGGGCTTTGCGGCGGCCGTCAGCCTCGGCGCCACCGGCGCCCACGTGGGGCCGCCACGCCAGCCTGCAAAGCATTTTCCGGTAGGGCCGCGTCTCTGGCGACAGCTCCCACGCCAGAAGAGCCAGGAGGGAAAGCCATGCCTCGTTGGAAAGCTCTTTGGCAGCCACTCACGTGGCCCCACAGCCCGTGGGGCTGCGGGCTTTGCGGCGGCCGTCAGCCTGGGCGACACCGGCGCCCAGGTGATGCCGCCGCGCCAGCCATAGAAGCATTTTCCGGTAGGGCCGCGGCTCTGGCGACAGCTCCCACGCCCGAAGAGCCAGGAGGGAAAGCCGTGCCTCGTTGGAAAGCTCTTTGGCAGCCGCTCGTGTGGCCCCACAGCCCGTGGGGCTGCGGGCTTTGCGGCGGCCGTCAGCCTCGGCGACACCGGCGCCCAAGTGGGGCCGCCGCGCCAGCCTGCAAAGAATTTTCCGGTAGGGCCGCGTCTCTGGCGACAGCTCCCACGCCCGAAGAGCCAGGAGGGAAAGCCGTGCCTCGTTGGAAAGCTCTTTGGCAGCCACTCGCGTGGCCCCAGAGCCCGTGGGGCTGCGGGCTTTCTGGCGGCCGTCAGCCTCAGTGCCACCGGCGCCCACGTTGCGCCGCCGCGCCAGCCTGCGAAGCATTTTCCGGTAGGGCCGCGCCTCTGGCGACAGCTCCCACGCCCGAAGAGCCAGGAGGGAAAGCCATGCCTCGTTGGAAAGCTCTTTGGCAGCCGCTCGTGTGGCCCCACAGCCTGTGGGGCTGCGGGCTTTCCGGCGGCCGTCAGCCTGGGCGCCACCGGTGCCCACGTCGGGCCGCCGCGCCAGCCTGCGAAGCATTTTCCGGTAGGGCCGCGTCTCTGGCGACAGCTCCCACGCCCGAAGAGCCAGGAGGGAAAGCCGTGCCTCGTTGGAAAGCTCTTTGGCAGCCACTCGCATGGCCCTAAAGCCTGTGGGGCTGCAGGCTTTGCGGCGGCCGTCAGCCTCAGCGCCACCGGCGCCCACGTTGCGCCGCCGCGCCAGCCTGCGAAGCATTTTCCGGTAGGGCCGCGGCTCTGGCGACAGCTCCCACGGCCGAAGAGCCAGGAGGGAAAGCCGTGCCTCATTGGAAAGCTCTTTGGCAGCCACTCACGTGGCCCCACAGCCCGTGGGGCTGCGGGCTTTCCGGCGGCTGTCAGCCTCGGCGCCACCGGCGTCCACGTGGCACGACCGCGCCAGCCTGCGAAGCATTTTCCGGTAGGGCCGCGGCTATGGCGACAGCTCCCACGCCCGAAGAGCCAGGAGGGAAAGCCGTGCCTCGTTGGAAAGCTCTTTGGCAGCCGCTCGCGTGGCCCCACAGCCTGTGGGGCTGCGGGCTTTGCGGCGGCCGTCAGCCTGGGCGCCACCGGTGCCCACGTCGGGCCGCCGCGCCAGCCTGCGAAGCATTTTCCGGTAGGGCCGCGGCTCTGGCGACAGCTCCCACGCCCGAAGAGCCAGGAGGGAAAGCCGTGCCTCGTTGGAAAGCTGATTGGCAGCCGCTCGCGTGGCCCCACAGCCCGTGGGGCTGCGGGCTTTGCGGCGGCCGTCAGCCTCGGCGACACCGGCGCCCAGGTGGGGCCGCCGCGCCAGCCTGCAAAGAATTTTCCGGTAGGGCCGCGGCTCTGGCGACAGCTCCCACGCCCGAAGAGCCAGGAGGGAAAGCCGTGCCTCGTTGGAAAGCTCTTTGGCAGCCGCTCGCGTGGCCCCACAGCCCATGCGGCTGCGGGCTTTGCGGCGGCCGTCAGCCTCAGCGACACCGGCGCCCAGGTGGGGCCGCCGCGCCAGCCTGCGAAGCATTTTCCGGTAGGGCCGCGGCTCTGGCGACAGCTCCCACGCCCGAAGAGCCAGGAGGGAAAGCCGTGCCTCGTTGGAAAGCTCTTTGGCAGCCGCTCGCGTGGCCCCACAGCCCGTGGGGCTGCGGGCTTTGCGGCGGCCGTCAGCCTGGGCGCCACCGGTGCCCACGTCGGGCCGCCGCGCCAGCCTGCGAAGCATTTTCCGGTAGGGCCGCGGCTCTGGCGACAGCTCCCACGCCCGAAGAGCCAGGAGGGAAAGCCGTGCCTCGTTGGAAAGCTCTTTGGCAGCCGCTCGCGTGGCCCCACAGCCCGTGGGGCTGCGGGCTTTGCGGCGGCCGTCAGCCTCGGCGACACCGGCGCCCAGGTGGGGCCGCCGCGCCAGCCTGCAAAGAATTTTCCGGTAGGGCCGCGGCTCTGGCGACAACTCCCACGCCCGAAGAGCCAGGAGGGAAAGCCGTGCCTCGTTGGAAAGCTCTTTGGCAGCCGCTCGCGTGGCCCCACAGCCCATGGGGCTGCGGGCTTTGCGGCGGCCGTCAGCCTCAGTGCCACCGGCGCCCACGTTGCGCCGCCGCGCCAGCCTGCGAAGCATTTTCCGGTAGGGCCGCGGCTCTGGCGACAGCTCCCACGCCCGAAGAGCCAGGAGGGAAAGCCATGCCTCGTTGGAAAGCTCTTTGGCAGCCGCTCGTGTGGCCCCACAGCCCGTGGGGCTGCGGGCTTTCCGGCGGCCGTCAGCCTGGGCGCCACCGGTGCCCACGTTGCGCCGCCGCGCCAGCCTGCGAAGCATTTTCCAGTAGGGCCGCGGCTCTGGCGACAGCTCCCTCGCCCGAAGAGCCAGGAGGGAAAGCCGTGCCTCGTTGGAAAGCTCTTTGGCAGCCGCTCGCGTGGCCCCACAGCCCGTGGGGCTGCGGGCTTTGCGGCGGCCGTCAGCCTGGGCGACACCGGCGCCCAGGTGACACCGCCGCGCCAGCCTGCGAAGCATTTTCCGGTAGGGCCGCGGCTCTGGCGACAGCTCCCACGCCCGAAGAGCCAGGAGGGAAAGCCGTGCCTCGTTGGAAAGCTCTTTGGCAGCCGCTCGTGTGGCCCCACAGCCTGTGGGGCTGCGGGCTTTGCGGCGGCCGTCAGCCTCGGCGACACCGGCGCCCACGTTGCGCCGCCGCGCCAGCCTGCGAAGCATTTTCCGGTAGGGCCGCGGCTCTGGCGACAGCTCCCACGCCCGAAGAGCCAGGAGGGAAAGCCGTGCCTCGTTGGAAAGCTCTTTGGCAGCCGCTCGCGTGGCCCCACAGCCCATGGGGCTGCGGGCTTTGCGGCGGCCGTCAGCCTCGGCGCCACGGGCGCCCACATTGCGCCGCTGCACCAGCCTGCGAAGCATTTTCCGGTAGGGCCGCGGCTCTGGCGACAGCTCCCACGCCCGAAGAGCCAGGAGGGAAAGCCATGCCTCGTTGGAAAGCTCTTTGGCAGCCGCTCGTGTGGCCCCACAGCCCGTGGGGCTGCGGGCTTTCCGGCGGCCGTCAGCCTGGGCGCCACCGGTGCCCACGTTGCGCCGCCGCGCCAGCCTGCGAAGCATTTTCCGGTAGGGCCGCGGCTCTGGCGACAGCTCCCACGCCCGAAGAGCCAGGAGGGAAAGCCGTGCCTCGTTGGAAAGCTCTTTGGCAGCCGCTCGCGTGGCCCCACAGCCCATGGGGCTGCGGGCTTTGCGGTGGCCGTCAGCCTCGGCGCCACCGGCGCCCACGTTGCGCCGCCGCGCCAGCCTGCGAAGCATTTTCCAGTAGGGCCGCGGCTCTGGCGACAGCTCCCTCGCCCGAAGAGCCAGGAGGGAAAGCCGTGCCTCGTTGGAAAGCTCTTTGGCAGCCGCTCGCGTGGCCCCACAGCCCGTGGGACTGCGGGCTTTGCGGCGGCCGTCAGCCTGGGCGACACCGGCGCCCAGGTGACGCCGCCGCGCCAGCCTGCGAAGCATTTTCCGGTAGGGCCGCGGCTCTGGCGACAGCTCCCACGCCCGAAGAGCCAGGAGGGAAAGCCGTGCCTCGTTGGAAAGTTCTTTGGCAGCCGCTCGCGTGGCCCCACAGCCCGTGGGGCTGCGGGCTTTGCGGCGGCCGTCAGCCTCGGCGACACCGGCGCCCAGATGGGGCCGCCGCGCCAGCCTGCAAAGAATTTTCCGGTAGGGCCGCGGCTCTGGCGACAGCTCCCACGCCCGAAGAGCCAGGAGGGAAAGCCGTGCCTCGTTGGAAAGCTCTTTGGCAGCCGCTCGCGTGGCCCCACAGCCCTTGGGGCTGCGGGCTTTGCGGCGGCCGTCAGCCTCGGCGCCACCGGCGCCCACGTTGCGCCGCCGCGCCAGCCTGCGAAGCATTTTCCGGTAGGGCCGCGTCTCTGGCGACAGCTCCCACGCCCGAAGAGCCAGGAGGGAAAGCCGTGCCTCGTTGGAAAGCTCTTTGGCAGCCGCTCGCGTGGCCCCACAGCCCGTGGGGCTGCGGGCTTTGCGGCGGCCGTCAGCCTCGGCGACAATGGCGCCCAGGTGGGGCCGCCGCGCCAGCCTGCAAAGAATTTTCCGGTAGGGCCGCGGCTCTGGCGACAACTCCCACGCCCGAAGAGCCAGGAGGGAAAGCCGTGCCTCGTTGGAAAGCTCTTTGGCAGCCGCTCGCGTGGCCCCACAGCCCATGGGGCTGCGGGCTTTGCGGCGGCCGTCAGCCTCAGTGCCACCGGCGCCCACGTTGCGCCGCCGCGCCAGCCTGCGAAGCATTTTCCGGTAGGGCCGCGCCTCTGGCGACAGCTCCCACGCCCGAAGAGCCAGGAGGGAAAGCCGTGCCTCGTTGGAAAGCTCTTTGGCAGCCGCTCGCGTGGCCCCACAGCCCGTGGGGGTGCGGGCTTTGCGGCGGCCGTCAGCCTCGGCCACACCGGCGCCCAGGTGGGGCCGCCGCGCCAGCCTGCAAAGAATTTTCCGGTAGGGCCGCGGCTCTGGCGACAGCTCCCACGCCCGAAGAGCCAGGAGGGAAAGCCGTGCCTCATTGGAAAGCTCTTTGGCAGCCACTCACGTGGCCCCACAGCCCGTGGGGCTGCGGGCTTTCCGGCGGCTGTCAGCCTCGGCGCCACCGGCGCCCACGTGGCACGACCGCGCCAGCCTGCGAAGCATTTTCCGGTAGGGCCGCGGCTCTGGCGACAGCTCCCACGCCCGAAGAGCCAGGAGGGAAAGCCGTGCCTCGTTGGAAAGCTCTTTGGCAGCCGCTCACGTGGCCCCACAGCCCATGGGGTTGCGGGCTTTGCGGCGGCCGTCAGCCTCGGCGACACCGGCGCCCAGATGGGGCCGCCGCGACAGCCTGCAAAGAATTTTCCGGTAGGGCCGCGGCTCTGGCGACAACTCCCACGCCCGAAGAGCCAGGAGGGAAAGCCGTGCCTCGTTGGAAAGCTCTTTGGCAGCCGTTCGCGTGGCCCCACAGCCCATGGGGCTGCGGGCTTTGCGGCGGCCGTCAGCCTCGGCGCCACCGGTGCCCACGTCGGGCCGCCGCGCCAGCCTGCGAAGCATTTTCCGGTAGGGCCGCGGCTCTGGCGACAGCTCCCACGCCCGAAGAGCCAGGAGGGAAAGCCATGCCTCGTTGGAAAGCTCTTTGGCAGCCGCTCGTGTGGCCCCACAGCCTGTGGGGCTGCGGGCTTTGCGGCGGCCGTCAGCCTGGGCGCCACCGGTGCCCACGTCGGGCCGCCGCGCCAGCCTGCGAAGCATTTTCCGGTAGGGCCGCGGCTCTGGCGACAGCTCCCACGCCCGAAGAGCCAGGAGGGAAAGCCGTGCCTCGTTGGAAAGCTCTTTGGCAGCCACTCGCATGGCCCTAAAGCCTGTGGGGCTGCGGGCTTTGTGGCGGCCGTCAGCCTCAGCGCCACCGGCGCCCACGTTGCGCCGCCGCGCCAGCCTGCGAAGCATTTTCCGGTAGGGCCGCGGCTCTGGCGACAGCTCCCACGCCCGAAGAGCCAGGAGGGAAAGCCGTGCCTCATTGGAAAGCTCTTTGGCAGCCACTCACGTGGCCCCACAGCCCGTGGGGCTGCGGGCTTTGCGGCGGCTGTCAGCCTCGGCGCCACCGGCCCCCACGTGGCACGACCGCGCCAGCCTGCGAAGCATTTTCCGGTAGGGCCGCGCCTCTGGCGACAGCTCCCACGCCCGAAGAGCCAGGAGGGAAAGCCGTGCCTCGTTGGAAAGCTCTTTGGCAGCCGCTCGCGTGGCCCCACAGCCCATGGGGCTGCGGGCTTTGCGGCCGCCGTCAGCCTCGGCGCCACCGGCGCCCACGTTGCGCCGCCGCGCCAGCCTGCGAAGCATTTTCCAGTAGGGCCGCGGCTCTGGCGACAGCTCCCTCGCCCGAAGAGCCAGGAGGGAAAGCCGTGCCTCGTTGGAAAGCTCTTTGGCAGCCGCTCGCGTGGCCCCACAGCCCGTGGGGCTGCGGGCTTTGCGGCGGCCGTCAGCCTGGGCGACACCGGCGCCCAGGTGACGCCGCCGCGCCAGCCTGCGAAGCATTTTCCGGTAGGGCCGCGGCTCTGGCGACAGCTCCCACGCCCGAAGAGCCAGGAGGGAAAGCCGTGCCTCGTTGGAAAGCTCTTTGGCAGCCGCTCGTGTGGCCCCACAGCCCGTGGGGCTGCGGGCTTTGCGGCGGCCGTCAGCCTGGGCGCCACCGGTGCCCACGTCGGGCCGCCGCGCCAGCCTGCGAAGCATTTTCCGGTAGGGCCGTGGCTCTGGCGACAGCACCCACGCCCGAAGAGCCAGGAGGGAAAGCCGTGCCTCGTTGGAAAGCTCTTTGGCAGCCGCTCGCGTGGCCCCACAGCCCGTGGGGCTGCGGGCTTTGCGGCGGCCGTCAGCCTCGGCGACACCGGCGCCCAGGTGGGGCCGCCGCGCCAGCCTGCAAAGAATTTTCCGGTAGGGCCGCGGCTCTGGCGACAGCTCCCACGCCCGAAGAGCCAGGAGGGAAAGCCGTGCCTCATTGGAAAGCTCTTTGGCAGCCACTCACGTGGCCCCACAGCCCGTGGGGCTGCGGGCTTTCCGGCGGCTGTCAGCCTCGGCGCCACCGGCGCCCACGTGGCACGACCGCGCCAGCCTGCGAAGCATTTTCCGGTAGGGCCGCGGCTCTGGCGACAGCTCCCACGCCCGAAGAGCCAGGAGGGAAAGCCGTGCCTCGTTGGAAAGCTCTTTGGCAGCCGCTCGCGTGGCCCCACAGCCCGTGGGGCTGCGGGCTTTGCGGCGGCCGTCAGCCTCGGCGACACCGGCGCCCAGGTTTGGGCCGCCGCGCCAGCCTGCAAAGAATTTTCCGGTAGGGCCGCGGCTCTGGCGACAACTCCCACGCCCGAAGAGCCAGGAGGGAAAGCCGTGCCTCGTTGGAAAGCTCTTTGGCAGCCGCTCGCGTGGCCCCACAGCCCATGGGGCTGCGGGCTTTGCGGCGGCCGTCAGCCTCAGTGCCACCGGCGCCCACGTTGCGCCGCCGCGCCAGCCTGCGAAGCATTTTCCGGTAGGGCCGTGCCTCTGGCGACAGCTCCCACGCCCGAAGAGCCAGGAGGGAAAGCCGTGCCTCGTTGGAAAGCTCTTTGGCAGCCGCTCGCGTGGCCCCACAGCCCGTGGGGGTGCGGGCTTTGCGGCGGCCGTCAGCCTCGGCGACACCGGCGCCCAGGTGGGGCCGCCGCGCCAGCCTGCAAAGAATTTTCCGGTAGGGCCGCGGCTCTGGCGACAACTCCCACGCCCGAAGAGCCAGGAGGGAAAGCCGTGCCTCGTTGGAAAGCTCTTTGGCAGCCGCTCGCGTGGCCCCACAGCCCGTGGGGCTGCGGGCTTTGCGGCGGCCGTCAGCCTCGGCGACACCGGCGCCCAGGTGGGGCCGCCGCGCCAGCCTGCAAAGAATATATTCCGGTAGGGCTGCGGCTCTGGCGACAACTCCCACGCCCGAAGAGCCAGGAGGGAAAGCCGTGCCTCGTTGGAAAGCTCTTTGGCAGCCGCTCTCGTGGCCCCACAGCCCATGGGGCTGCGGGCTTTGCGGCGGCCGTCAGCCTCAGTGCCACCGGCGCCCACCTGGCGCCGCCACGCCAGCCTGCAAAGCATTTTCCGGTAGGGCCGCGCCTCTGGCGACAGCTCCCACGCCCGAAGAGCCAGGAGGGAAAGCCGTGCCGCGTTGGAAAGCTCTTTGGCAGCCGCTCGCGTGGCCCCACAGCCCGTGGGGCTGCGGGCTTTGCGGCGGCCGTCAGCCTCGGCGACACCGGCGCCCAGGTGGGGCCGCCGCGCCAGCCTGCAAAGAATTTTCCGGTAGGGCCGCGGCTCTGGCGACAGCTCCCACGCCCGAAGAGCCAGGAGGGAAAGCCGTGCCTCGTTGGAAAGCTCTTTGGCAGCCGCTCGCGTGGCCCCACAGCCCATGGGGCTGCGGGCTTTGCGGCGGCCGTCAGCCTCGGCGCCACCGGCGCCCACATTGCGCCGCTGCACCAGCCTGCGAAGCATTTTCCGGTAGGGCCGCGGCTCTGGCAACAGCTCCCACGCCCGAAGAGCCAGGAGGGAAAGCCATGCCTCGTTGGAAAGCTCTTTGGCAGCCGCTCGTGTGGCCCCACAGCCCGTGGGGCTGCGGGCTTTGCGGCGGCCGTCAGCCTGGGCGCCACCGGTGCCCACGTCGGGCCGCCGCGCCAGCCTGCGAAGCATTTTCCGGTAGGGCCGCGGCTCTGCCGACAGCTCCCACGCGGGAAGAGCCAGGAGGGAAAGCCGTGCCTCGTTGGAAAGCTCTTTGGCAGCCACTCGCATGGCCCTAAAGCCTGTGGGGCTGCGGGCTTTGCGGCGGCCGTCAGCCTCAGCGCCACCGGCGCCCACGTTGCGCCGCCGCGCCAGCCTGCGAAGCATTTTCCGGTAGGGCCGCGGCTCTGGCGACAGCTCCCATGCCCGAAGAGCCAGGAGGGAAAGCCGTGCCTCGTTGGAAAGCTCTTTGGCAGCCGCTCGCGTGGCCCCACAGCCCATGGGGCTGCGGGCTTTGCGGCGGCCGTCAGCCTCGGCGCCACCGGCGCCCACGTTGCGCCGCCGCGCCAGCCTGCGAAGCATTTTCCAGTAGGGCCGCGGCTCTGGCGACAGCTCCCACGCCCGAAGAGCCAGGAGGGAAAGCCATGCCTCGTTGGAAAGCTCTTTGGCAGCCGCTCGCGTGGCCCCACAGCCCGTGGGGCTGCGGGCTTTGCGGCGGCCGTCAGCCTCGGCGACACCGGCGCCCACGTGGGGCCGCCGCGCCAGCCTGCAAAGAATTTTCCGGTAGGGCCGCGGCTCTGGCGACAGCTCCCACGCCCGAAGAGCCAGGAGGGAAAGCCGTGCCTCGTTGGAAAGCTCTTTGGCAGCCGCTCGCGTGGCCCCACAGCCCATGGGGCTGCGGGCTTTGCGGCGGCCGTCAGCCTCAGTGCCACCGGCGCCCACGTTGCGCCGCCGCGCCAGCCTGCGAAGCATTTTCCGGTAGGGCCGCGGCTCTGGCGACAGCTCCCACGCCCGAAGAGCCAGGAGGGAAAGCCGTGCCTCGTTGGAAAGCTCTTTGGCAGCCGCTCGCGTGGCCCCACAGCCCATGGGGCTGCGGGCTTTGCGGCGGCCGTCAGCCTCGGCGCCACCGGCGCCCACGTTGCGCCGCCGCGCCAGCCTGCGAAGCATTTTCCAGTAGGGCCGCGGCTCTGGCGACAGCTCCCACGCCCGAAGAGCCAGGAGGGAAAGCCATGCCTCGTTGGAAAGCTCTTTGGCAGCCGCTCGCGTGGCCCCACAGCCCGTGGGGCTGCGGGCTTTGCGGCGGCCGTCAGCCTCGGCGACACCGGCGCCCAGGTGGGGCCGCCGCGCCAGCCTGCAAAGAATTTTCCGGTAGGGCCGCGGCTCTGGCGACAGCTCCCACGCCCGAAGAGCCAGGAGGGAAAGCCGTGCCTCGTTGGAAAGCTCTTTGGCAGCCGCTCGCGTGGCCCCACAGCCCATGGGGCTGCGGGCTTTGCGGCGGCCGTCAGCCTCAGTGCCACCGGCACCCACGTTGCGCCGCCGCGCCAGCCTGCGAAGCATTTTCCGGTAGGGCCGCGGCTCTGGCGACAGCTCCCACGCCCGAAGAGCCAGGAGGGAAAGCCGTGCCTCGTTGGAAAGCTCTTTGGCAGCCACTCGCATGGCCCTAAAGCCTGTGGGGCTGCGGGCTTTGTGGCGGCCGTCAGCCTCAGCGCCACCGGCGCCCACGTTGCGCCGCCGCGCCAGCCTGCGAAGCATTTTCCGGTAGGGCCGCGGCTCTGGCGACAGCTCCCACGCCCGAAGAGCCAGGAGGGAAAGCCGTGCCTCATTGGAAAGCTCTTTGGCAGCCACTCACGTGGCCCCACAGCCCGTGGGGCTGCGGGCTTTCCGGCGGCTGTCAGCCTCGGCGCCACCGGCCCCCACGTGGCACGACCGCGCCAGCCTGCGAAGCATTTTCCGGTAGGGCCGCGCCTCTGGCGACAGCTCCCACGCCCGAAGAGCCAGGAGGGAAAGCCGTGCCTCGTTGGAAAGCTCTTTGGCAGCCGCTCGCGTGGCCCCACAGCCCATGGGGCTGCGGGCTTTGCGGCGGCCGTCAGCCTCGGCGCCACCGGCGCCCACGTTGCGCCGCCGCGCCAGCCTGCGAAGCATTTTCCAGTAGGGCCGCGGCTCTGGCGACAGCTCCCTCGCCCGAAGAGCCAGGAGGGAAAGCCGTGCCTCGTTGGAAAGCTCTTTGGCAGCCGCTCGCGTGGCCCCACAGCCCGTGGGGCTGCGGGCTTTGCGGCGGCCGTCAGCCTGGGCGACACCGGCGCCCAGGTGACGCCGCCGCGCCAGCCTGCGAAGCATTTTCCGGTAGGGCCGCGGCTCTGGCGACAGCTCCCACGCCCGAAGAGCCAGGAGGGAAAGCCGTGCCTCGTTGGAAAGCTCTTTGGCAGCCGCTCGTGTGGCCCCACAGCCCGTGGGGCTGCGGGCTTTGCGGCGGCCGTCAGCCTGGGCGCCACCGGTGCCCACGTCGGGCCGCCGCGCCAGCCTGCGAAGCATTTTCCGGTAGGGCCGTGGCTCTGGCGACAGCACCCACGCCCGAAGAGCCAGGAGGGAAAGCCGTGCCTCGTTGGAAAGCTCTTTGGCAGCCGCTCGCGTGGCCCCACAGCCCGTGGGGCTGCGGGCTTTGCGGCGGCCGTCAGCCTCGGCGACACCGGCGCCCAGGTGGGGCCGCCGCGCCAGCCTGCAAAGAATTTTCCGGTAGGGCCGCGGCTCTGGCGACAGCTCCCACGCCCGAAGAGCCAGGAGGGAAAGCCGTGCCTCATTGGAAAGCTCTTTGGCAGCCACTCACGTGGCCCCACAGCCCGTGGGGCTGCGGGCTTTCCGGCGGCTGTCAGCCTCGGCGCCACCGGCGCCCACGTGGCACGACCGCGCCAGCCTGCGAAGCATTTTCCGGTAGGGCCGCGGCTCTGGCGACAGCTCCCACGCCCGAAGAGCCAGGAGGGAAAGCCGTGCCTCGTTGGAAAGCTCTTTGGCAGCCGCTCGCGTGGCCCCACAGCCCGTGGGGCTGCGGGCTTTGCGGCGGCCGTCAGCCTCGGCGACACCGGCGCCCAGGTTTGGGCCGCCGCGCCAGCCTGCAAAGAATTTTCCGGTAGGGCCGCGGCTCTGGCGACAACTCCCACGCCCGAAGAGCCAGGAGGGAAAGCCGTGCCTCGTTGGAAAGCTCTTTGGCAGCCGCTCGCGTGGCCCCACAGCCCATGGGGCTGCGGGCTTTGCGGCGGCCGTCAGCCTCAGTGCCACCGGCGCCCACGTTGCGCCGCCGCGCCAGCCTGCGAAGCATTTTCCGGTAGGGCCGTGCCTCTGGCGACAGCTCCCACGCCCGAAGAGCCAGGAGGGAAAGCCGTGCCTCGTTGGAAAGCTCTTTGGCAGCCGCTCGCGTGGCCCCACAGCCCGTGGGGGTGCGGGCTTTGCGGCGGCCGTCAGCCTCGGCGACACCGGCGCCCAGGTGGGGCCGCCGCGCCAGCCTGCAAAGAATTTTCCGGTAGGGCCGCGGCTCTGGCGACAACTCCCACGCCCGAAGAGCCAGGAGGGAAAGCCGTGCCTCGTTGGAAAGCTCTTTGGCAGCCGCTCGCGTGGCCCCACAGCCCGTGGGGCTGCGGGCTTTGCGGCGGCCGTCAGCCTCGGCGACACCGGCGCCCAGGTGGGGCCGCCGCGCCAGCCTGCAAAGAATATATTCCGGTAGGGCCGCGGCTCTGGCGACAGCTCCCACGCCCGAAGAGCCAGGAGGGAAAGCCGTGCCTCGTTGGAAAGCTCTTTGGCAGCCGCTCGCGTGGCCCCACAGCCCATGGGGCTGCGGGCTTTGCGGCGGCCGTCAGCCTCGGCGCCACCGGCGCCCACATTGCGCCGCTGCACCAGCCTGCGAAGCATTTTCCGGTAGGGCCGCGGCTCTGGCAACAGCTCCCACGCCCGAAGAGCCAGGAGGGAAAGCCATGCCTCGTTGGAAAGCTCTTTGGCAGCCGCTCGTGTGGCCCCACAGCCCGTGGGGCTGCGGGCTTTGCGGCGGCCGTCAGCCTGGGCGCCACCGGTGCCCACGTCGGGCCGCCGCGCCAGCCTGCGAAGCATTTTCCGGTAGGGCCGCGGCTCTGCCGACAGCTCCCACGCGGGAAGAGCCAGGAGGGAAAGCCGTGCCTCGTTGGAAAGCTCTTTGGCAGCCACTCGCATGGCCCTAAAGCCTGTGGGGCTGCGGGCTTTGCGGCGGCCGTCAGCCTCAGCGCCACCGGCGCCCACGTTGCGCCGCCGCGCCAGCCTGCGAAGCATTTTCCGGTAGGGCCGCGGCTCTGGCGACAGCTCCCATGCCCGAAGAGCCAGGAGGGAAAGCCGTGCCTCGTTGGAAAGCTCTTTGGCAGCCGCTCGCGTGGCCCCACAGCCCATGGGGCTGCGGGCTTTGCGGCGGCCGTCAGCCTCGGCGCCACCGGCGCCCACGTTGCGCCGCCGCGCCAGCCTGCGAAGCATTTTCCAGTAGGGCCGCGGCTCTGGCGACAGCTCCCACGCCCGAAGAGCCAGGAGGGAAAGCCATGCCTCGTTGGAAAGCTCTTTGGCAGCCGCTCGCGTGGCCCCACAGCCCGTGGGGCTGCGGGCTTTGCGGCGGCCGTCAGCCTCGGCGACACCGGCGCCCAGGTGGGGCCGCCGCGCCAGCCTGCAAAGAATTTTCCGGTAGGGCCGCGGCTCTGGCGACAGCTCCCACGCCCGAAGAGCCAGGAGGGAAAGCCGTGCCTCGTTGGAAAGCTCTTTGGCAGCCGCTCGCGTGGCCCCACAGCCCATGGGGCTGCGGGCTTTGCGGCGGCCGTCAGCCTCAGTGCCACCGGCGCCCACGTTGCGCCGCCGCGCCAGCCTGCGAAGCATTTTCCGGTAGGGCCGCGGCTCTGGCGACAGCTCCCACGCCCGAAGAGCCAGGAGGGAAAGCCGTGCCTCGTTGGAAAGCTCTTTGGCAGCCGCTCGCGTGGCCCCACAGCCCATGGGGCTGCGGGCTTTGCGGCGGCCGTCAGCCTCGGCGCCACCGGCGCCCACGTTGCGCCGCCGCGCCAGCCTGCGAAGCATTTTCCAGTAGGGCCGCGGCTCTGGCGACAGCTCCCACGCCCGAAGAGCCAGGAGGGAAAGCCATGCCTCGTTGGAAAGCTCTTTGGCAGCCGCTCGCGTGGCCCCACAGCCCGTGGGGCTGCGGGCTTTGCGGCGGCCGTCAGCCTCGGCGACACCGGCGCCCAGGTGGGGCCGCCGCGCCAGCCTGCAAAGAATTTTCCGGTAGGGCCGCGGCTCTGGCGACAGCTCCCACGCCCGAAGAGCCAGGAGGGAAAGCCGTGCCTCGTTGGAAAGCTCTTTGGCAGCCGCTCGCGTGGCCCCACAGCCCATGGGGCTGCGGGCTTTGCGGCGGCCGTCAGCCTCAGTGCCACCGGCACCCACGTTGCGCCGCCGCGCCAGCCTGCGAAGCATTTTCCGGTAGGGCCGCGGCTCTGGCGACAGCTCCCACGCCCGAAGAGCCAGGAGGGAAAGCCGTGCCTCGTTGGAAAGCTGATTGGCAGCCGCTCGCGTGGCCCCACAGCCCGTGGGGCTGCGGGCTTTGCGGCGGCCGTCAGCCTCGGCGACACCGGCGCCCAGGTGGGGCCGCCGCGCCAGCCTGCAAAGAATTTTCCGGTAGGGCCGCGGCTCTGGCGACAGCTCCCACGCCCGAAGAGCCAGGAGGGAAAGCCGTGCCTCGTTGGAAAGCTCTTTGGCAGCCGCTCGCGTGGCCCCACAGCCCGTGGGGCTGCGGGGTTTCCGGCGGCTGTCAGCCTCGGCGCCACCGGCCCCCACGTGGCACGACCGCGCCAGCCTGCGAAGCATTTTCCGGTAGGGCCGCGCCTCTGGCGACAGCTCCCACGCCCGAAGAGCCAGGAGGGAAAGCCGTGCCTCGTTGGAAAGCTCTTTGGCAGCCGCTCGCGTGGCCCCACAGCCCATGGGGCTGCGGGCTTTGCGGCGGCCGTCAGCCTCGGCGCCACCGGCGCCCACGTTGCGCCGCCGCGCCAGCCTGCGAAGCATTTTCCAGTAGGGCCGCGGCTCTGGCGACAGCTCCCTCGCCCGAAGAGCCAGGAGGGAAAGCCGTGCCTCGTTGGAAAGCTCTTTGGCAGCCGCTCGCGTGGCCCCACAGCCCGTGGGGCTGCGGGCTTTGCGGCGGCCGTCAGCCTGGGCGACACCGGCGCCCAGGTGACGCCGCCGCGCCAGCCTGCGAAGCATTTTCCGGTAGGGCCGCGGCTCTGGCGACAGCTCCCACGCCCGAAGAGCCAGGAGGGAAAGCCGTGCCTCGTTGGAAAGCTCTTTGGCAGCCGCTCGTGTGGCCCCACAGCCCGTGGGGCTGCGGGCTTTGCGGCGGCCGTCAGCCTCGGCGACACCGGCGCCCAGGTGGGGCCGCCGCGCCAGCCTGCAAAGAATTTTCCGGTAGGGCCGCGGCTCTGGCGACAGCTCCCACGCCCGAAGAGCCAGGAGGGAAAGCCGTGCCTCATTGGAAAGCTCTTTGGCAGCCACTCACGTGGCCCCACAGCCCGTGGGGCTGCGGGCTTTCCGGCGGCTGTCAGCCTCGGCGCCACCGGCGCCCACGTGGCACGACCGCGCCAGCCTGCGAAGCATTTTCCGGTAGGGCCGCGGCTCTGGCGACAGCTCCCACGCCCGAAGAGCCAGGAGGGAAAGCCGTGCCTCGTTGGAAAGCTCTTTGGCAGCCGCTCGCGTGGCCCCACAGCCCGTGGGGCTGCGGGCTTTGCGGCGGCCGTCAGCCTCGGCGACACCGGCGCCCAGGTTTGGGCCGCCGCGCCAGCCTGCAAAGAATTTTCCGGTAGGGCCGCGGCTCTGGCGACAACTCCCACGCCCGAAGAGCCAGGAGGGAAAGCCGTGCCTCGTTGGAAAGCTCTTTGGCAGCCGCTCGCGTGGCCCCACAGCCCATGGGGCTGCGGGCTTTGCGGCGGCCGTCAGCCTCAGTGCCACCGGCGCCCACGTTGCGCCGCCGCGCCAGCCTGCGAAGCATTTTCCGGTAGGGCCGTGCCTCTGGCGACAGCTCCCACGCCCGAAGAGCCAGGAGGGAAAGCCGTGCCTCGTTGGAAAGCTCTTTGGCAGCCGCTCGCGTGGCCCCACAGCCCGTGGGGGTGCGGGCTTTGCGGCGGCCGTCAGCCTCGGCGACACCGGCGCCCAGGTGGGGCCGCCGCGCCAGCCTGCAAAGAATTTTCCGGTAGGGCCGCGGCTCTGGCGACAACTCCCACGCCCGAAGAGCCAGGAGGGAAAGCCGTGCCTCGTTGGAAAGCTCTTTGGCAGCCGCTCGCGTGGCCCCACAGCCCGTGGGGCTGCGGGCTTTGCGGCGGCCGTCAGCCTCGGCGACACCGGCGCCCAGGTGGGGCCGCCGCGCCAGCCTGCAAAGAATATATTCCGGTAGGGCTGCGGCTCTGGCGACAACTCCCACGCCCGAAGAGCCAGGAGGGAAAGCCGTGCCTCGTTGGAAAGCTCTTTGGCAGCCGCTCTCGTGGCCCCACAGCCCATGGGGCTGCGGGCTTTGCGGCAGCCGTCAGCCTCAGTGCCACCGGCGCCCACCTGGCGCCGCCACGCCAGCCTGCAAAGCATTTTCCGGTAGGGCCGCGCCTCTGGCGACAGCTCCCACGCCCGAAGAGCCAGGAGGGAAAGCCGTGCCGCGTTGGAAAGCTCTTTGGCAGCCGCTCGCGTGGCCCCACAGCCCGTGGGGCTGCGGGCTTTGCGGCGGCCGTCAGCCTCGGCGACACCGGCGCCCAGGTGGGGCCGCCGCGCCAGCCTGCAAAGAATTTTCCGGTAGGGCCGCGGCTCTGGCGACAGCTCCCACGCCCGAAGAGCCAGGAGGGAAAGCCGTGCCTCGTTGGAAAGCTCTTTGGCAGCCGCTCGCGTGGCCCCACAGCCCATGGGGCTGCGGGCTTTGCGGCGGCCGTCAGCCTCGGCGCCACCGGCGCCCACATTGCGCCGCTGCACCAGCCTGCGAAGCATTTTCCGGTAGGGCCGCGGCTCTGGCAACAGCTCCCACGCCCGAAGAGCCAGGAGGGAAAGCCATGCCTCGTTGGAAAGCTCTTTGGCAGCCGCTCGTGTGGCCCCACAGCCCGTGGGGCTGCGGGCTTTGCGGCGGCCGTCAGCCTGGGCGCCACCGGTGCCCACGTCGGGCCGCCGCGCCAGCCTGCGAAGCATTTTCCGGTAGGGCCGCGGCTCTGCCGACAGCTCCCACGCGGGAAGAGCCAGGAGGGAAAGCCGTGCCTCGTTGGAAAGCTCTTTGGCAGCCACTCGCATGGCCCTAAAGCCTGTGGGGCTGCGGGCTTTGCGGCGGCCGTCAGCCTCAGCGCCACCGGCGCCCACGTTGCGCCGCCGCGCCAGCCTGCGAAGCATTTTCCGGTAGGGCCGCGGCTCTGGCGACAGCTCCCATGCCCGAAGAGCCAGGAGGGAAAGCCGTGCCTCGTTGGAAAGCTCTTTGGCAGCCGCTCGCGTGGCCCCACAGCCCATGGGGCTGCGGGCTTTGCGGCGGCCGTCAGCCTCGGCGCCACCGGCGCCCACGTTGCGCCGCCGCGCCAGCCTGCGAAGCATTTTCCAGTAGGGCCGCGGCTCTGGCGACAGCTCCCACGCCCGAAGAGCCAGGAGGGAAAGCCATGCCTCGTTGGAAAGCTCTTTGGCAGCCGCTCGCGTGGCCCCACAGCCCGTGGGGCTGCGGGCTTTGCGGCGGCCGTCAGCCTCGGCGACACCGGCGCCCACGTGGGGCCGCCGCGCCAGCCTGCAAAGAATTTTCCGGTAGGGCCGCGGCTCTGGCGACAGCTCCCACGCCCGAAGAGCCAGGAGGGAAAGCCGTGCCTCGTTGGAAAGCTCTTTGGCAGCCGCTCGCGTGGCCCCACAGCCCATGGGGCTGCGGGCTTTGCGGCGGCCGTCAGCCTCAGTGCCACCGGCGCCCACGTTGCGCCGCCGCGCCAGCCTGCGAAGCATTTTCCGGTAGGGCCGCGGCTCTGGCGACAGCTCCCACGCCCGAAGAGCCAGGAGGGAAAGCCATGCCTCGTTGGAAAGCTCTTTGGCAGCCGCTCGCGTGGCCCCACAGCCCGTGGGGCTGCGGGCTTTGCGGCGGCCGTCAGCCTCGGCGACACCGGCGCCCAGGTGGGGCCGCCGCGCCAGCCTGCAAAGAATTTTCCGGTAGGGCCGCGGCTCTGGCGACAGCTCCCACGCCCGAAGAGCCAGGAGGGAAAGCCGTGCCTCGTTGGAAAGCTCTTTGGCAGCCGCTCGCGTGGCCCCACAGCCCATGGGGCTGCGGGCTTTGCGGCGGCCGTCAGCCTCAGTGCCACCGGCGCCCACGTTGCGCCGCCGCGCCAGCCTGCGAAGCATTTTCCGGTAGGGCCGCGGCTCTGGCGACAGCTCCCACGCCCGAAGAGAAAGGAGGGAAAGCCGTGCCTCGTTGGAAAGCTCTTTGGCAGCCGCTCGCGTGGCCCCACAGCCCATGGGGCTGCGGGCTTTGCGGCGGCCGTCAGCCTCGGCGCCACCGGCGCCCACATTGCGCCGCTGCACCAGCCTGCGAAGCATTTTCCGGTAGGGCCGCGGCTCTGGCGACAGCTCCCACGCCCGAAGAGCCAGGAGGGAAAGCCATGCCTCGTTGGAAAGCTCTTTGGCAGCCACTCGCATGGCCCCACAGCCCGTGGGGCTGCGGGCTTTGCGGCGGCCGTCAGCCTGGGTGCCACCGGTGCCCACGTCGGGCCGCCGCGCCAGCCTGCGAAGCATTTTCCGGTAGGGCCGCGGCTCTGGCGACAGCTCCCACGCCCGAAGAGCCAGGAGGGAAAGCCATGCCTCGTTGGAAAGCTCTTTGGCAGCCACTCGCATGGCCCTAAAGCCTGTGGGGCTGCGGGCTTTGCGGCGGCCGTCAGCCTCAGCGCCACCGGCGCCCACGTTGCGCCGCCGCGCCAGCCTGCGAAGCATTTTCCGGTAGGGCCGCGGCTCTGGCGACAGCTCCCACGCCCGAAGAGCCAGGAGGGAAAGCCGTGCCTCATTGGAAAGCTCTTTGGCAGCCACTCGTGTGGCCCCACGGCCCGTGGGGCTGCGGGCTTTCCGGCGGCTGTCAGCCTCGGCGCCACCGGCGCCCACGTGGCACGACCGCGCCAGCCTGTGAAGCATTTTCCGGTAGGGCCGCGGCTCTGGCGACAGCTCCCACGCCCAAAGAGCCAGGAGGGAAAGCCGTGCCTCGTTGGAAAGCTCTTTGGCAGCCACTCACGTGGCCCCACAGCCCGTGGGGCTGCGGGCTTTCCGGAGGCTGTGAGCCTCGGCGCCACCGGCGCCCACGTGGCACGACCGCGCCAGCCTGCGAAGCATTTTCCGGTAGGGCCGCGGCTCTGGCGACAGCTCCCACGCCCGAAGAGCCAGGAGGGAAAGCCGTGCCTCGTTGGAAAGCTCTTTGGCAGCCGCTCGCGTGGCCCCACAGCCCATGGGGCTGCGGACTTTGCGGCGGCCGTCAGCCTGGGCGACACCGGCGCCCACGTGGGGCCGCCGCGCCAGCCTGCAAAGCATTTTCCGGTAGGGCCGCGTCTCTGGCGACAGCTCCCACGCCCAAAGAGCCAGGAGGGAAAGCCGTGCCTCGTTGGAAAGCTCTTTGGCAGCCACTCGCATGGCCCTAAAGCCTGTGGGGCTGCGGGCTTTGGGGCGGCCATCAGCCTCGGCGCCACCGGCGCCCACGTGGCGCCGCCGCGCCAGCCTGCGAAGCATTTTCCGGTAGGGCCGCGTCTCTGGCGACAGCTCCCACGCCCGAAGAGCCAGGAGGGAAAGCCGTGCCTCGTTGGAAAGCTCTTTGGCAGCCGCTCGCGTGGCCCCACAGCCCATGGGGCTGCGGGCTTTGCGGCGGCCGTCAGCCTCGGCGCCACCGGCGCCCACGTCGGGCCGCCACGCCAGCCAGAGAAGCATTTTCCGGTAGGGCCGCGTCTCTGTCGACAGCTCCCACACCCGAAGAGCCAGGAGGGAAAGCCGTGCCTCGTTGGAAATCTCTTTGGCAGCCGCTCGCGTGGCCCCACAGCCCGTGGGGCTGCGGGCTTTGCGGCGGCCGTCAGCCTCGGCGACACCGGCGCCCACGTGGGGCCGCCGCGCCAGCCTGCAAAGAATTTTCCGGTAGGGCCGCGGCTCTGGCGACAGCTCCCACGCCCGAAGAGCCAGGAGGGAAAGCCGTGCCTCGTTGGAAAGCTCTTTGGCAGCCGCTCGCGTGGCCCCACAGCCCATGGGGCTGCGGCCTTTGCGGCGGCCGTCAGCCTCGGCGCCACTGACGCCCACGTCGGGCAGCCGCGCCAGCCTGCGAAGCATTTCCCGGTAGGGCCGCTGCTCTGGCGACAGCTCCCACGCCCGAAGAGCCAGGAGGGAAAGCCGTGCCTCGTTGGAAAGCTCTTTGGCAGCCGCTCGCGTGGCCCCACAGTCCGTGGGGCTGCGGGCTTTGCGGCGGCCGTCAGCCTCGGCGACACCGGCGCCCAGGTGGGGCCGCCGCGCCAGCCTGCAAAGAATTTTCCGGTAGGGCCGCGGATCTGGCGACAGCTCCCACGCCCGAAGAGCCAGGAGGGAAAGCCGTGCCTCGTTGGAAAGCTCTTTGGCAGCCGCTCACGTGGCCCCACAGCCCATGGGGCTGCGGGCTTTGCTGCGGCCGTCAGCCTCGGCGCCACCGGCGCCCACGTCGGGCCGCCACGCCAGCCTGCGAAGCATTTTCCGTTAGGGCCGCGGCTCTGGCGACAGCTCCCACACCCGAAGAGCCAGGAGGGAAAGCCGTGCCTCGTTGGAAAGCTCTTTGGCAGCCGCTCGCGTGGCCCCACAGCCCGTGGGGCTGCGGGCTTTGCGGCGGCCGTCAGCCTCGGCGACACCGGCGCATAGGTGGGGCCGCCGCGCCAGCCTGCAAAGAATTTTCCGGTAGGGCCGCGGCTCTGGCGACAGCTCCCACGGCCGAAGAGCCAGGAGGGAAAGCCGTGCCTCGTTGGAAAGCTCTTTGGCAGCCGCTCGCGTGGCCCCACAGCCCATGGGGCTGCGGGCTTTCCGGCGGCCGTCAGCCTCAGTGCCACCGGCGCCCACGTTGCGCCGCCGCGCCAGCCTGCGAAGCATTTTCCGGTAGGGCCGCGGCTCTGGCGACAGCTCCCACGCCCGAAGAGCCAGGAGGGAAAGCCGTGCCTCGTTGGAAAGCACTTTGGCAGCCGCTCGCGTGGCCCCACAGCCCATGGGGCTGCGGACTTTGCGGCGGCCGTCAGCCTGGGCGACACCGGCGCCCACGTGGGGCCGCCGCGCCAGCCTGCAAAGCATTTTCCGGTAGGGCCGCGTCTCTGGCGACAGCTCCCACGCCCGAAGAGCCAGGAGGGAAAGCCGTGCCTCGTTGGAAAGCTCTTTGGCAGCCACTCGCATGGCCCTAAAGCCTGTGGGGCTGCGGGCTTTGCGGCGGCCATCAGCCTCGGCGCCACCGGCGCCCACGTCGGGCCGCCACGCCAGCCAGAGAAGCATTTTCCGGTAGGGCCGCGTCTCTGTCGACAGCTCCCACACCCGAAGAGCCAGGAGGGAAAGCCGTGCCTCGTTGGAAATCTCTTTGGCAGCCGCTCGCGTGGCCCCACAGCCCGTGGGGCTGCGGCCTTTGCGGCGGCCGTCAGCCTGGGCGACACCGGCGCCCACGTGGCGCCGCCGCGCCAGCCTGCGAAGCATTTTCCGGTAGGGCCGCGGCTCTGGCGACAGCTCCCACGCCCGAAGAGCCAGGAGGGAAAGCCGTGCCTCGTTGGAAAGCTCTTTGGCAGCCGCTCGCGTGGCCCCACAGCCCGTGGGGCTGCGGGCTTTCCGGCGGCCGTCAGCCTCGGCGCCACTGACGCCCACGTCGGGCAGCCGCGCCAGCCTGCGAAGCATTTTCCGGTAGGGCCGCGGCTCTGGCGACAGCTCCCACGCCCGAAGAGCCAGGAGGGAAAGCCGTGCCTCGTTGGAAAGCTCTTTGGCAGCCGCTCGTGTGGCCCCACAGCCCGTGGGGCTGCGGGCTTTGCGGCGGCCGTCAGCCTCGGCGCCACCGGCGCCCACGTTGCGCCGCCGCGCCAGCCTGCAAAGCATTTTCCGGTAGGGCCGCGGCTCTGGCGACAGCTCCCACGCCCGAAGAGCCAGGAGGGAAAGCCGTGCCTCGTTGGAAAGCTCTTTGGCAGCCGCTCGCGTGGCCCCACAGCCCATGGGGCTGCGGCCTTTGCGGCGGCCGTCAGCCTGGGCGACACCGGCGCCCACGTGGCGCCGCCGCGCCAGCCTGCGAAGCATTTTCCGGTAGGGCCGCGGCTCTGGCGACAGCTCCCACGCCCGAAGAGCCAGGAGGGAAAGCCGTGCCTCGTTGGAAAGCTCTTTGGCAGCCGCTCGTGTGGCCCCACAGCCCGTGGGGCTGCGGGCTTTCCGGCGGCCGTCAGCC
The DNA here is from genome assembly GCF_964199755.1 of Larus michahellis. Classification (NCBI taxonomy): domain Eukaryota; kingdom Metazoa; phylum Chordata; class Aves; order Charadriiformes; family Laridae; genus Larus; species Larus michahellis. The sequence goes on along the minus strand of NW_027436101.1, from coordinate 536,100 downwards.
TCGGCGCCACTGACGCCCACGTCAGGCCGCCGCGCCAGCCTGCGAAGCATTTTCCGGTAGGGCCGCGGCTCTGGCAACAGCTCCCACGCCCGAAGAGCCAGGAGGGAAAGCCGTGCCTCGTTGGAAAGCTCTTTGGCAGCCGCTCGCGTGGCCCCACAGCCCGTGGGGCTGCGGGCTTTGCGGCGGCCGTCAGCCTCGGCGACACCGGCGCCCAGGTGGGGCCGCCACGCCAGCCTGCAAAGAATTTTCCGGTAGGGCCGCGGCTCTGGCGACAGCTCCCACGCCCGAAGAGCCAGGAGGGAAAGCCATGCCTCGTTGGAAAGCTCTTTGGCAGCCGCTCGCGTGGCCCCACAGCCCATGGGGCTGCGGGCTTTGCGGCGGCCGTCAGCCTCAGTGCCACCGGCGCCCACGTTGCGCCGCCGCGCCAGCCTGCGAAGCATTTTCCGGTAGGGCCGCGGCTCTGGCGACAGCTCCCACGCCCGAAGAGCCAGGAGGGAAAGCCGTGCCTCGTTGGAAAGCTCTTTGGCAGCCGCTCGCGTGGCCCCACAGCCCATGGGGCTGCGGGCTTTGCGGCGGCCGTAAGCCTGGGCGAAACCGACGCCCAGGTGGGGCCGCCGCGCCAGCCTGCGAAGCATTTTCCGGTAGGGCCGCGGCTCTGGCGACAGCTCCCATGCCCGAAGAGCCAGGAGGGAAAGCCGTGCCTCGTTGGAAAGTTCTTTGGCAGCCCCTCGCATGGCCCTAAAGCCTGTGGGGCTGCGGGCTTTGCGGCGGCCGTCAGCCTCAGCGCCACCGGCGCCCACGTCGGGCCGCCGCGCCAGCCTGCGAAGCATTTTCCGGTAGGGCCGCGGCTCTGGCGACAGCTCCCACGCCCGAAGAGCCAGGAGGGAAAGCCGTGCCTCGTTGGAAAGCTCTTTGGCAGCCACTCGCGTGGCCCCACAGCCCGTGGGGCTGCGGGCTTTCCGGCGGCTGTCAGCCTCGGCGCCACCAGCGCCCATGCGGCGCGACCGCGCCAGCCTGCAAAGCATTTTCCGGTAGGGCCCCGTCTCTGGCGACAGCTCCCACGCCCGAAGAGCCAGGAGGGAAAGCCGTGCCTCGTTGGAAAGCTCTTTGGCAGCCGCTCGCGTGGCCCCACAGCCCATGGGGCTGTGGGCTTTGCTGCGGCCGTCAGCCTCGGTGCCACCGGCGCCCACGTCGGGCCGCCACGCCAGCCTGCGAAGCATTTTCCGGTAGGGCCGCGGCTCTGGCGACAGCTCCCACACCCGAAGAGAAAGGAGGGAAAGCCGTGCCTCGTTGGAAAGCTCTTTGGCAGCCGCTCGCGTGGCCCCACAGCCCGTGGGGCTGCTGGCTTTGCGGCGGCCGTCAGCCTCGGCGACACCGGCGCATAGGTGGGGCCGCCGCGCCAGCCTGCAAAGAATTTTCCGGTAGGGCCGCGGCTCTGGCGACAGCTCCCACGCCCGAAGAGCCAGGAGGGAAAGCCGTGCCTCGTTGGAAAGCTCTTTGGCAGCCGCTCGCGTGGCCCCACAGCCCATGGGGCTGCGGGCTTTCCGGCGGCCGTCAGCCTCAGTGCCACCGGCGCCCACGTGGCGCCGCCGCGCCAGCCTGCGAAGCATTTTCCGGTAGGGCCGCGGCTCTGGCGACAGCTCCCACGCCCGAAGAGCCAGGAGGGAAAGCCGTGCCTCGTTGGAAAGCTCTTTGGCAGCCACTCGCATGGCCCTAAAGCCTGTGGGGCTGCGGGCTTTGCGGCGGCCATCAGCCTCGGCGCCACCGGCGCCCACGTCGGGCCGCCACGCCAGCCAGAGAAGCATTTTCCGGTAGGGCCGCGTCTCTGTCGACAGCTCCCACACCCGAAGAGCCAGGAGGGAAAGCCGTGCCTCGTTGGAAATCTCTTTGGCAGCCGCTCGCGTGGCCCCACAGCCCGTGGGGCTGCGGCCTTTGCGGCGGCCGTCAGCCTGGGCGACACCGGCGCCCACGTGGCGCCGCCGCGCCAGCCTGCGAAGCATTTTCCGGTAGGGCCGCGGCTCTGGCGACAGCTCCCACGCCCGAAGAGCCAGGAGGGAAAGCCGTGCCTCGTTGGAAAGCTCTTTGGCAGCCGCTCGTGTGGCCCCACAGCCCGTGGGGCTGCGGGCTTTCCGGCGGCCGTCAGCCTCGGCGCCACTGACGCCCACGTCGGGCAGCCGCGCCAGCCTGCGAAGCATTTTCCGGTAGGGCCGCGGCTCTGGCGACAGCTCCCACGCCCGAAGAGCCAGGAGGGAAAGCCGTGCCTCGTTGGAAAGCTCTTTGGCAGCCGCTCGTGTGGCCCCACAGCCCGTGGGGCTGCGGGCTTTGCGGCGGCCGTCAGCCTCGGCGCCACCGGCGCCCACGTTGCGCCGCCGCGCCAGCCTGCAAAGCATTTTCCGGTAGGGCCGCGGCTCTGGCGACAGCTCCCACGCCCGAAGAGCCAGGAGGGAAAGCCGTGCCTCGTTGGAAAGCTCTTTGGCAGCCGCTCGCGTGGCCCCACAGCCCATGGGGCTGCGGCCTTTGCGGCGGCCGTCAGCCTGGGCGACACCGGCGCCCACGTGGCGCCGCCGCGCCAGCCTGCGAAGCATTTTCCGGTAGGGCCGCGGCTCTGGCGACAGCTCCCACGCCCGAAGAGCCAGGAGGGAAAGCCGTGCCTCGTTGGAAAGCTCTTTGGCAGCCGCTCGTGTGGCCCCACAGCCCGTGGGGCTGCGGGCTTTCCGGCGGCCGTCAGCCTCGGCGCCACTGACGCCCACGTCAGGCCGCCGCGCCAGCCTGCGAAGCATTTTCCGGTAGGGCCGCGGCTCTGGCAACAGCTCCCACGCCCGAAGAGCCAGGAGGGAAAGCCGTGCCTCGTTGGAAAGCTCTTTGGCAGCCGCTCGCGTGGCCCCACAGCCCGTGGGGCTGCGGGCTTTGCGGCGGCCGTCAGCCTCGGCGACACCGGCGCCCAGGTGGGGCCGCCACGCCAGCCTGCAAAGAATTTTCCGGTAGGGCCGCGGCTCTGGCGACAGCTCCCACGCCCGAAGAGCCAGGAGGGAAAGCCATGCCTCGTTGGAAAGCTCTTTGGCAGCCGCTCGCGTGGCCCCACAGCCCATGGGGCTGCGGGCTTTGCGGCGGCCGTCAGCCTCAGTGCCACCGGCGCCCACGTTGCGCCGCCGCGCCAGCCTGCGAAGCATTTTCCGGTAGGGCCGCGGCTCTGGCGACAGCTCCCACGCCCGAAGAGCCAGGAGGGAAAGCCGTGCCTCGTTGGAAAGCTCTTTGGCAGCCGCTCGCGTGGCCCCACAGCCCATGGGGCTGCGGGCTTTGCGGCGGCCGTAAGCCTGGGCGAAACCGACGCCCAGGTGGGGCCGCCGCGCCAGCCTGCGAAGCATTTTCCGGTAGGGCCGCGGCTCTGGCGACAGCTCCCATGCCCGAAGAGCCAGGAGGGAAAGCCGTGCCTCGTTGGAAAGTTCTTTGGCAGCCCCTCGCATGGCCCTAAAGCCTGTGGGGCTGCGGGCTTTGCGGCGGCCGTCAGCCTCAGCGCCACCGGCGCCCACGTCGGGCCGCCGCGCCAGCCTGCGAAGCATTTTCCGGTAGGGCCGCGGCTCTGGCGACAGCTCCCACGCCCGAAGAGCCAGGAGGGAAAGCCGTGCCTCGTTGGAAAGCTCTTTGGCAGCCACTCGCGTGGCCCCACAGCCCGTGGGGCTGCGGGCTTTCCGGCGGCTGTCAGCCTCGGCGCCACCAGCGCCCATGCGGCGCGACCGCGCCAGCCTGCAAAGCATTTTCCGGTAGGGCCCCGTCTCTGGCGACAGCTCCCACGCCCGAAGAGCCAGGAGGGAAAGCCGTGCCTCGTTGGAAAGCTCTTTGGCAGCCGCTCGCGTGGCCCCACAGCCCATGGGGCTGTGGGCTTTGCTGCGGCCGTCAGCCTCGGTGCCACCGGCGCCCACGTCGGGCCGCCACGCCAGCCTGCGAAGCATTTTCCGGTAGGGCCGCGGCTCTGGCGACAGCTCCCACACCCGAAGAGAAAGGAGGGAAAGCCGTGCCTCGTTGGAAAGCTCTTTGGCAGCCGCTCGCGTGGCCCCACAGCCCGTGGGGCTGCTGGCTTTGCGGCGGCCGTCAGCCTCGGCGACACCGGCGCATAGGTGGGGCCGCCGCGCCAGCCTGCAAAGAATTTTCCGGTAGGGCCACGGCTCTGGCGACAGCTCCCACGGCCGAAGAGCCAGGAGGGAAAGCCGTGCCTCGTTGGAAAGCTCTTTGGCAGCCGCTCGCGTGGCCCCACAGCCCATGGGGCTGCGGGCTTTCCGGCGGCCGTCAGCCTCAGTGCCACCGGCGCCCACGTGGCGCCGCCGCGCCAGCCTGCGAAGCATTTTCCGGTAGGGCCGCGGCTCTGGCGACAGCTCCCACGCCCGAAGAGCCAGGAGGGAAAGCCGTGCCTCGTTGGAAAGCACTTTGGCAGCCGCTCGCGTGGCCCCACAGCCCATGGGGCTGCGGACTTTGCGGCGGCCGTCAGCCTGGGCGACACCGGCGCCCACGTGGGGCCGCCGCGCCAGCCTGCAAAGCATTTTCCGGTAGGGCCGCGTCTCTGGCGACAGCTCCCACGCCCAAAGAGCCAGGAGGGAAAGCCGTGCCTCGTTGGAAAGCTCTTTGGCAGCCACTCGCATGGCCCTAAAGCCTGTGGGGCTGCGGGCTTTGGGGCGGCCATCAGCCTCGGCGCCACCGGCGCCCACGTGGCGCCGCCGCGCCAGCCTGCGAAGCATTTTCCGGTAGGGCCGCGTCTCTGGCGACAGCTCCCACGCCCGAAGAGCCAGGAGGGAAAGCCGTGCCTCGTTGGAAAGCTCTTTGGCAGCCGCTCGCGTGGCCCCACAGCCCATGGGGCTGCGGGCTTTGCGGCGGCCGTCAGCCTCGGCGCCACCGGCGCCCACGTCGGGCCGCCACGCCAGCCAGAGAAGCATTTTCCGGTAGGGCCGCGTCTCTGTCGACAGCTCCCACACCCGAAGAGCCAGGAGGGAAAGCCGTGCCTCGTTGGAAATCTCTTTGGCAGCCGCTCGCGTGGCCCCACAGCCCGTGGGGCTGCGGGCTTTGCGGCGGCCGTCAGCCTCGGCGACACCGGCGCCCACGTGGGGCCGCCGCGCCAGCCTGCAAAGAATTTTCCGGTAGGGCCGCGGCTCTGGCGACAGCTCCCACGCCCGAAGAGCCAGGAGGGAAAGCCGTGCCTCGTTGGAAAGCTCTTTGGCAGCCGCTCGCGTGGCCCCACAGCCCATGGGGCTGCGGCCTTTGCGGCGGCCGTCAGCCTCGGCGCCACTGACGCCCACGTCGGGCAGCCGCGCCAGCCTGCGAAGCATTTCCCGGTAGGGCCGCTGCTCTGGCGACAGCTCCCACGCCCGAAGAGCCAGGAGGGAAAGCCGTGCCTCGTTGGAAAGCTCTTTGGCAGCCGCTCGCGTGGCCCCACAGTCCGTGGGGCTGCGGGCTTTGCGGCGGCCGTCAGCCTCGGCGACACCGGCGCCCAGGTGGGGCCGCCGCGCCAGCCTGCAAAGAATTTTCCGGTAGGGCCGCGGATCTGGCGACAGCTCCCACGCCCGAAGAGCCAGGAGGGAAAGCCGTGCCTCGTTGGAAAGCTCTTTGGCAGCCGCTCACGTGGCCCCACAGCCCATGGGGCTGCGGGCTTTGCTGCGGCCGTCAGCCTCGGCGCCACCGGCGCCCACGTCGGGCCGCCACGCCAGCCTGCGAAGCATTTTCCGTTAGGGCCGCGGCTCTGGCGACAGCTCCCACACCCGAAGAGCCAGGAGGGAAAGCCGTGCCTCGTTGGAAAGCTCTTTGGCAGCCGCTCGCGTGGCCCCACAGCCCGTGGGGCTGCGGGCTTTGCGGCGGCCGTCAGCCTCGGCGACACCGGCGCATAGGTGGGGCCGCCGCGCCAGCCTGCAAAGAATTTTCCGGTAGGGCCGCGGCTCTGGCGACAGCTCCCACGGCCGAAGAGCCAGGAGGGAAAGCCGTGCCTCGTTGGAAAGCTCTTTGGCAGCCGCTCGCGTGGCCCCACAGCCCATGGGGCTGCGGGCTTTCCGGCGGCCGTCAGCCTCAGTGCCACCGGCGCCCACGTTGCGCCGCCGCGCCAGCCTGCGAAGCATTTTCCGGTAGGGCCGCGGCTCTGGCGACAGCTCCCACGCCCGAAGAGCCAGGAGGGAAAGCCGTGCCTCGTTGGAAAGCACTTTGGCAGCCGCTCGCGTGGCCCCACAGCCCATGGGGCTGCGGACTTTGCGGCGGCCGTCAGCCTGGGCGACACCGGCGCCCACGTGGGGCCGCCGCGCCAGCCTGCAAAGCATTTTCCGGTAGGGCCGCGTCTCTGGCGACAGCTCCCACGCCCGAAGAGCCAGGAGGGAAAGCCGTGCCTCGTTGGAAAGCTCTTTGGCAGCCACTCGCATGGCCCTAAAGCCTGTGGGGCTGCGGGCTTTGCGGCGGCCATCAGCCTCGGCGCCACCGGCGCCCACGTCGGGCCGCCACGCCAGCCAGAGAAGCATTTTCCGGTAGGGCCGCGTCTCTGTCGACAGCTCCCACACCCGAAGAGCCAGGAGGGAAAGCCGTGCCTCGTTGGAAATCTCTTTGGCAGCCGCTCGCGTGGCCCCACAGCCCGTGGGGCTGCGGCCTTTGCGGCGGCCGTCAGCCTGGGCGACACCGGCGCCCACGTGGCGCCGCCGCGCCAGCCTGCGAAGCATTTTCCGGTAGGGCCGCGGCTCTGGCGACAGCTCCCACGCCCGAAGAGCCAGGAGGGAAAGCCGTGCCTCGTTGGAAAGCTCTTTGGCAGCCGCTCGTGTGGCCCCACAGCCCGTGGGGCTGCGGGCTTTCCGGCGGCCGTCAGCCTCGGCGCCACTGACGCCCACGTCGGGCAGCCGCGCCAGCCTGCGAAGCATTTTCCGGTAGGGCCGCGTCTCTGGCGACAGCTCCCACGCCCGAAGAGCCAGGAGGGAAAGCCGTGCCTCGTTGGAAAGCTCTTTGGCAGCCGCTCGCGTGGCCCCACAGCCCGTGGGGCTGCGGGCTTTGCGGCGGCCGTCAGCCTCGGCGACACCGGCGCCCAGGTGGGGCCGCCGCGCCAGCCTGCAAAGAATTTTCCGGTAGGGCCGCGGCTCTGGCGACAGCTCCCACGCCCGAAGAGCCAGGAGGGAAAGCCGTGCCTCGTTGGAAAGCTCTTTGGCAGCCGCTCGCGTGGCCCCACAGCCCATGGGCCTGCGGGCTTTGCGGCGGCCGTCAGCCTCGGCGACACCGGCGCCCACGTTGCGCCACCGCGCCAGCCTGTGAAGCATTTTCCGGTAGGGCCGCGGCTCTGGCGACAGCTCCCACGCCCGAAGAGCCAGGAGGGAAAGCCGTGCCTCATTGGAAAGCTCTTTGGCAGCCGCTCACGTGGCCCCACAGCCCATGGGGCTGCGGGCTTTACGGCGGCCGTCAGCCTGGGCGACACCGGCGCCCACGTGGGGCCGCCGCGCCAGCCTGCAAAGCATTTTCCGGTAGGGCCGCGGCTCTGGCGACAGCTCCCACGCCCGAAGAGCCAGGAGGGAAAGCCGTGCCTCGTTGGAAAGCTCTTTGGCAGCCGCTCGCGTGGCCCCACAGCCCATGGGGCTGCGGGCTTTGCGGCGGCCGTCAGCCTCAGTGCCACCGGCGCCCACGTTGCGCCGCCGCGCCAGCCTGCGAAGCATTTTCCGGTAGGGCCGCGTCTCTGGCGACAGCTCCCACGCCCGAAGAGCCAGGAGGGAAAGCCGTGCCTCGTTGGAAAGCTCTTTGGCAGCCGCTCGCGTGGCCCCACAGCCCATGGGGCTGCGGCCTTTGCGGCGGCCGTCAGCCTGGGCGACACCGGCGCCCACGTGGCGCCGCCGCGCCAGCCTGCGAAGCATTTTCCGGTAGGGCCGCGTCTCTGGCGACAGCTCCCACGCCCGAAGAGCCAGGAGGGAAAGCCGTGCCTCGTTGGAAAGCTCTTTGGCAGCCGCTCGTGTGTCCCCACAGCCCATGGGGCTGCGGGCTTTCCGGCGGCCGTCAGCCTCGGCGCCACTGACGCCCACGTCGGGCAGCCGCGCCAGCCTGCGAAGCATTTTCCGGTAGGGCCGCGGCTCTGGCGACAGCTCCCACGCCCGAAGAGCCAGGAGGGAAAGCCGTGCCTCGTTGGAAAGCTCTTTGGCAGCCGCTCGCGTGGCCCCACAGTCCGTGGGGCTGCGGGCTTTGCGGCGGCCGTCAGCCTCGGCGACACCGGCGCCCAGGTGGGGCCGCCGCGCCAGCCTGCAAAGAATTTTCCGGTAGGGCCGCGGCTCTGGCGACAGCTCCCACGCCCGAAGAGCCAGGAGGGAAAGCCGTGCCTCGTTGGAAAGCTCTTTGGCAGCCGCTCGCGTGGCCCCACAGCCCATGGGGCTGCGGGCTTTGCTGCGGCCGTCAGCCTCGGCGCCACCGGCGCCCACGTCGCGCCGCCACGCCAGCCTGCGAAGCATTTTCCGGTAGGGCCGCGGCTCTGGCGACAGCTCCCACACCCGAAGAGCCAGGAGGGAAAGCCGTGCCTCGTTGGAAAGCTCTTTGGCAGCCGCTCGCGTGGCCCCACAGCCCGTGGGGCTGCGGGCTTTGCGGCGGCCGTCAGCCTCGGCGACACCGGCGCATAGGTGGGGCCGCCGCGCCAGCCTGCAAAGAATTTTCCGGTAGGGCCGCGGCTCTGGCGACAGCTCCCACGGCCGAAGAGCCAGGAGGGAAAGCCGTGCCTCGTTGGAAAGCTCTTTGGCAGCCGCTCGCGTGGCCCCACAGCCCATGGGGCTGCGGGCTTTCCGGCGGCCGTCAGCCTCAGTGCCACCGGCGCCCACGTTGTGCCGCCGCGCCAGCCTGCGAAGCATTTTCCAGTAGGGCCGCGGCTCTGGCGACAGCTCCCACGCCCGAAGAGCCAGGAGGGAAAGCCGTGCCTCGTTGGAAAGCACTTTGGCAGCCGCTCGCGTGGTCCCACAGCCCATGGGGCTGCGGACTTTGCGGCGGCCGTCAGCCTGGGCGACACCGGCGCCCACGTGGGGCCGCCGCGCCAGCCTGCAAAGCATTTTCCGGTAGGGCCGCGTCTCTGGCGACAGCTCCCACGCCCGAAGAGCCAGGAGGGAAAGCCGTGCCTCGTTGGAAAGCTCTTTGGCAGCCACTCGCATGGCCCTAAAGCCTGTGGGGCTGCGGGCTTTGCGGCGGCCATCAGCCTCGGCGCCACCGGCGCCCACGTCGGGCCGCCACGCCAGCCAGAGAAGCATTTTCCGGTAGGGCCGCGTCTCTGTCGACAGCTCCCACACCCGAAGAGCCAGGAGGGAAAGCCGTGCCTCGTTGGAAATCTCTTTGGCAGCCGCTCGCGTGGCCCCAGAGCCCGTGGGGCTGCGGGCTTTGCGGCGGCCGTCAGCCTGGGCGACACCGGCGCCCACGTTGCGCCGCCGCGCCAGCCTGCGAAGCATTTTCCGGTAGGGCCGCGTCTCTGGCGACAGCTCCCACGCCCGAAGAGCCAGGAGGGAAAGCCGTGCCTCGTTGGAAAGCTCTTTGGCAGCCGCTCGTGTGGCCCCACAGCCCGTGGGGCTGCGGGCTTTCCGGCGGCCGTCAGCCTCGGCGCCACTGACGCCCACGTCGGGCAGCCGCGCCAGCCTGCGAAGCATTTTCCGGTAGGGCCGCGTCTCTGGCGACAGCTCCCACGCCCGAAGAGCCAGAAGGGAAAGCCGTGCCTCGTTGGAAAGCTCTTTGGCAGCCGCTCGCGTGGCCCCACAGCCCGTGGGGCTGCGGGCTTTGCGGCGGCCGTCAGCCTCGGCGACACCGGCGCCCAGGTGGGGCCGCCGCGCCAGCCTGCAAAGAATTTTCCGGTAGGGCCGCGGCTCTGGCGACAGCTCCCACACCCGAAGAGCCAGGAGGGAAAGCCGTGCCTCGTTGGAAAGCTCTTTGGCAGCCGCTCGCGTGGCCCCACAGCCCATGGGGCTGCGGGCTTTGCGGCGGCCGTCAGCCTGGGCGACACCGGCGCCCACGTGGCGCCGCCGCGCCAGCCTGCGAAGCATTTTCCGGTAGGGCCGCGTCTCTGGCGACAGCTCCCACGCCCGAAGAGCCAGGAGGGAAAGCCGTGCCTCGTTGGAAAGCTCTTTGGCAGCCGCTCCTGTGGCCCCACAGCCCGTGGGGCTGCGGGCTTTCCGGCGGCCGTCAGCCTCGGCGCCACTGACGCCCACGTCGGGCAGCCGCGCCAGCCTGCGAAGCATTTTCTGGTAGGGCCGCGGCTCTGGCGACAGCTCCCACGCCCGAAGAGCCAGGAGGGAAAGCCGTGCCTCGTTGGAAAGCTCTTTGGCAGCCGCTCGCGTGGCCCCACAGCCCGTGGGGCTGCGGGCTTTGCGGCGGCCGTCAGCCTCGGCGACACCGGCGCATAGGTGGGGCCGCCGCGCCAGCCTGCAAAGAATTTTCCGGTAGGGCCGCGGCTCTGGCGACAGCTCCCACGGCCGAAGAGCCAGGAGGGAAAGCCGTGCCTCGTTGGAAAGCTCTTTGGCAGCCGCTCGCGTGGCCCCACAGCCCATGGGGCTGCGGGCTTTCCGGCGGCCGTCAGCCTCAGTGCCACCGGCGCCCACGTTGCTCCGCCGCGCCAGCCTGCGAAGCATTTTCCGGTAGGGCCGCGGCTCTGGCGACAGCTCCCACGCCCGAAGAGCCAGGAGGGAAAGCCGTGCCTCGTTGGAAAGCTCTTTGGCAGCCACTCGCGTGGCCCCACAGCCCATGGGGCTGCGGACTTTGCGGCGGCCGTCAGCCTGGGCGACACCGGCGCCCAGGTGGGGCCGCCGCGCCAGCCTGCAAAGCATTTTCCGGTAGGGCCGCGGCTCTGGCGACAGCTCCCACGCCCGAAGAGCCAGGAGGGAAAGCCGTGCCTCGTTGGAAAGCTCTTTGGCAGCCACTCGCATCGCCCTAAAGCCTGTGGGGCTGCGGGCTTTGCGGCGGCCATCAGGCTCGGCGCCACCGGCGCCCACGTGGCGCCGCCGCGCCAGCCTGCGAAGCATTTTCCGGTAGGGCCGCGGCTCTGGCGACAGCTCCCACGCCCGAAGAGCCAGGAGGGAAAGCCGTGCCTCATTGGAAAGCTCTTTGGCAGCCACTCACGTGGCCCCACAGCCCGTGGGGCTGCGGGCTTTCTGGAGGCTGTCAGCCTCGGCGCCACCGGCCCCCACGTGTCACGACCGCGCCAGCCTGCGAAGCATTTTCCGGTAGGGCCGCGGCTCTGGCGACAGCTCCCACGCCCGAAGAGCCAGGAGGGAAAGCCGTGCCTCGTTGGAAAGCTCTTTGGCAGCCGCTCGCGTGGCCCCACAGCCCATGGGGCTGCGGGCTTTGCGGCGGCCGTCAGCCTCGGCGCCACCGGCGCCCATGTCGGGCCGCCACGCCAGCCTGCGAAGCATTTTCCGGTAGGCCCGCGTCTCTGGCGACAGCTCCCACACCCGAAGAGCCAGGAGGGAAAGCCGTGCCTCGTTGGAAAGCTCTTTGGCAGCCGCTCGCGTGGCCCCACAGCCCGTGGGGCTGCGGCCTTTGCGGCGGCCGTCAGCCTGGGCGACACCGGCGCCCACGTGGCGCCGCCGCGCCAGCCTGCGAAGCATTTTCCGGTAGGGCCGCGTCTCTGGCGACAGCTCCCACGCCCGAAGAGCCAGGAGGGAAAGCCGTGCCTCGTTGGAAAGCTCTTTGGCAGCCGCTCGTGTGGCCCCACAGCCCGTGGGGCTGCGGGCTTTGCGGCGGCCGTCAGCCTCGGCGCCACTGACGCCCACGTCGGGCAGCCGCGCCAGCCTGCGAAGCATTTTCCGGTAGGGCCGCGGCTCTGGCGACAGCTCCCACGCCCGAAGAGCCAGGAGGGAAAGCCGTGCCTCGTTGGAAAGCTCTTTGGCAGCCGCTCGCGTGGCCCCACAGCCCGTGGGGCTGCGGGCTTTGCGGCGGCCGTCCGCCTCGGCGACACCGGCGCCCAGGTGGGGCCGCCGCGCCAGCCTGCAAAGAATTTTCCGGTAGGGCCACGGCTCTGGCGACAGCTCCCACGGCCGAAGAGCCAGGAGGGAAAGCCGTGCCTCGTTGGAAAGCTCTTTGGCAGCCACTCGCATGGCCCTAAAGCCTGTGGGGCTGCGGGCTTTGCGGCGGCCATCAGCCTCGGCGCCACCGGCGCCCACGTCGGGCCGCCACGCCAGCCAGAGAAGCATTTTCCGGTAGGGCCGCGTCTCTGTCGACAGCTCCCACACCCGAAGAGCCAGGAGGGAAAGCCGTGCCTCGTTGGAAATCTCTTTGGCAGCCGCTCGCGTGGCCCCACAGCCCGTGGGGCTGCGGCCTTTGCGGCGGCCGTCAGCCTGGGCGACACCGGCGCCCACGTGGCGCCGCCGCGCCAGCCTGCGAAGCATTTTCCGGTAGGGCCGCGGCTCTGGCGACAGCTCCCACGCCCGAAGAGCCAGGAGGGAAAGCCGTGCCTCGTTGGAAAGCTCTTTGGCAGCCGCTCGTGTGGCCCCACAGCCCGTGGGGCTGCGGGCTTTCCGGCGGCCGTCAGCCTCGGCGCCACTGACGCCCACGTCGGGCAGCCGCGCCAGCCTGCGAAGCATTTTCCGGTAGGGCCGCGTCTCTGGCGACAGCTCCCACGCCCGAAGAGCCAGGAGGGAAAGCCGTGCCTCGTTGGAAAGCTCTTTGGCAGCCGCTCGCGTGGCCCCACAGCCCGTGGGGCTGCGGGCTTTGCGGCGGCCGTCAGCCTCGGCGACACCGGCGCCCAGGTGGGGCCGCCGCGCCAGCCTGCAAAGAATTTTCCGGTAGGGCCGCGGCTCTGGCGACAGCTCCCACGCCCGAAGAGCCAGGAGGGAAAGCCGTGCCTCGTTGGAAAGCTCTTTGGCAGCCGCTCGCGTGGCCCCACAGCCCATGGGCCTGCGGGCTTTGCGGCGGCCGTCAGCCTCGGCGACACCGGCGCCCACGTTGCGCCACCGCGCCAGCCTGTGAAGCATTTTCCGGTAGGGCCGCGGCTCTGGCGACAGCTCCCACGCCCGAAGAGCCAGGAGGGAAAGCCGTGCCTCATTGGAAAGCTCTTTGGCAGCCGCTCACGTGGCCCCACAGCCCATGGGGCTGCGGGCTTTACGGCGGCCGTCAGCCTGGGCGACACCGGCGCCCACGTGGGGCCGCCGCGCCAGCCTGCAAAGCATTTTCCGGTAGGGCCGCGGCTCTGGCGACAGCTCCCACGCCCGAAGAGCCAGGAGGGAAAGCCGTGCCTCGTTGGAAAGCTCTTTGGCAGCCGCTCGCGTGGCCCCACAGCCCATGGGGCTGCGGGCTTTGCGGCGGCCGTCAGCCTCAGTGCCACCGGCGCCCACGTTGCGCCGCCGCGCCAGCCTGCGAAGCATTTTCCGGTAGGGCCGCGTCTCTGGCGACAGCTCCCACGCCCGAAGAGCCAGGAGGGAAAGCCGTGCCTCGTTGGAAAGCTCTTTGGCAGCCGCTCGCGTGGCCCCACAGCCCATGGGGCTGCGGCCTTTGCGGCGGCCGTCAGCCTGGGCGACACCGGCGCCCACGTGGCGCCGCCGCGCCAGCCTGCGAAGCATTTTCCGGTAGGGCCGCGTCTCTGGCGACAGCTCCCACGCCCGAAGAGCCAGGAGGGAAAGCCGTGCCTCGTTGGAAAGCTCTTTGGCAGCCGCTCGTGTGTCCCCACAGCCCATGGGGCTGCGGGCTTTCCGGCGGCCGTCAGCCTCGGCGCCACTGACGCCCACGTCGGGCAGCCGCGCCAGCCTGCGAAGCATTTTCCGGTAGGGCCGCGGCTCTGGCGACAGCTCCCACGCCCGAAGAGCCAGGAGGGAAAGCCGTGCCTCGTTGGAAAGCTCTTTGGCAGCCGCTCGCGTGGCCCCACAGTCCGTGGGGCTGCGGGCTTTGCGGCGGCCGTCAGCCTCGGCGACACCGGCGCCCAGGTGGGGCCGCCGCGCCAGCCTGCAAAGAATTTTCCGGTAGGGCCGCGGCTCTGGCGACAGCTCCCACGCCCGAAGAGCCAGGAGGGAAAGCCGTGCCTCGTTGGAAAGCTCTTTGGCAGCCGCTCGCGTGGCCCCACAGCCCATGGGGCTGCGGGCTTTGCTGCGGCCGTCAGCCTCGGCGCCACCGGCGCCCACGTCGCGCCGCCACGCCAGCCTGCGAAGCATTTTCCGGTAGGGCCGCGGCTCTGGCGACAGCTCCCACACCCGAAGAGCCAGGAGGGAAAGCCGTGCCTCGTTGGAAAGCTCTTTGGCAGCCGCTCGCGTGGCCCCACAGCCCGTGGGGCTGCGGGCTTTGCGGCGGCCGTCAGCCTCGGCGACACCGGCGCATAGGTGGGGCCGCCGCGCCAGCCTGCAAAGAATTTTCCGGTAGGGCCGCGGCTCTGGCGACAGCTCCCACGGCCGAAGAGCCAGGAGGGAAAGCCGTGCCTCGTTGGAAAGCTCTTTGGCAGCCGCTCGCGTGGCCCCACAGCCCATGGGGCTGCGGGCTTTCCGGCGGCCGTCAGCCTCAGTGCCACCGGCGCCCACGTTGTGCCGCCGCGCCAGCCTGCGAAGCATTTTCCAGTAGGGCCGCGGCTCTGGCGACAGCTCCCACGCCCGAAGAGCCAGGAGGGAAAGCCGTGCCTCGTTGGAAAGCACTTTGGCAGCCGCTCGCGTGGTCCCACAGCCCATGGGGCTGCGGACTTTGCGGCGGCCGTCAGCCTGGGCGACACCGGCGCCCACGTGGGGCCGCCGCGCCAGCCTGCAAAGCATTTTCCGGTAGGGCCGCGTCTCTGGCGACAGCTCCCACGCCCGAAGAGCCAGGAGGGAAAGCCGTGCCTCGTTGGAAAGCTCTTTGGCAGCCACTCGCATGGCCCTAAAGCCTGTGGGGCTGCGGGCTTTGCGGCGGCCATCAGCCTCGGCGCCACCGGCGCCCACGTCGGGCCGCCACGCCAGCCAGAGAAGCATTTTCCGGTAGGGCCGCGTCTCTGTCGACAGCTCCCACACCCGAAGAGCCAGGAGGGAAAGCCGTGCCTCGTTGGAAATCTCTTTGGCAGCCGCTCGCGTGGCCCCACAGCCCGTGGGGCTGCGGGCTTTGCGGCGGCCGACAGCCTGGGCGACACCGGCGCCCACGTTGCGCCGCCGCGCCAGCCTGCGAAGCATTTTCCGGTAGGGCCGCGTCTCTGGCGACAGCTCCCACGCCCGAAGAGCCAGGAGGGAAAGCCGTGCCTCGTTGGAAAGCTCTTTGGCAGCCGCTCGTGTGGCCCCACAGCCCGTGGGGCTGCGGGCTTTCCGGCGGCCGTCAGCCTCGGCGCCACTGACGCCCACGTCGGGCAGCCGCGCCAGCCTGCGAAGCATTTTCCGGTAGGGCCGCGTCTCTGGCGACAGCTCCCACGCCCGAAGAGCCAGGAGGGAAAGCCGTGCCTCGTTGGAAAGCTCTTTGGCAGCCGCTCGCGTGGCCCCACAGCCCGTGGGGCTGCGGGCTTTGCGGCGGCCGTCAGCCTCGGCGACACCGGCGCCCAGGTGGGGCCGCCGCGCCAGCCTGCAAAGAATTTTCCGGTAGGGCCGCGGCTCTGGCGACAGCTCCCACACCCGAAGAGCCAGGAGGGAAAGCCGTGCCTCGTTGGAAAGCTCTTTGGCAGCCGCTCGCGTGGCCCCACAGCCCATGGGGCTGCGGGCTTTGCGGCGGCCGTCAGCCTGGGCGACACCGGCGCCCACGTGGCGCCGCCGCGCCAGCCTGCGAAGCATTTTCCGGTAGGGCCGCGTCTCTGGCGACAGCTCCCACGCCCGAAGAGCCAGGAGGGAAAGCCGTGCCTCGTTGGAAAGCTCTTTGGCAGCCGCTCCTGTGGCCCCACAGCCCGTGGGGCTGCGGGCTTTCCGGCGGCCGTCAGCCTCGGCGCCACTGACGCCCACGTCGGGCAGCCGCGCCAGCCTGCGAAGCATTTTCTGGTAGGGCCGCGGCTCTGGCGACAGCTCCCACGCCCGAAGAGCCAGGAGGGAAAGCCGTGCCTCGTTGGAAAGCTCTTTGGCAGCCGCTCGCGTGGCCCCACAGCCCGTGGGGCTGCGGGCTTTGCGGCGGCCGTCAGCCTCGGCGACACCGGCGCATAGGTGGGGCCGCCGCGCCAGCCTGCAAAGAATTTTCCGGTAGGGCCGCGGCTCTGGCGACAGCTCCCACGGCCGAAGAGCCAGGAGGGAAAGCCGTGCCTCGTTGGAAATCTCTTTGGCAGCCGCTCGCGTGGCCCCACAGCCCATGGGGCTGCGGGCTTTCCGGCGGCCGTCAGCCTCAGTGCCACCGGCGCCCACGTTGCTCCGCCGCGCCAGCCTGCGAAGCATTTTCCGGTAGGGCCGCGGCTCTGGCGACAGCTCCCACGCCCGAAGAGCCAGGAGGGAAAGCCGTGCCTCGTTGGAAAGCTCTTTGGCAGCCACTCGCGTGGCCCCACAGCCCATGGGGCTGCGGACTTTGCGGCGGCCGTCAGCCTGGGCGACACCGGCGCCCACGTGGGGCCGCCGCGCCAGCCTGCAAAGCATTTTCCGGTAGGGCCGCGGCTCTGGCGACAGCTCCCACGCCCGAAGAGCCAGGAGGGAAAGCCGTGCCTCGTTGGAAAGCTCTTTGGCAGCCACTCGCATGGCCCTAAAGCCTGTGGGGCTGCGGGCTTTGCGGCGGCCATCAGGCTCGGCGCCACCGGCGCCCACGTGGCGCCGCCGCGCCAGCCTGCGAAGCATTTTCCGGTAGGGCCGCGGCTCTGGCGACAGCTCCCACGCCCGAAGAGCCAGGAGGGAAAGCCGTGCCTCATTGGAAAGCTCTTTGGCAGCCACTCACGTGGCCCCACAGCCCGTGGGGCTGCGGGCTTTCTGGAGGCTGTCAGCCTCGGCGCCACCGGCCCCCACGTGGCACGACCGCGCCAGCCTGCGAAGCATTTTCCGGTAGGGCCGCGGCTCTGGCGACAGCTCCCACGCCCGAAGAGCCAGGAGGGAAAGCCGTGCCTCGTTGGAAAGCTCTTTGGCAGCCGCTCGCGTGGCCCCACAGCCCATGGGGCTGCGGGCTTTGCGGCGGCCGTCAGCCTCGGCGCCACCGGCGCCCATGTCGGGCCGCCACGCCAGCCTGCGAAGCATTTTCCGGTAGGCCCGCGTCTCTGGCGACAGCTCCCACACCCGAAGAGCCAGGAGGGAAAGCCGTGCCTCGTTGGAAAGCTCTTTGGCAGCCGCTCGCGTGGCCCCACAGCCCGTGGGGCTGCGGCCTTTGCGGCGGCCGTCAGCCTGGGCGACACCGGCGCCCACGTGGCGCCGCCGCACCAGCCTGCGAAGCATTTTCCGGTAGGGCCGCGTCTCTGGCGACAGCTCCCACGCCCGAAGAGCCAGGAGGGAAAGCCGTGCCTCGTTGGAAAGCTCTTTGGCAGCCGCTCGTGTGGCCCCACAGCCCGTGGGGCTGCGGGCTTTGCGGCGGCCGTCAGCCTCGGCGCCACTGACGCCCACGTCGGGCAGCCGCGCCAGCCTGCGAAGCATTTTCCGGTAGGGCCGCGGCTCTGGCGACAGCTCCCACGCCCGAAGAGCCAGGAGGGAAAGCCGTGCCTCGTTGGAAAGCTCTTTGGCAGCCGCTCGCGTGGCCCCACAGCCCGTGGGGCTGCGGGCTTTGCGGCGGCCGTCCGCCTCGGCGACACCGGCGCCCAGGTGGGGCCGCCGCGCCAGCCTGCAAAGAATTTTCCGGTAGGGCCACGGCTCTGGCGACAGCTCCCACGGCCGAAGAGCCAGGAGGGAAAGCCGTGCCTCGTTGGAAAGCTCTTTGGCAGCCGCTCGCGTGGCCCCACAGCCCATGGGGCTGCGGGCTTTGCGGCGGCCGTCAGCCTCGGCGACACCGGCGCCCACGTTGCGCCGCCGCGCCAGCCTGCGAAGCATTTTCCGGTAGGGCCGCGGCTCTGGCGACAGCTCCCACGCCCGAAGAGCCAGGAGGGAAAGCCGTGCCTCGTTGGAAAGCTCTTTGGCAGCCGCTCGCGTGGCCCCACAGCCCATGGGGCTGCGGGCTTTACGGCGGCCGTCAGCCTGGGCGACACCGGCGCCCACGTGGGGCCGCCGCGCCAGCCTGCAAAGCATTTTCCGGTAGGGCCGCGGCTCTGGCGACAGCTCCCACGCCCGAAGAGCCAGGAGGGAAAGCCGTGCCTCGTTGGAAAGCTCTTTGGCAGCCACTCGCATGGCCCTAAAGCCTGTGGGGCTGCGGGCTTTGCGGCGGCCGTCAGCCTCAGCGCCACCGGCGCCCACGTTGCGCCGCCGCGCCAGCCTGCGAAGCATTTTCCGGTAGGGCCGCGTCTCTGGCGACAGCTCCCACGCCCGAAGAGCCAGGAGGGAAAGCCGTGCCTCGTTGGAAAGCTCTTTGGCAGCCACTCACGTGGCCCCACAGCCCGTGGGGCTGCGGGCTTTCCGGAGGCTGTCAGCCTCGGCGCCACCGGCCCCCACGTGGCACGACCGCGCCAGCCTGCGAAGCATTTTCCGGTAGGGCCGCGGCTCTGGCGACAGCTCCCACGCCCGAAGAGCCAGGAGGGAAAGCCGTGCCTCGTTGGAAAGCTCTTTGGCAGCCGCTCGTGTGGCCCCACAGCCCGTGGGGCTGCGGGCTTTGCGGCGGCCGTCAGCCTCGGCGCCACTGACGCCCACGTCGGGCCGCCGCGCCAGCCTGCGAAGCATTTTCCGGTAGGGCCGCGGCTCTGGCGACAGCTCCCACGCCCGAAGAGCCAGGAGGGAAAGCCGTGCCTCGTTGGAAAGCTCTTTGGCAGCCACTCGCGTGGCCCCACAGCCCGTGGGGCTGCGGGCTTTGCGGCGGCCGTCAGCCTCGGCGACACCGGCGCCCAGGTGGGGCCGCCGCGCCAGCCTGCAAAGAATTTTCCAGTAGGGCCGCGGCTCTGGCGACAGCTCCCACGCCCGAAGAGCCAGGAGGGAAAGCCGTGCCTCGTTGGAAAGCTCTTTGGCAGCCGCTCGCGTGGCCCCACAGCCCATGGGGCTGCGGGCTTTGCGGCGGCCGTCAGCCTCGGCGACACCGGCGCCCACGTTGCGCCGCCGCGCCAGCCTGCGAAGCATTTTCCGGTAGGGCCGCGGCTCTGGCGACAGCTCCCACGCCCGAAGAGCCAGGAGGGAAAGCCGTGCCTCGTTGGAAAGCTCTTTGGCAGCCGCTCGCGTGGCCCCACAGCCCATGGGGCTGCGGGCTTTACGGCGGCCGTCAGCCTGGGCGACACCGGCGCCCACGTGGGGCCGCCGCGCCAGCCTGCGAAGCATTTTCCGGTACGGCCGCGGCTCTGGCGACAGCTCCCACGCCCGAAGAGCCAGGAGGGAAAGCCGTGCCTCGTTGGAAAGCTCTTTGGCAGCCACTCGCATGGCCCTAAAGCCTGTGGGGCTGCGGGCTTTGCGGCGGCCGTCAGCCTCAGCGCCACTGGCGCCCACGTTGCGCCGCCGCGCCAGCCTGCGAAGCATTTTCCGGTAGGGCCGCGGCTCTGGCGACAGCTCCCACGCCCGAAGAGCCAGGAGGGAAAGCCGTGCCTCGTTGGAAAGCTCTTTGGCAGCCACTCGCGTGGCCCCACAGCCCGTGGGGCTGCGGGCTTTCCGGCGGCTGTCAGCCTCGGCGCCACCAGCGCCCACGTAGCGCGACCGCGCCAGCCTGCAAAGCATTTTCCGGTAGGGCCCCGTCTCTGGCGACAGCTCCCACGCCCGAAGAGCCAGGAGGGAAAGCCGTGCCTCGTTGGAAAGCTCTTTGACAGCCGCTCGCGTGGCCCCACAGCCCATGGGTCTGCGGGCTTTGCGGCGGCCGTCAGCCTCGGCGCCACCGGCGCCCACGTCGGGCCGCCACGCCAGCCTGCGAAGCATTTTCCGGTAGGGCCGCGTCTCTGGCAACAGCTCCCACGCCCGAAGAGCCAGGAGGGAAAGCCGTGCCTCGTTGGAAAGCTCTTTGGCAGCCGCTCGCGTGGCCCCACAGCCCATGGGGCTGCGGGCTTTGCGGTGGCCGTCAGCCTCGGCGCCACCGGGGCCCACGTTGCGCCGCCGCGCCAGCCTGCGAAGCATTTTCCGGTAGGGCCGCGTCTCTGGCGACAGCTCCCACGCCCGAAGAGCCAGGAGGGAAAGCCGTGCCTCGTTGGAAAGCTCTTTGGCAGCCGCTCGCGTGGCCCCACAGCCCATGGGGCTGCGGGCTTTGCGGCGGCCGTCAGCCTCGGCGCCACCGGCGCCCACGTTGCGCCGCCGCGCCAGCCTGCGAAGCATTTTCCGGTAGGGCCGCGGCTCTGGCGACAGCTCCCACGCCCGAAGAGCCAGGAGGGAAAGCCGTGCCTCGTTGGAAAGCTCTTTGGCAGCCGCTCGCGTAGCCCCACAGCCCATGGGGCTGCGGGCTTTGCGGCGGCCGTCAGCCTCAGCGCCACCGGCGCCCACGTTGCGCCGCCGCGCCAGCCTGCGAAGCATTTTCCGGTAGGGCCGCGTCTCTGGCGACAGCTCCCACGCCCGAAGAGCCAGGAGGGAAAGCCATGCCTCGTTGGAAAGCTCTTTGGCAGCCGCTCGCGTGGCCCCACAGCCCGTGGGGCTGCGGGCTTTGCGGCGGCCGTCAGCCTCAGCGCCACCGGCGCCCACGTTGCGCCGCCGCGCCAGCCTGCGAAGCATTTTCCGTTAGGGCCGCGTCTCTGGCGACAGCTCCCACGCCCGAAGAGCCAGGAGGGAAAGCCGTGCCTCGTTGGAAAGCTCTTTGGCAGCCGCTCGCGTGGCCCCACAGCCCATGGGGCTGCGGGCTTTGCGGCGGCCGTCAGCCTCAGCGCCACCGGCGCCCACGTTGCGCCGCCGCGCCAGCCTGCGAAGCATTTTCCGGTAGGGCCGCGGCTCTGGCGACAGCTCCCACGCCCGAAGAGCCAGGAGGGAAAGCCGTGCCTCGTTGGAAAGCTCTTTGGCAGCCGCTCGCGTAGCCCCACAGCCCATGGGGCTGCGGGCTTTGCGGCGGCCGTCAGCCTCAGCGCCACCGGCGCCCACGTTGCGCCGCCGCGCCAGCCTGCGAAGCATTTTCCGGTAGGGCCGCGGCTCTGGCGACAGCTCCCACGCCCGAAGAGCCAGGAGGGAAAGCCGTGCCTCGTTGGAAAGCTCTTTGGCAGCCGCTCGCATGGCCCCACAGCCCATGGGGCTGCGGGCTTTGCGGCGGCCGTCAGCCTCGGCGCCACCGGCGCCCACGTTGCGCCGCCGCGCCAGCCTGCGAAGCATTTTCCGGTAGGGCCGCGTCTCTGGCGACAGCTCCCACGCCCGAAGAGCCAGGAGGGAAAGCCGTGCCTCGTTGGAAAGCTCTTTGGCAGCCACTCACGTGGCCCCACAGCCCGTGGGGCTGCGGGCTTTCCAGCGGCCGTCAGCCTCGGCGCCATCGGCGCCCACGTCGGGCCGCCGCGCTAGCCTGCGAAGCATTTTCCGGTAGGGCCGCGGCTCTGGCGACAGCTCCCACGCCCGAAGAGCCAGGAGGGAAAGCCATGCCTCGTTGGAAAGCTCTTTGGCAGCCGCTCGCGTGGCCCCACAGCCCATGGGGCTGCGGGCTTTGCGGCGACCGTCAGCCTGGGCGACACCGGCGCCCACGTGGCGCCGCCGCGCCAGCCTGCGAAGCATTTTCCGGTAGGGCCGCGGCTCTGGCGACAGCTCCCACGGCCAAAGAGCCAGGAGGGAAAGCCATGCCTCGTTGGAAAGCTCTTTGGCAGCCGCTCGTGTGGCCCCACAGCCCGTGGGGCTGCGGGCTTTGCGGCGGCCGTCAGCCTCGGCGCCACCGGCGCCCACGTCGGGCCGCCGCGCCAGCCTGCGAAGCATTTTCCAGTAGGGCCGCGGCTCTGGCGACAGCTCCCACGCCCGAAGAGCCAGGAGGGAAAGCCATGCCTCGTTGGAAAGCTCTTTGGCAGCTGCTCGCGTGGCCCCACAGCCCATGGGGCTGCGGGCTTTGCGGCGGCCGTCAGCCTCGGCGCCACCGGCGCCCACGTTGCGCCGCCGCGCCAGCCTGCGAAGCATTTTCCGGTAGGGCCGCGGCTCTGGCGACAGCTCCCACGCCCGAAGAGCCAGGAGGGAAAGCCGTGCCTCGTTGGAAAGCTCTTTGGCAGCCGCTCGCGTGGCCCCACAGCCCATGGGGCTGCGGGCTTTGCGGCGGCCGTCAGCCTCGGTGCCACCGGCGCCCACGTTGCGCCGCCGCGCCAGCCTGCGAAGCATTTTCCGGTAGGGCCGCGGCTCTGGCGACAGCTCCCACGCCCGAAGAGCCAGGAGGGAAAGCCGTGCCTCGTTGGAAAGCTCTTTGGCAGCCGCTCGCGTGGCCCCACAGCCCGTGGGGCTGCGGGCTTTGCGGCGACCGTCAGCCTGGGCGACACCGGCACCCAGGTGATGCCGCCGTGCCAGCCTGCGAAGCATTTTCCGGTAGGGCCGCGTCTCTGGCGACAGCTCCCACGCCCGAAGAGCCAGGAGGGAAAGCCGTGCCTCGTTGGAAAGCTCTTTGGCAGCCGCTCGCGTGGCCCCACAGCCCGTGGGGCTGCGGGCTTTCCGGCGGCCGTCAGCCTCGGCGCCATCGGCGCCCACGTCGGACCGCCGCGCTAGCCTGCGAAGCATTTTCTGGTAGGGCCGCGGCTCTGGCGACAGCTCCCACGCCCGAAGAGCCAGGAGGGAAAGCCGTGCCTCGTTGGAAAGCTCTTTGGCAGCCGCTCGCGTGGCCCCACAGCCCATGGGGCTGCGGGCTTTGTGGCGACCGTCAGCCTGGGCGACACCGGCGCCCAAGTGGCGCCGCCGCGCCAGCCTGCGAAGCATTTTCCGGTAGGGCCGCGGCTCTGGCGACAGCTCCCACGCCCGAAGAGCCAGAAGGGAAAGCCATGCCTCGTTGGAAAGCTCTTTGGCAGCCGCTCGTGTGGCCCCACAGCCCGTGGGGCTGCGGGCTTTGCGGCGGCCGTCAGCCTGGGCGACACCGGCGCCCACGTCGGGCCGCCGCGCCAGCCTGCGAAGCATTTTCCAGTAGGGCCGCGTCTCTGGCGACAGCTCCCACGCCCGAAGAGCCAGGAGGGAAAGCCGTGCCTCGTTGGAAAGCTCTTTGGCAGCCGCTCGCGTGGCCCCACAGCCCATGGGGCTGCGGGCTTTGCGGCGGCCGTCAGCCTCGGCGCCACCGGCGCCCACGTTGCGCTGCCGCGCGAGCCTGCGAAGCATTTTCCGGTAGGGCCGCGGCTCTGGCGACAGCTCCCACGCCCGAAGAGC
The DNA here is from genome assembly GCF_964199755.1 of Larus michahellis. Taxonomy (NCBI): domain Eukaryota; kingdom Metazoa; phylum Chordata; class Aves; order Charadriiformes; family Laridae; genus Larus; species Larus michahellis. Next base: position 512,992 of record NW_027436101.1, on the reverse strand, counting down.
CAGGAGGGAAAGCCGTGCCTCATTGGAAAGCTCTTTGGCAGCCGCTCGTATGGCCCCACAGCCCGTGGGGCTGCGGGCTTTGCGGCGGCCGTCAGCCTGGGCGACACCGGCGCCCAGGTGGGGCCGCCACGCCAGCCTGCGAAGCATTTTTCTGTAGGGCCGCGGCTCTGGCGACAGCTCTCACGGCCAAAGAGCCAGGAGGGAAAGCCGTGCCTCGTTGGAAAGCTCTTTGGCAGCCGCTCGCGTGGCCCCACAGCCCATGGGGCTGCGGGCTTTGCGGCAGCCGTCAGCCTCAGTGCCACCGGCGCCCACCTTGCGCCGCCGCGCCAGCCTGCGAAGCATTTTCCGGTAGGGCCGCGGCTCTGGCGACAGCTCCCACACCCGAAGAGCCAGGAGGGAAAGCCGTGCCTCGTTGGAAAGCTCTTTGGCAACCGGTCGCATGGCCCCACAGCCCGTGGGGCTGCGGGCTTTGCGGCGGCCGTCAGCCTCGGCGCCACCGGCGCCCACGTCGGGCCGCCGCCCCAGCCTGCGAAGCATTTTCCGGTAGGGCCGCGGCTCTGGCGACAGCTCCCACGCCCGAAGAGCCAGGAGGGAAAGCCGTGCCTCGTTGGAAAGCTCTTTGGCAGCCACTCGCATGGCCCTAAAGCCTGTGGGGCTGCGGGCTTTGCGGCGGCCGTCAGCCTCGGCGCCACCGGCGCCCACGTGGCGTCGCCGCGCCAGCCTGCGAAGCATTTTGCGGTAGGGCCGCGGCTCTGGCGACAGCTCCCACGGCCAAAGACCCAGGAGGGAAAGCCGTGCCTCGTTGGAAAGGTCTTTGGCAGCCGCTCGCGTGGCCCCACAGCCCGTGGGGCTGTGGGCTTTGCGGCGGCCGTCAGCCTGGGCGACACCGGCGCCCAGGTGATGCCGCCGCGCCAGCCTGCGAAGCATTTTCCGGTAGGGCCGCGTCTCTGGCGACAGCTCCCACGCCCGAAGAGCCAGGAGGGAAAGCCGTGCCTCGTTGGAAAGCTCTTTGGCAGCCGCTCGCGTGGCCCCACAGCCCGTGGGGCTGCGGGCTTTGCGGCGGCCGTCAGCCTCAGCGCCACCGGCGCCCACGTTGCGCCGCCGCGCCAGCCTGCGAAGCATTTTCCGGTAGGGCCGCGGCTCTGGCGACAGCTCCCACGCCCGAGGAGCCAGGAGGGAAAGCCGTGCCTCGTTGGAAAGCTCTTTGGCAGCCGCTCGCATGGCCCCACAGCCCATGGGGCTGCGGGCTTTGCGGCGGCCATCAGCCTCAGTGCCACCGGCGCCCACGTGGCGCCGCCGCGCCAGCCTGCGAAGCATTTTCCGGTAGGGCCGCGTCTCTGGCGACAGCTCCCACGCCCGAAGAGCCAGGAGGGAAAGCCGTGCCTCGTTGGAAAGCTCTTTGGCAGCCGCTCGTGTGGCCCCACAGCCCGTGGGGCTGCGGGCTTTGCGGCGGCCGTCAGCCTGGGCGCCACCGTCGCCAAGTCGGGCCGCCGCGCCAGCCTGCGAAGCATTTTCCGGTAGGGCCGCGGCACTGGCGACAGCTCCCACGCCCGAAGAGCCAGGAGGGAAAGCCGTGCCTCGTTGGAAAGCTCTTTGGCAGCCGCTCGCGTGGTCCCACAGCCCATGGGGCTGCGGGCTTTCCGGCGGCCGTCAGCCTCGGCGCCATCGGCGCCCACGTCGGACCGCCGCGCTAGCCTGCGAAGCATTTTCCGGTAGGGCCGCGTCTGTGGCGACAGCTCCCACGCCCGAAGAGCCAGGAGGGAAAGCCGTGCCTCGTTGGAAAGCTCTTTGGCAGCCGCTCGCGTGGCCCCACAGCCCATGGGGCTGCGGGCTTTGCGGCGACCGTCAGCCTGGGCGACACCGGGGCCCACGTTGCGCCGCCGCGCCAGCCTGCGAAGCATTTTCCGGTAGGGCCGCAGCTCTGGCGACAGCTCCCACGGCCAAAGAGCCAGAAGGGAAAGCCATGCCTCGTTGGAAAGCTCTTTGGCAGCCGCTCGTGTGGCCCCACAGCCCATGGGGCTGCGGGCTTTGCGGCGGCCGTCAGCCTGGGCGACACCGGCGCCCAGGTGGGGCCGCCGCGCTAGCCTGCGAAGCATTTTCCGGTAGGGCCGCGGCTCTGGCGACAGCTCCCACGGCCAAAGAGCCAGGAGGGAAAGCCGTGCCTCGTTGGAAAGCTCTTTGGCAGCCGCTCGCGTGGCCCCACAGCCCGTGGGGCTGCGGGCTTTGCGGCGGCCGTCAGCCTCGGCGCCACCGGCGCCCACGTGGGGCCGCTGCACCAGCCAGAGAAGCATTTTCCGGTAGGGCCGCGTCTCTGGCGCCAGCTCCCACGCCCGAAGAGCCAGGAGGGAAAGCCGTGCCTCGTTGGAAAGCTCTTTGGCAGCCGCTCGTGTGGCCCCACAGCCCGTGGGGCTGCGGGGTTTCTGGCGGCCGTCAGCCTGGGCGCCACCGGCGCCCACGTCGGGCCTCCGCGTCAGCCTGCGAAGCATTTTCCGGTAGGGCCGCGGCTCTGGCGACAGCTCCCACGCCCGAAGAGCCAGGAGGGAAAGCCGTGCCTCGTTGGAAAGCTCTTTGGCAGCCGCTCGTGTGGCCCCACAGCCCGTGGGGCTGCGGGCTTTGCGGCGGCCGTCAGCCTCGGCGCCACCGGCGCCCACGTGGTTCGACCGCGCCAGCCTGCGAAGCATTTTCCAGTAGGGCCGCGTCTCTGGCGACAGCTCCCACGCCCGAAGAGCCAGGAGGGAAAGCCGTGCCTCGTTGGAAAGCTCTTTGGCAGCCGCTCGCGTGGCGCCACAGCCCATAGGGCTGCGGGCTTTCCGGCGGCCGTCAGCCTGGGCGACACCGGCGCCCAGGTGGGGCCGCCGCGCCAGCCTTCGAAGCATTTTCCGGTAGGGCCGCGGCTCTGGCGACAGCTCCCACGCCCAAAGAGCCAGGAGGGAAAGCCGTGCCTCGTTGGAAAGCTCTTTGGCAGCCGCTCGCGTGGCCCCACAGCCCATGGGGCTGCGGGCTTTGCGGCGGCCGTCAGCCTCAGTGCCACCGGCGCCCACGTTGCGCCGCCGCGCCAGCCTGCGAAGCATTTTCCGGTAGGGCCGCGGCTCTGGCGACAGCTCCCACGCCCGAAGAGCCAGGAGGGAAAGCCGTGCCTCGTTGGAAAGCTCTTTGGCAGCCGCTCGCGTGGCCCCACAGCCCATGGGGCTGCGGGCTTTGCGGCGGCCGTCAGCCTCGGCGCCACCGGCGCCCACGTCGGGCCGCCGCGCCAGCCTGCGAAGCATTTTCCGGTAGGGCCGCGGCTCTGGCGACAGCTCCCACGGCCAAAGAGCCAGGAGGGAAAGCCGTGCCTCGTTAGAAAGCTCTTTGGCAGCCGCTCGTGTGGCCCCACAGCCCGTGGGGCTGCGGGGTTTCCGGCGGCCGTCAGCCTGGGCGCCACCGGCGCCCACGTCGGGCCGCCGCGTCAGCCTGCGAAGCATTTTCCGGTAGGGCCGCGGATCTGGCGACAGCTCCCACGCCCGAAGAGCCAGGAGGGAAAGCTGTGCCTCGTTGGAAAGCTCTTTTGCAGTCGCTCGCATGGCCCTAAAGGCTGTGGGGCTGCGGGCTTTGCGGCGGCCGTCAGCCTCGGCGCCACCGGCGCCCACGTGGCGCCGCCGCGCCAGCCTGCGAAGCATTTTCCGGTAGGGCCGCGTCTCTGGCGACAGCTCCCACGCCCAAAGAGCCAGGAGGGAAAGCCGTGCCTCATTGGAAAGCTCTTTGGCAGCCGCTCGCGTGGCCCCACCGCCCGTAGGGCTGCGGGCTTTCCGGCGGCTGTCAGCCTCGGCGCCACCGGCGCCCACGTGGCACGACCGCGCCAGCCTGCGAAGCATTTTCCGGTAGGGCCGCGTCTCTGGCGCCAGCTCCCACGCCCGAAGAGCCAGGAGGGAAAGCCGTGCCTCGTTGGAAAGCTCTTTGGCAGCCGCTCGCGTGGCCCCACAGCCCATGGGGCTGCGGGCTTTGTGGCGGCCGTCAGCCTCGGCGCCACCGGCGCCCACGTTGCGCCGCCGCGCCAGCCTGCGAACCATTTTCCGGTAGGGCCGCGTCTCTGGCGACAGCTCCCACGCCCGAAGAGCCAGGAGGGAAAGCCGTGCCTCGTTGGAAAGCTCTTTGGCAGCCGCTCGCGTGGCCCCACAGCCCGTGGGGCTGCGGGCTTTGCGGCGACCGTCAGCCTGGGCGACACCAGCGCCCAGGTGATGCCGCCGCGCCAGCCTGCGAAGCATTTTCCAGTAGGGCCGCGTCTCTGGCGACAGCTCCCACGCCCGAAGAGCCAGGAGGGAAAGACGTGCCTCATTGGAAAGCTCTTTTGCAGTCGCTCGCGTGGCCCCACAGCCCGTGGGGCTGCGGGCTTTCCGGCGGCCGTCAGCCTCAGCACCACCGGCGCCCAGGTGGGGCCGCCGCGCCAGCCTGCAAAGCATTTTCCGGTAGGGCCGCAGCTCTGGCGACAGCTCCCACGCCCGAAGAGCCAGGAGGGAAAGCCGTGCCTCGTTGGAAAGCTCTTTGGCAGCTGCTCGCATGGCCCCACAGCCCATGGGGCTGCGAGCTTTGCGGCGGCCGTCAGCCTCGGCGCCACCGGCGCCCAGGTGGGGCCGCTGCGCCAGCCTGCGAAGCATTTTCCGGTAGGGCCGCGGCTCTGGCGACAGCTCCCACGCCCGAAGAGCCAGGAGGGAAAGCCGTGCCTCGTTGGAAAGCTCTTTGGCAGCAGCTCGCGTGGCCCCACAGCCCGTGGGGCTGCGGGCTTTGCGGCGGTCGTCAGCCTCGGGGCCACCGGCGCCCACGTGGCGCCGCCGCGCCAGCCTGCGAAGCACTTTCCGGTAGGGCCGCGGCTCTGGCGACAGCTCCCACGGCCAAAGAGCCAGGAGGGAAAGCCGTGCCTCGTTGGAAAGCTTTTTGGCAGCTGCTCGCGTGGCCCCACAGCCCATGGGGCTGCGGGCTTTGCGGCGGCCGTCAGCCTCGGCGCCACCGGCGCCTACGTGGGGCCGCCACGCCAGCCTGCGAAGCATTTTCCGGTAGGGCCGCGTCTCTGGCGACAGCTCCCACGCCCGAAGAGCCAGGAGGGAAAGCCATGCCTCGTTGGAAAGCTCTTTGGCAGCCGCTCGCGTGGCCCCACAGCCCGTGGGGCTACGGGCTTTCCGGCGGCTGTCAGCCTGGGCGACACCGGCGCCCACGTGGGGCCGCCGCGCCAGCCTGCAAAGCATTTTCCGGTAGGGCCACGGATCTGGCGACAGCTCCCACGGCCAAAGAGCCAGGAGGGAAAGCCGTGCCTCGTTGGAAAGCTCTTTGGCAGCCACTCGCGTGGCCCCACAGCCCGTGGGGCTGCGGGGTTTCTGGCGGCCGTCAGCCTCGGCGCCACCGGCGCCCACGTGGTTCGACCGCGCCAGCCTGCGAAGCATTTTCCAGTAGGGCCGCGTCTCTGGCGACAGCTCCCACGCCCGAAGAGCCAGGAGGGAAAGCCGTGCCTCGTTGGAAAGCTCTTTGGCAGCCGCTCGCGTGGCGCCACAGCCCATAGGGCTGCGGGCTTTCCGGCGGCCGTCAGCCTGGGCGACACCGGCGCCCAGGTGGGGCCGCCGCGCCAGCCTTCGAAGCATTTTCCGGTAGGGCCGCGGCTCTGGCGACAGCTCCCACGGCCAAAGAGCCAGGAGGGAAAGCCGTGCCTCGTTGGAAAGCTCTTTGGCAGCCGCTCGCGTGGCCCCACAGCCCATGGGGCTGCGGGCTTTGCGGCGGCCGTCAGCCTCAGTGCCACCGGCGCCCACGTTGCGCCGCCGCGCCAGCCTGCGAAGCATTTTCCGGTAGGGCCGCGGCTCTGGCGACAGCTCCCACGCCCGAAGAGCCAGGAGGGAAAGCCGTGCCTCGTTGGAAAGCTCTTTGGCAGCCGCTCGCGTGGCCCCACAGCCCATGGGGCTGCGGGCTTTGCGGCGGCCGTCAGCCTCGGCGCCACCGGTGCCCACGTCGGGCCGCCGCGCCAGCCTGCGAAGCATTTTCCGGTAGGGCCGCGGCTCTGGCGACAGCTCCCACGGCCAAAGAGCCAGGAGGGAAAGCCGTGCCTCGTTAGAAAGCTCTTTGGCAGCCGCTCGTGTGGCCCCACAGCCCGTGGGGCTGCGGGGTTTCCGGCGGCCGTCAGCCTGGGCGCCACCGGCGCCCACGTGGCGCCGCCGCGCCAGCCTGCGAAGCATTTTCCGGTAGGGCCGCGTCTCTGGCGACAGCTCCCACGCCCGAAGAGCCAGGAGGGAAAGCCGTGCCTCATTGGAAAGCTCTTTTGCAGTCGCTCGCGTGGCCCCACAGCCCGTGGGGCTGCGGGCTTTCCGGCGGCCGTCAGCCTCAGCACCACCGGCGCCCAGGTGATGCCGCCGCGCCAGCCTGCAAAGCATTTTCCGGTAGGGCCGCGGCTCTGGCGACAGCTCCCACGCCCGAAGAGCCAGGAGGGAAAGCCGTGCCTCGTTGGAAAGCTCTTTGGCAGCTGCTCGCATGGCCCCACAGCCCATGGGGCTGCGAGCTTTGCGGCGGCCGTCAGCCTCGGCGCCACCGGCGCCCAGGTGGGGCCGCTGCGCCAGCCTGCGAAGCATTTTCCGGTAGGGCCGCGGCTCTGGCGACAGCTCCCACGCCCGAAGAGCCAGGAGGGAAAGCCGTGCCTCGTTGGAAAGCTCTTTGGCAGCCACTCACGTGGCCCCACAGCCCTTGGGGCTGCGGGCTTTGCAGCGGCCGTCAGCCTCGGCGACACCAGCGCCCACGTGGCGCCGCCGCACCAGCCTTCGAAGCATTTTCCGGTAGGGCCGCGGCTCTGGCGACAGCTCCCACGGCCGAAGAGCCAGGAGGGATAGCCGTGCCTCGTTGGAAAGCCCTTTGGCAGCCGCTCGCGTGGCCCCACAGCCCGTGGGGCTGCGGGGTTTCTGGCGGCCGTCAGCCTGGGCGCCACCGGCGCCCACGTCGGGCCGCCGCGCCAGCCTGCGAAGCATTTTCCGGTAGGGCCGCGGCTCTGGCGACAGCTCCCACGCCCGAAGAGCCAGGAGGGAAAGCCGTGCCTCGTTGGAAAGCTCTTTGGCAGCCGCTCGCGTGGCCCCACAGCCCATGGGGCTGCGGGCTTTGCGGCGGCCGTCAGCCTCTGCGCCACCGGCGCCCACGTTGCGCCGCCGCGCCAGCCTGCGAAGCATTTTCCGGTAGGGCCGCGGCTCTGGCGACAGCTCCCACGCCCGAAGAGCCAGGAGGGAAAGCCGTGCCTCGTTGGAAAGCTCTTTGGCAGCCGCTCGCGTGGCCCCACAGCCCATGGGGCTGCGGGCTTTGCGGCGGCCGTCAGCCTCGGCGCCACTGGCGCCCACGTTGCGCCGCCGCGCCAGCCTGCGAAGCATTTTCCGGTAGGGCCGCGGCTCTGGCGACAGCTCCCACGCCCGAAGAGCCAGGAGGGAAAGCCGTGCCTCGTTGGAAAGCTCTTTGGCAGCCACTCGCATGGCCCTAAAGCCTGTGGGGCTGCGGGCTTTGCGGCGGCCGTCAGCCTCGGCGCCACCGGCGCCCACGTGGGGCCGCTGCGCCAGCCTGCAAAGCATTTTCCGGTAGGGCCGCGTCTCTGGCGACAGCTCCCATGGCCGAAGAGCCAGGAGGGAAAGACATGCCTCGTTGGAAAGCTCTTTGGCACCCACTCACGTGGCCCCACAGCCCATGGAGCTGCGGGCTTTGCGGCGGCCGTCAGCCTCGGCGCCATCGGCGCCCACGTCGGGCCGCCGCGCTAGCCTGCGAAGCATTTTCCGGTAGGGCCGCGTCTCTGGCGACAGCTCCCACACCCGAAGAGCCAGGAGGGAAAGCCGTGCCTCGTTGGAAAGCTCTTTGGCAGCCGCTCGCGTGGCCCCACAGCCCATGGGGCTGCGGGCTTTGCGGCGGCTGTCAGCCTCGGCGTCACCGGCGCCCACGTGGCGCCGCCGCGCCAGCCTGCGAAGCATTTTCCGGTAGGGCCGCGTCTCTGGCGACAGCTCTCACGCCCGAAGAGCCAGGAGGGAAAGCCGTGCCTCGTTGGAAAGCTCTTTGGCAGCCGCTCGTGTGGCCCCACAGCCCGTGGGGCTGCGGGCTTTGCGGCGGCCGTCAGCCTCGGCGCCACCGGCGCCCACGTCGGGCCGCCGCGCCAGCCTGCGAAGCATTTTCCGGTAGGGCCGCGTCTCTGGCGACAGCTCCCACGCCCGAAGAGCCAGGAGGGAAAGCCGTGCCTCGTTGGAAAGCTCTTTGGCAGCCGCTCGCGTGGCCCCACAGCCCATGGGGCTGCGGGCTTTGCGGCGGCCGTCAGCCTCGGCTCCACCGGCGCCCACGTTGCGCCGCCGCGCCAGCCTGCGAAGCATTTTCCGGTAGGGCCGCGGCTCTGGCGACAGCTCCCACGCCCGAAGAGCCAGGAGGGAAAGCCGTGCCTCGTTGGAAAGCTCTTTGGCAGCCGCTCGCGTGGCCCCACAGCCCATGGGGCTGCGGGCTTTGCGGCGGCCGTCAGCCTCGGCGCCACCGGCGCCCACATTGCGCCGCCACGCCAGCCTGCGAAGCATTTTCCGGTAGGGCCGCGGCTCTGGCGACAGCTCCCACGGCCAAAGAGCCAGGAGGGAAAGCCGTGCCTCGTTGGAAAGGTCTTTGGCAGCCGCTCGCGTGGCCCCACATCCCGTGGGGCTGCGGGCTTTGCGGCGGCCGTCAGCCTGGGCGACACCGGCGCCCACGTGGGGCCGCCGCGCCAGCCTGCGAAGCATTTTCCGGTAGGGCCGCGGCTCTGGCGACAGCTCCCACGCCCGAGGAGCCAGGTGGGAAAGCCGTGCCTCGTTGGAAAGCTCTTTGGCAGCCACTCGCATGGCCCTAAAGCCTGTGGGGCTGCGGGCTTTGAGGCGGCCGTCAGCCTCGGCGCCACCGGCGCCCACGTGGGGCCGCTGCGCCAGCCTGCAAAGCATTTTCCGGTAGGGCCGCGTCTCTGGCAACAGCTCCCACGCCCGAAGAGCCAGGAGGGAAAGCCATGCCTCGTTGGAAAGCTCTTTGGCACCCACTCACGTGGCCCCACAGCCCATGGAGCTGCGGGCTTTGCGGCGGCCGTCAGCCTAGGCGCCATCGGCGCCCACGTCGGGCCGCCGCGCTAGCCTGCGAAGCATTTTCCGGTAGGGCCGCGGCTCTGGCGACAGCTCCCACGCCCGAAGAGCCAGGAGGGAAAGCCGTGCCTCGTTGGAAAGCTCTTTGGCAGCCGCTCGCGTGGCCCCACAGCCCGTGGGGCTGCGGGCTTTGCGGCGGCCGTCAGCCTGGGCGCCACCGGCGCCCACGTGGCGCCGCCGCGCCAGCCTGCTAAGCATTTTCCGGTAGGGCCGCGTCTCTGGCGACAGCTCCCACGCCCGAAGAGCCAGGAGGGAAAGCCGTGCCTCGTTGGAAAGCTCTTTGGCAGCCGCTCGCGTGGCCCCACAGCCCATGGGGCTGCGGGCTTTGCGGCGGCCGTCAGCCTCGGCGCCACCGGCGCCCACGTTGCGCCGCCGCGCCAGCCTGCGAAGCATTTTCCGGTAGGGCCGCGGCTCTGGCGACAGCTCCCACGCCCGAAGAGCCAGGAGGGAAAGCCGTGCCTCGTTGGAAAGCTCTTTGGCAGCCGCTCGCGTGGCCCCACAGCCCATGGGGCTGCGGGCTTTGCGGCGGCCGTCAGCCTCGGCGCCACCGGCGCCCACATTGCGCCGCCGCGCCAGCCTGCGAAGCATTTTCCGGTAGGGCCGCGGCTCTGGCGACAGCTCCCACGGCCAAAGAGCCAGGAGGGAAAGCCGTGCCTCGTTGGAAAGGTCTTTGGCAGCCGCTCGCGTGGCCCCACAGCCCGTGGGGCTGCGGCCTTTGCGGCGGCCGTCAGCCTGGGCGACACCGGCGCCCAGGTGATGCCGCCGCGTCAGCCTGCGAAGCATTTTCCGGTAGGGCCGCGTCTCTGGCAGCAGCTCCCACGCCCGAAGAGCCAGGAGGGAAAGCCGTGCCTCGTTGGAAAGCTCTTTGGCAGCCGCTCGCGTGGCCCCACAGCCCATGGGGCTGCGGGCTTTCCGGCGGCCGTCATCCTCAGCGCCACCGGCGCCCACGTGGCGCCGCCGCGCCAGCCTGCGAAGCATTTTCCGGTAGGGCCGCGGCTCTGGCGACAGCTCCCACGCCCGAAGAGCCAAGAGGGAAAGCCGTGCCTCGTTGGAAAGCTCTTTGGCAGCCGCTCGCGTGGCCCCACAGCCCGTGGGGCTGCGGGCTTTGCGGCGGCCGTCAGCCTGGGCGACACCGGCGCCCACGTGGGGCCGCCACGCCAGCCTGCGAAGCATTTTCCGGTAGGGCCGCGGCTCTGGCGACAGCTCCCACGCCCGAGGAGCCAGGAGGGAAAGCCGTGCCTCGTTGGAAAGCTCTTTGGCAGCCGCTCGCGTGGCCCCACAGCCCATGGGGCTGCGGGCTTTGCGGTGGCCGTCAGCCTCAGTGCCACCGGCGCCCACGTTGCGCCGCCGCGCCAGCCTCCGAAGCATTTTCCGGTAGGGCCGCGTCTCTGGCGACAGCTCCCACGCCCGAAGAGCCAGGAGGGAAAGCCGTGCCTCGTTGGAAAGCTCTTTGGTAGCCACTCGCATGGCCCTAAAGCCTGTGGGGCTGCGGGCTTTGCGGCGGCCGTCAGCCTTGGCGCCACCGGCGCCCACGTTGGGCCGCTGCGCCAGCCTGCAAAGCATTTTTCGGTAGGGCCGCGTCTCTGGCGACAGCTCCCACGGCCGAAGAGCAAGGAGGGAAAGCCATGCCTCGTTGGAAAGCTCTTTGGCACCCACTCACGTGGCCCCACAGCCCATGGAGCTGCGGGCTTTGCGGCGGCCGTCAGCCTCGGCGCCATCGGCGCCCACGTCGGGCCGCCGCGCTAGCCTGCGAAGCATTTTCCGGTAGGGCCGCGGCTCTGGCGACAGCTCCCACACCCGAAGAGCCAGGAGGGAAAGCCATGCCTCGTTGGAAAGCTCTTTGGCAGCCGCTCGCGTGGCCCCACAGCCCATGGGGCTGCGGGCTTTGCGGCGGCCGTCAGCCTCGGCGTCACCGGCGCCCACGTGGCACGACCGCGCCAGCCTGCGAAGCATTTTCCGGTAGGGCCGCGTCTCTGGCGACAGCTCCCACGCCCGAAGAGCCAGGAGGGAAAGCCATGCCTCGTTGGAAAGCTCTTTGGCAGCCGCTCGTGTGGCCCCACAGCCCGTGGGGCTGCGGGCTTTGCGGCGGCCGTCAGCCTGGGCGCCACCGGCGCCCACGTGGCGCCGCCGCGCCAGCCTGCGAAGCATTTTCCGGTAGGGCCGCGTCTCTGGCGACAGCTCCCACGCCCGAAGAGCCAGGAGGGAAAGCCGTGCCTCGTTGGAAAGCTCTTTGGCAGCCGCTCGCGTGGCCCCACAGCCCATGGGGCTGCGGGCTTTGCGGCGGCCGTCAGCCTCGGCGCCACCGGCGCCCACGTTGCGCCGCCGCGCCAGCCTGCGAAGCATTTTCCGGTAGGGCCGCGGCTCTGGCGACAGCTCCCACGCACGAAGAGCCAGGAGGGAAAGCCGTGCCTCGTTGGAAAGCTCTTTGGCAGCCGCTCGCGTGGCCCCACAGCCCATGGGGCTGCGGGCTTTGCGGCGGCCGTCAGCCTCGGCGCCACCGGCGCCCACATTGCGCCGCCGCGCCAGCCTGCGAAGCATTTTGCGGTAGGGCCGCGGCTCTGGCGACAGCTCCCACGGCCAAAGAGCCAGGAGGGAAAGCCGTGCCTCGTTGGAAAGGTCTTTGGCAGCCGCTCGCGTGGCCCCACAGCCCGTGGGGCTGCGGCCTTTGCGGCGGCCGTCAGCCTGGGCGACACCGGCGCCCAGGTGATGCCGCCGCGTCAGCCTGCGAAGCATTTTCCGGTAGGGCCGCGTCTCTGGCAGCAGCTCCCACGCCCGAAGAGCCAGGAGGGAAAGCCGTGCCTCGTTGGAAAGCTCTTTGGCAGCCGCTCGCGTGGCCCCACAGCCCATGGGGCTGCGGGCTTTCCGGCGGCCGTCATCCTCAGCGCCACCGGCGCCCACGTGGCGCCGCCGCGCCAGCCTGCGAAGCATTTTCCGGTAGGGCCGCGGCTCTGGCGACAGCTCCCACGCCCGAAGAGCCAAGAGGGAAAGCCGTGCCTCGTTGGAAAGCTCTTTGGCAGCCGCTCGCGTGGCCCCACAGCCCGTGGGGCTGCGGGCTTTGCGGCGGCCGTCAGCCTGGGCGACACCGGCGCCCACGTGGGGCCGCCACGCCAGCCTGCGAAGCATTTTCCGGTAGGGCCGCGGCTCTGGCGACAGCTCCCACGCCCCAGGAGCCAGGAGGGAAAGCCGTGCCTCGTTGGAAAGCTCTTTGGCAGCCGCTCGCGTGGCCCCACAGCCCATGGGGCTGCGGGCTTTGCGGTGGCCGTCAGCCTCAGTGCCACCGGCGCCCACGTTGCGCCGCCGCGCCAGCCTCCGAAGCATTTTCCGGTAGGGCCGCGTCTCTGGCGACAGCTCCCACGCCCGAAGAGCCAGGAGGGAAAGCCGTGCCTCGTTGGAAAGCTCTTTGGTAGCCACTCGCATGGCCCTAAAGCCTGTGGGGCTGCGGGCTTTGCGGCGGCCGTCAGCCTTGGCGCCACCGGCGCCCACGTTGGGCCGCTGCGCCAGCCTGCAAAGCATTTTTCGGTAGGGCCGCGTCTCTGGCGACAGCTCCCACGGCCGAAGAGCAAGGAGGGAAAGCCATGCCTCGTTGGAAAGCTCTTTGGCACCCACTCACGTGGCCCCACAGCCCATGGAGCTGCGGGCTTTGCGGCGGCCGTCAGCCTCGGCGCCATCGGCGCCCACGTCGGGCCGCCGCGCTAGCCTGCGAAGCATTTTCCGGTAGGGCCGCGGCTCTGGCGACAGCTCCCACACCCGAAGAGCCAGGAGGGAAAGCCATGCCTCGTTGGAAAGCTCTTTGGCAGCCGCTCGCGTGGCCCCACAGCCCATGGGGCTGCGGGCTTTGCGGCGGCCGTCAGCCTCGGCGTCACCGGCGCCCACGTGGCACGACCGCGCCAGCCTGCGAAGCATTTTCCGGTAGGGCCGCGTCTCTGGCGACAGCTCCCACGCCCGAAGAGCCAGGAGGGAAAGCCATGCCTCGTTGGAAAGCTCTTTGGCAGCCGCTCGTGTGGCCCCACAGCCCGTGGGGCTGCGGGCTTTCCGGCGGCCGTCAGCCTGGGTGCCACCGGCGCCAAGTCGGGCCGCCGCGCCAGCCTGCGAAGCATTTTCCGGTAGGGCCGCGGCTCTGGCGACAGCTCCCACGCCCGAAGAGCCAGGAGGGAAAGCCGTGCCTCGTTGGAAAGCTCTTTGGCAGCCGCTCGCGTGGCCCCACAGCCCATGGGGCTGCGGGGTTTCCGGCGGCCGTCAGCGTCGGCGCCACCGGCGCCCACGTTGCGCCGCCGCGCCAGCCTGCGAAGCATTTTCCGGTAGGGCCGCGGCTCTGGCGACAGCTCCCACGCCCGAAGAGCCAGGAGGGAAAGCCGTGCCTCGTTGGAAAGCTCTTTGGCAGCCGCTCGCGTGGCCCCACAGCCCATGGGGCTGCGGGCTTTGCGGCGGCCGTCAGCCTCGGCGCCACCGGCGCCCACGTGGCGCCGCTGCGCCAGCCTGCGAAGCATTTCCCGGTAGGGCCGCGGCTCTGGCGACAGCTCCCACGGCCGAAGAGCCAGGAGGGAAAGCCGTGCCTCGTTGGAAAGCTCTTTGGCAGCCGCTCGTGTGGCCCCACAGCCCGTGGGGCTGCGGGCTTTCCGGCAGCCGGCAGCCTCGGCGCCAACGGCGCCCACGTGGCACCGCTGCACCAGCCTGCGAAGCATTTTCCAGTAGGGCCGCGGCTCTGGCGACAGCTCCCACGCCCGAAGAGCCAGGAGGGAAAGCCGTGCCTCGTTGGAAAGCTCTTTGGCAGCTGCTCGCGTAGCCCCACAGCCCATGGGGCTGCGGGCTTTGCGGCGGCCGTCAGCCTCAGCGCCACTGGCGACCACGTTGCGCCGCCGCGCCAGCCTGCGAAGCATTTTCCGGTAGGGCCGCGGCTCTGGCGACAGCTCCCACGCCCGAAGAGCCAGGAGGGAAAGCCGTGCCTCGTTGGAAAGCTCTTTGGCAGCTGCTCGCATGGCCCCACAGCCCATGGGGCTGCGGGCTTTGCGGCGGCCGTCAGCCTCGGCGCCACCGGCGCCCAGGTGGCGCCGCTGCGCCAGCCTGCGAAGCATTTTCCGGTAGGGCCGCGGCTCTGGCGACAGCTCCCACGCCCGAAGAGCCAGGAGGGAAAGCCGTGCCTCGTTGGAAAGCTCTTTGGCAGCCGCTCGCGTGGCCCCACAGCCCGTAGGGCTGCGGGGTTTGCGGCGGCTGTCAGCCTCGGCGACACCGGCGCCCACGTGGCGCCGCCGCGCCAGCCTGCGAAGCATTTTCCGGTAGGGCCGCGGCTCTGGCGACAGCTCCCACGCCCGAAGAGCCAGGAGGGAAAGCCGTGCCTCGTTGGAAAGCTCTTTGGCAGCCGCTCGCGTGGCCCCACAGCCCATGGGGCTGCGGGCTTTGCGGCGGCGGTCAGCCTCGGCGCCACCGGCGCCCAGGTGGGGCCGCCACGCCAGCCTGCGAAGCATTTTCCGGTAGGGCCGCGGCTCTGGCGTAAGCTCCCACGGCCGAAGAGCCAGGAGGGAAAGCCGTGCCTCGTTGGAAAGCTCTTTGGCAGCCACTCGCATGGCCCTAAAGCCTGTGGGGCTGCGGGCTTTGCGGCGGCCGTCAGCCTCGGCGCCACCAGCGCCCACGCGGCGCCGCCGCGCCAGCCTGCGAAGCATTTTCCGGTAGGGCCGCGGCTCTGGCGACAGCTCCCACGCCCGAAGAGCCAGGAGGGAAAGCCATGCCTCGTTGGAAAGCTCTTTGGCAGCCCCTCGCGTGGCCCCACAGCCTGTGGGGCTGCGGGCTTTCCGGCAGCCGGCAGCCTCGGCGCCACCGGCGCCCACGTGGCACCGCTGCATCAGCCTGCGAAGCATTTTCCAGTAGGGCCGCGGCTCTGGCGACAGCTCCCACGCCCGAAGAGCCAGGAGGGAAAGACGTGTCTCATTGGAAAGCTCTTTTGCAGTCGCTCGCGTGGCCCCACAGCCCGTGGGGCTGCGGGCTTTCCGGTGGCCGTCAGCCTCAGCACCACCGGCGCCCAGGTGGGGCCGCCGCGCCAGCCTGCAAAGCATTTTCCGGTAGGGCCGCAGCTCTGGCAACAGCTCCCACGCCCGAAGAGCCAGGAGGGAAAGCCGTGCCTCGTTGGAAAGCTCTTTGGCAGCTGCTCGCATGGCCCCACAGCCCATGGGGCTGCGGGCTTTCCGGCGGCCGTCAGCCTCGGCGCCACCGGCGCCCACGTGGGGCCGCTGCGCCAGCCTGCGAAGCATTTTCCGGTAGGGCCGCGTCTCTGGCGACAGCTCCCACGCCCGAAGAGCCAGGAGGGAAAGCCGTGCCTCGTTGGAAAGCTCTTTGGCAGCCGCTCGCGTGGCCCCACAGCCCATGGGGCTGCGGGCTTTGCGGCGGTCGTCAGCCTCGGGGCCACCGGCGCCCACGTGGCGCCGCCGCGCCAGCCTGCGAAGCACTTTCCGGTAGGGCCGCGGCTCTGGCGACAGCTCCCACGGCCAAAGAGCCAGGAGGGAAAGCCGTGCCTCGTTGGAAAGCTCTTTGGCAGCCGCTCGCGTGGCCCCACTGCCCATGGGGCTGCGGGCTTTGCGGCGGCCGTCAGCCTCGGCGCCACCGGCGCCCACGTCGGGCCGCCACGCCAGCCTGCGAAGCATTTTCCGGTAGGGCCGCGGCTCTGGCGACAGCTCCCACGCCCGAAGAGCCAGGAGGGAAAGCCGTGCCTCGTTGGAAAGCTCTTTGGCAGCCGCTCGCGTGGCCCCACAGCCCATGGGGCTGCGGGCTTTGCGGCGGCGGTCAGCCTCGGCGCCACCGGCGCCCAGGTGGGGCCGCCACGCCAGCCTGCGAAGCATTTTCCGGTAGGGCCGCGGCTCTGGCGTAAGCTCCCACGGCCGAAGAGCCAGGAGGGAAAGCCGTGCCTCGTTGGAAAGCTCTTTGGCAGCCACTCGCATGGCCCTAAAGCCTGTGGGGCTGCGGGCTTTGCGGCGGCCGTCAGCCTCGGCGCCACCAGCGCCCACGCGGCGCCGCCGCGCCAGCCTGCGAAGCATTTTCCGGTAGGGCCGCGGCTCTGGCGACAGCTCCCACGCCCGAAGAGCCAGGAGGGAAAGCCATGCCTCGTTGGAAAGCTCTTTGGCAGCCCCTCGCGTGGCCCCACAGCCTGTGGGGCTGCGGGCTTTCCGGCAGCCGGCAGCCTCGGCGCCACCGGCGCCCACGTGGCACCGCTGCATCAGCCTGCGAAGCATTTTCCAGTAGGGCCGCGGCTCTGGCGACAGCTCCCACGCCCGAAGAGCCAGGAGGGAAAGACGTGTCTCATTGGAAAGCTCTTTTGCAGTCGCTCGCGTGGCCCCACAGCCCGTGGGGCTGCGGGCTTTCCGGTGGCCGTCAGCCTCAGCACCACCGGCGCCCAGGTGGGGCCGCCGCGCCAGCCTGCAAAGCATTTTCCGGTAGGGCCGCAGCTCTGGCAACAGCTCCCACGCCCGAAGAGCCAGGAGGGAAAGCCGTGCCTCGTTGGAAAGCTCTTTGGCAGCTGCTCGCATGGCCCCACAGCCCATGGGGCTGCGGGCTTTCCGGCGGCCGTCAGCCTCGGCGCCACCGGCGCCCACGTGGGGCCGCTGCGCCAGCCTGCGAAGCATTTTCCGGTAGGGCCGCGTCTCTGGCGACAGCTCCCACGCCCGAAGAGCCAGGAGGGAAAGCCGTGCCTCGTTGGAAAGCTCTTTGGCAGCCGCTCGCGTGGCCCCACAGCCCATGGGGCTGCGGGCTTTGCGGCGGTCGTCAGCCTCGGGGCCACCGGCGCCCACGTGGCGCCGCCGCGCCAGCCTGCGAAGCACTTTCCGGTAGGGCCGCGGCTCTGGCGACAGCTCCCACGGCCAAAGAGCCAGGAGGGAAAGCCGTGCCTCGTTGGAAAGCTCTTTGGCAGCCGCTCGCGTGGCCCCACTGCCCATGGGGCTGCGGGCTTTGCGGCGGCCGTCAGCCTGGGCGACACCGGCGCCCACGTGGGGCCGCCGCGCCAGCCTGCAAAGCATTTTCCGGTACGGCCACGGATCTGGCGACAGCTCCCACGGCCAAAGAGCCAGGAGGGAAAGCCGTGCCTCGTTGGAAAGCTCTTTGGCAGCCGCTCGCATGGCCCCACAGCCCGTAGGGCTGCGGGCTTTGCGGCGCCCGTCAGCCTGGGCGACACCGGCGCCCAGGTGGGGCCGCCGCGCCAGCCTGCGAAGCATTTTCCGGTAGGGCCGCGGCTCTGGCGACAGCTCCCACGGCCGAAGAGCCAGGAGGGAAAGCCGTGCCTCGTTGGAAAGCTCTTTGGCAGCAGCTCGCTTGGCCCCACAGCCCGTGGGGCTGCGGGCTTTGCGGCGGCCGTCAGCCTGGGCGCCACCGGCGCCCACGTGGGGCCGCTGCACCAGCCAGAGAAGCATTTTCCGGTAGGGCCGCGTCTCTGGCGCCAGCTCCCACGCCCGAAGAGCCAGGAGGGAAAGCCGTGCCTCGTTGGAAATCTCTTTGGCAGCCGCTCGTGTGGCCCCACAGCCCGTGGGGCTGCGGGGTTTCTGGCGGCCGTCAGCCTGGGCGCCACCGGCGCCCACGTCGGGCCTCCGCGTCAGGCTCCGAAGCATTTTCCGGTAGGGCCGCGGCTCTGGCGACAGCTCCCACGCCGGAAGAGCCAGGAGGGAAAGCTGTGCCTCGTTGGAAAGCTCTTTGGTAGCCACTCGCATGGCCCTAAAGCCTGTGGGGCTGCGGGCTTTGCGGCGGCCGTCAGCCTCGGCACCACCGGCGCCCACGTTGTGCCGCCGCACCAGCCTGCGAAGCATTTTCCGGTAGGGCCGCGGCACTGGCGACAGCTCCCACGGCCGAAGAGCCAGGAGGGAAAGCCGTGCCTTGTTGGAACGCTCTTTGGCAGCCGCTCGCGTGGCCCCACAGCCCATGGGGCTGCGGGCTTTGCGGCGGACGTCAGCCTCGGCGCCACCGGTGCCCACGTTGCGCCACGCGCCAGCCTGCGAAGCATTTTCCGGTAGGGCCGCGGCTCTGGCGACAGCTCCCACGCCCGAAGAGCCAGGAGGGAAAGCCGTGCCTCATTGGAAAGCTCTTTGGGAGCCGCTCGCGTGGCCCCACAGCCCGTGGGGCTGCGGGCTTTGCGGCGGCCGTCAGCCTCGGCGCCATCGGCGCCCAGGTGATGCCGCCGCGCCAGCCTGCGAAGCATTTTCCGGTAGGGCCGCGTCTCTGGCGACAGCTCCCACACCCGAAGAGCCAGGAGGGAAAGCCGTGCCTCGTTGAAAAGCTCTTTGGCAGCCGCTCGCATGGCCCCACAGCCCGTGGGGCTGCGGTCTTTCGGCGGCCGTCAGCCTCGGCAACACCGGCGCCCAGGTGGGGCCGCCGCGCCAGCCTGCAAAGAATTTTCCGGTAGGGCCGCGTCTCTGGCGACAGCTCCCACGCCCGAAGAGCCAGGAGGGAAAGCCGTGCCTCGTTGGAAAGCTCTTTGGCA
Source organism: Larus michahellis (assembly GCF_964199755.1). Lineage (NCBI taxonomy): Eukaryota > Metazoa > Chordata > Aves > Charadriiformes > Laridae > Larus > Larus michahellis. The sequence goes on along the minus strand of NW_027436101.1, from coordinate 494,431 downwards.
GCCGCTCGTGTGGCCCCACAGCCCATGGGGCTGCGGGCTTTGCGGCGGCCGTCAGCCTCGGCGTCACCGGCGCCCACGTGGCGCCGCCGCGCCAGCCTGCGAAGCATTTTCCGGTAGGGCCGCGGCTCTGGCGACAGCTACCACGCCCGAAGAGCCAGGAGGGAAAGCCATGCCTCGTTGGAAAGCTCTTTGGCAGCCGCTCGTGTGGCCCCACAGCCCGTGGGGCTGCGGGCTTTCCGGCGGCCGTCAGCCTGGGCGCCACCGGCGCCAAGTCGGGCCGCCGCGCCAGCCTGCGAAGCATTTTCCGGTAGGGCCGCGGCTCTGGCGACAGCTCCCACGCCCGAAGAGCCAGGAGGGAAAGCCGTGCCTCGTTGGAAAGCTCTTTGGCAGCCGCTCGCGTGGCCCCACAGCCCATGGGGCTGCGGGCTTTGCGGCGGCCGTCAGCCTCGGCGCCACCGGCGCCCACGTTGTGCCGCCGCGCCAGCCTGCGAAGCATTTTCCGGTAGGGCCGCGGCTCTGGCGACAGCTCCCACGCCCGAAGAGCCAGGAGGGAAAGCCGTGCCTCGTTGGAAAGCTCTTTGGCAGCCGCTCGCGTGGCCCCACAGCCCATGGGGCTGCGGGCTTTGCGGCGGCCGTCAGCCTCGGCGCCACCGGCGCCCACGTTGCGCCGCCGCGCCAGCCTGCGAAGCATTTTCCGGTAGGGCCGCGTCTCTGGCGACAGCTCCCACGCCCGAACAGCCAGGAGGGAAAGCCGTGCCTCGTTGGAAAGCTCTTTGGCAGCCACTCGCATGGCCCTAAAGCCTGTGGGGCTGCGGGCTTTGCGGCGGCCGTCAGCCTCGGCGTCACCGGCGCCCACGTGGCGCCGCCGCGCCAGCCTGCGAAGCATTTTCCGGTAGGGCCGCGTCTCTGGCGACAGCTCCCACGCCCGAAGAGCCAGGAGGGAAAGCCGTGCCTCGTTGGAAAGCTCTTTGGCAGCCGCTCGCGTGGCCCCACAGCCCATGGGGCTGCGGGCTTTGCGGCGGCCGTCAGCCTCAGTGCCACCGGCGCCCACGTTGCGCCGCCGCGCCAGCCTGCGAAGCATTTTCCGGTAGGGCCGCGTCTCTGGCGACAGCTCCCACGCCCGAAGAGCCAGGAGGGAAAGCCGTGCCTCGTTGGAAAGCTCTTTGGCAGCCACTCGCATGGCCCCAAAGCCTGTGGGGCTGCGGGCTTTGCGGCGGCCGTTAGCCTCGGCGCCACCGGCGCCCACGTGGGGCCGCTGCGCCAGCCTGCAAAGCATTTTCCGGTAGGGCCGCGTCTCTGGCGACAGCTCCCACGGCCGAAGAGCCAGGAGGGAAAGCCATGCCTCGTTAGAAAGCTCTTTGGCAGCCGCTCACGTGGCCCCACAGCCCGTGGAGCTGCGGGCTTTGCGGCGGCCGTCAGCCTCGGCGCCATCGGCGCCCACGTGGGGCCGCCGCGCTAGCCTGCGAAGCATTTTCAGGTAGGGCCGCGGCTCTGGCGACAGCTCCCACACCCGAAGAGCCAGGAGGGAAAGCCGTGCCTCGTTGGAAAGCTCTTTGGCAGCCGCTCGCGTGGCCCCACAGCCCATGGGGCTGCGGGCTTTCCGGCGGCCGTCAGCCTGGGCGCCACCGGCGCCCACGTCGGGCCGCCGCGCCAGCCTGCGAAGCATTTTCCGGTAGGGCCGCGTCTCTGGCGACAGCTCCCACGCCCGAAGAGCCAGGAGGGAAAGCCGTGCCTCGTTGGAAAGCTCTTTGGCAGCCGCTCGCGTGGCCCCACAGCCCGTGGGGCTGCGGGCTTTGCGGCGGCCGTCAGCCTTGGCGCCACCGGCGCCCACGTTGCGCCGCCGCGCCAGCCTGCGAAGCATTTTCCGGTAGGGCCGCGGCTCTGGCGACAGCTCCCACGCCCGAAGAGCCAGGAGGGAAAGCCGTGCCTCGTTGGAAAGCTCTTTGGCAGCCGCTCGTGTGGCCCCACAGCCCGTGGGGCTGCGGGCTTTCCGGCAGCCGGCAGCCCCGGCGCCAACGGCGCCCACGTGGCACCGCTGCACCAGCCTGCGAAGCATTTTCCAGTAGGGCCGCGGCTCTGGCGACAGCTCCCACGCCCGAAGAGCCAGGAGGGAAAGCCGTGCCTCGTTGGAAAGCTCTTTGGCAGCTGCTCGCGTGGCCCCACAGCCCATGGGGCTGCGGGCTTTGCGGCGGCCGTCAGCCTCAGCACCACCGGCGCCCAGGTGGGGCCGCCGCGCCAGCCTGCAAAGCATTTTCCGGTAGGGCCGCAGCTCTGGCAACAGCTCCCACGCCCGAAGAGCCAGGAGGGAAAGCCGTGCCTCGTTGGAAAGCTCTTTGGCAGCTACTCGCATGGCCCCACAGCCCATGGGGCTGCGGGCTTTCCGGCGGCCGTCAGCCTCGGCGCCACCGGCGCCCAGGTGGGGCCGCTGCGCCAGCCTGCGAAGCATTTTCCGGTAGGGCCGCGTCTCTGGCGACAGCTCCCACGCCCGAAGAGCCAGGAGGGAAAGCCGTGCCTCGTTGGAAAGCTCTTTGGCAGCCGCTCGCGTGGCCCCACAGCCCGTGGGGCTGCGGGCTTTGCGGCGGTCGTCAGCCTCGGGGCCACCGGCGCCCACGTGGCGCCGCCGCGCCAGCCTGCGAAGCACTTTCCGGTAGGGCCGCGGCTCTGGCGACAGCTCCCACGGCCAAAGAGCCAGGAGGGAAAGCCGTGCCTCGTTGGAAAGCTCTTTGGCAGCCGCTCGCGTGGCCCCACTGCCCATGGGGCTGCGGGCTTTGCGGCGGCCGTCAGCCTCGGCGCCACCGGCGCCCACGTCGGGCCGCCACGCCAGCCTGCGAAGCATTTTCCGGTAGGGCCGCGGCTCTGGCGACAGCTCCCACGCCCGAAGAGCCAGGAGGGAAAGCCGTGCCTCGTTGGAAAGCTCTTTGGCAGCCGCTCGCGTGGCCCCACAGCCCGTGGGGCTACGGGCTTTCCGGCGGCTGTCAGCCTGGGCGACACCGGCGCCCACGTGGGGCCGCCGCGCCAGCCTGCAAAGCATTTTCCGGTACGGCCACGGATCTGGCGACAGCTCCCACGGCCAAAGAGCCAGGAGGGAAAGCCGTGCCTCGTTGGAAAGCTCTTTGGCAGCCGCTCGCGTGGCCCCACAGCCCGTAGGGCTGCGGGCTTTGCGGCGCCCGTCAGCCTCGGCACCACCGGCGCCCACGTGGCGCCGCCGTACCAGCCTGCGAAGCATTTTCCGGTAGGGCCGCGGCACTGGCGACAGCTCCCACGGCCGAAGAGCCAGGAGGGAAAGCCGTGCCTTGTTGGAACGCTCTTTGGCAGCCGCTCGCGTGGCCCCACAGCCCATGGGGCTGCGGGCTTTGCGGCGGACGTCAGCCTCGGCGCCACCGGTGCCCACGTTGCGCCACGCGCCAGCCTGCGAAGCATTTTCCGGTAGGGCCGCGGCTCTGGCGACAGCTCCCACGCCCGAAGAGCCAGGAGGGAAAGCCGTGCCTCATTGGAAAGCTCTTTGGGAGCCGCTCGCGTGGCCCCACAGCCCGTGGGGCTGCGGGCTTTGCGGCGGCCGTCAGCCTCGGCGCCATCGGCGCCCACGTCGGGCCGCCGCGCCAGCCTGCGAAGCATTTTCCGGTAGGGCCGCGTCTCTGGCGACAGCTCCCACACCCGAAGAGCCAGGAGGGAAAGCCGTGCCTCGTTGAAAAGCTCTTTGGCAGCCGCTCGCATGGCCCCACAGCCCGTGGGGCTGCGGTCTTTCGGCGGCCGTCAGCCTCGGCAACACCGGCGCCCACGTGGGGCCGCCGCGCCAGCCTGCAAAGAATTTTCCGGTAGGGCCGCGTCTCTGGCGACAGCTCCCACGCCCGAAGAGCCAGGAGGGAAAGCCGTGCCTCGTTGGAAAGCTCTTTGGCAGCCGCTCGTGTGGCCCCACAGCCCATGGGGCTGCGGGCTTTGCGGCGGCCGTCAGCCTCAGTGCCACCGGCGCCCACGTGGCGCCGCCGCGCCAGCCTGCGAAGCATTTTCCGGTAGGGCCGCGGCTCTGGCGACAGCTCCCACACCCGAAGAGCCAGGAGGGAAAGCCATGCCTCGTTGGAAAGCTCTTTGGCAGCCGCTCGCGTGGCCCCACAGCCCATGGGGCTGCGGGCTTTGCGGCGGCCGTCAGCCTCGGCGTCACCGGCGCCCACGTGGCGCCGCCGCGCCAGCCTGCGAAGCATTTTCCGGTAGGGCCGCGTCTCTGGCGACAGCTCCCACGCCCGAAGAGCCAGGAGGGAAAGCCATGCCTCGTTGGAAAGCTCTTTGGCAGCCGCTCGTGTGGCCCCACAGCCCGTGGGGCTGCGGGCTTTCCGGCGGCCGTCAGCCTGGGCGCCAACGGCGCCAAGTCGGGCCGCCGCGCCAGCCTGCGAAGCATTTTCCGGTAGGGCCGCGGCTCTGGCGACAGCTCCCACGCCCGAAGAGCCAGGAGGGAAAGCCGTGCCTCGTTGGAAAGCTCTTTGGCAGCCGCTCGCGTGGCCCCACAGCCCATGGGGCTGCGGGCTTTGCGGCGGCCGTCAGCCTCGGCGCCACCGGCGCCCACGTTGTGCCGCCGCGCCAGCCTGCGAAGCATTTTCCGGTAGGGCCGCGGCTCTGGCGACAGCTCCCACGCCCGAAGAGCCAGGAGGGAAAGCCGTGCCTCGTTGGAAAGCTCTTTGGCAGCCGCTCGCGTGGCCCCACAGCCCATGGGGCTGCGGGCTTTGCGGCGGCCGTCAGCCTCGGCGCCACCGGCGCCCACGTTGCGCCGCCGCGCCAGCCTGCGAAGCATTTTCCGGTAGGGCCGCGTCTCTGGCGACAGCTCCCACGCCCGAAGAGCCAGGAGGGAAAGCCGTGCCTCGTTGGAAAGCTCTTTGGCAGCCACTCGCATGGCCCTAAAGCCTGTGGGGCTGCGGGCTTTGCGGCGGCCGTCAGCCTCGGCGTCACCGGCGCCCACGTGGCGCCGCCGCGCCAGCCTGCGAAGCATTTTCCGGTAGGGCCGCGGCTCTGGCGACAGCTCCCACGCCCGAAGAGCCAGGAGGGAAAGCCGTGCCTCGTTGGAAAGCTCTTTGGCAGCCGCTCGCGTGGCCCCACAGCCCATGGGGCTGCGGGCTTTGCGGCGGCCGTCAGCCTCAGTGCCACCGGCGCCCACGTTGCGCCGCCGCGCCAGCCTGCGAAGCATTTTCCGGTAGGGCCGCGTCTCTGGCGACAGCTCCCACGCCCGAAGAGCCAGGAGGGAAAGCCGTGCCTCGTTGGAAAGCTCTTTGGCAGCCACTCGCATGGCCCCAAAGCCTGTGGGGCTGCGGGCTTTGCGGCGGCCGTCAGCCTCGGCGCCACCGGCGCCCACGTGGGGCCGCTGCGCCAGCCTGCAAAGCATTTTCCGGTAGGGCCGCGTCTCTGGCGACAGCTCCCACGGCCGAAGAGCCAGGAGGGAAAGCCATGCCTCGTTAGAAAGCTCTTTGGCAGCCGCTCACGTGGCCCCACAGCCCGTGGAGCTGCGGGCTTTGCGGCGGCCGTCAGCCTCGGCGCCATCGGCGCCCACGTGGGGCCGCCGCGCTAGCCTGCGAAGCATTTTCAGGTAGGGCCGCGGCTCTGGCGACAGCTCCCACACCCGAAGAGCCAGGAGGGAAAGCCGTGCCTCGTTGGAAAGCTCTTTGGCAGCCGCTCGCGTGGCCCCACAGCCCGTAGGGCTGCGGGGTTTGCGGCGGCTGTCAGCCTCGGCGACACCGGCGCCCACGTGGCGCCGCCGCGCCAGCCTGCGAAGCATTTTCCAGTAGGGCCGCGGCTCTGGCGACAGCTCCCACGCCCGAAGAGCCAGGAGGGAAAGCCGTGCCTCGTTGGAAAGCTCTTTGGCAGCCGCTCGCGTGGCCCTACAGCCCGTAGGGCTGCGGGGTTTGCGGCGGCTGTCAGCCTCGGCGACACCGGCGCCCACGTGGCGCCGCCGCGCCAGCCTGCGAAGCATTTTCCGGTAGGGCCGCGGCTCTGGCGACAGCTCCCACGCCCGAAGAGCCAGGAGGGAAAGCCGTGCCTCGTTGGAAAGCTCTTTGGCAGCCGCTCGCGTGGCCCCACAGCCCGTGGGGCTGCGGGCTTTGCGGCGGCGGTCAGCCTCGGCGCCACCGGCGCCCAGGTGGGGCCGCCACGCCAGCCTGCGAAGCATTTTCCGGTAGGGCCGCGGCTCTAGCGTAAGCTCCCACGGCCGAAGAGCCAGGAGGGAAAGCCGTGCCTCGTTGGAAAGCTCTTTGGCAGCCCCTCGCGTGGCCCCACAGCCCGTGGGGCTGCGGGCTTTCCGGCAGCCAGCAGCCTCGGCGCCACCGGCGCCCACGTGGCACCGCTGCACCAGCCTGCGAAGCATTTTCCAGTAGGGCCGCGGCTCTGGCGACAGCTCCCACGCCCGAAGAGCCAGGAGGGAAAGACGTGTCTCATTGGAAAGCTCTTTTGCAGTCGCTCACGTGGCCCCACAGCCCGTGGGGCTGCGGGCTTTCCGGCGGCCGTCAGCCTCAGCACCACCGGCGCCCAGGTGGGGCCGCCGCGCCAGCCTGCAAAGCATTTTCCGGTAGGGCCGCAGCTCTGGCGACAGCTCCCACGCCCGAAGAGCCAGGAGGGAAAGCCGTGCCTCGTTGGAAAGCTCTTTGGCAGCTGCTCGCATGGCCCCACAGCCCATGGGGCTGCGGGCTTTCCGGCGGCCGTCAGCCTCGGCGCCACCGGCGCCCACGTTGCGCCGCTGCGCCAGCCTGCGAAGCATTTTCCGGTAGGGCCGCGTCTCTGGCGACAGCTCCCACGCCCGAAGAGCCAGGAGGGAAAGCCGTGCCTCGTTGGAAAGCTCTTTGGCAGCCGCTCGCGTGGCCCCACAGCCCGTGGGGCTGCGGGCTTTGCGGCGGTCGTCAGCCTCGGGGCCACCGGCGCCCACGTGGCGCCGCCGCGCCAGCCTGCGAAGCACTTTCCGGTAGGGCCGCGGCTCTGGCGACAGCTCCCACGCCCGAAGAGCCAGGAGGGAAAGCCGTGCCTCGTTGGAAAGCTCTTTGGCAGCCGCTCGCGTGGCCCCACAGCCCGTGGGGCTGCGGGCTTTGCGGCGACCGTCAGCCTGGGCGACACCGGCGCCCAGGTGATGCCGCCGCGCCAGCCTGCGAAGCATTTTCCGGTAGGGCCGCGTCTCTGGCGACAGCTCCCACGCCCGAAGAGCCAGGAGGGAAAGCCGTGCCTCGTTGGAAAGCTCTTTGGCAGCCGCTCGCGTGGCCCCACAGCCCGTGGGGCTGCGGGCTTTCCGGCGGCCGTCAGCCTCGGCGCCATCGGCGCCCACGTCGGACCGCCGCGCTAGCCTGCGAAGCATTTTCCGGTAGGGCCGCGGCTCTGGCGACAGCTCCCACGGCCAAAGAGCCAGAAGGGAAAGCCATGCCTCGTTGGAAAGCTCTTTGGCAGCCGCTCGTGTGGCCCCACAGCCCGTGGGGCTGCGGGCTTTGCGGCGGCCGTCAGCCTGGGCGCCACCGGCGCCCACGTCGGGCCGCCGCGCCAGCCTGCGAAGCATTTTCCAGTAGGGCCGCGTCTCTGGCGACAGCTCCCACGCCCGAAGAGCCAGGAGGGAAAGCCGTGCCTCGTTGGAAAGCTCTTTGGCAGCCGCTCGCGTGGCCCCACAGCCCATGGGGCTGCGGGCTTTGCGGCGGCCGTCAGCCTCGGCGCCACCGGCGCCCACGTTGCGCTGCCGCGCGAGCCTGCGAAGCATTTTCCGGTAGGGCCGCGGCTCTGGCGACAGCTCCCACGCCCGAAGAGCCAGGAGGGAAAGCCGTGCCTCATTGGAAAGCTCTTTGGCAGCCGCTCGTATGGCCCCACAGCCCGTGGGGCTGCGGGCTTTGCGGCGGCCGTCAGCCTGGGCGACACCGGCGCCCAGGTGGGGCCGCCACGCCAGCCTGCGAAGCATTTTTCTGTAGGGCCGCGGCTCTGGCGACAGCTCCCACGGCCAAAGAGCCAGGAGGGAAAGCCGTGCCTCGTTGGAAAGCTCTTTGGCAGCCGCTCGCGTGGCCCCACAGCCCATGGGGCTGCGGGCTTTGCGGCAGCCGTCAGCCTCAGTGCCACCGGCGCCCACCTTGCGCCGCCGCGCCAGCCTGCGAAGCATTTTCCGTAGGGCCGCGGCTCTGGCGACAGATCCCACGCCCGAAGAGCCAGGAGGGAAAGCCGTGCCTCGTTGGAAAGCTCTTTGGCAACCGGTCGCATGGCCCCACAGCCCGTGGGGCTGCGGGCTTTGCGGCGGCCGTCAGCCTCGGCGCCACCGGCGCCCACGTCGGGCCGCCGCCCCAGCCTGCGAAGCATTTTCCGGTAGGGCCGCGGCTCTGGCGACAGCTCCCACGCCCGAAGAGCCAGGAGGGAAAGCCGTGCCTCGTTGGAAAGCTCTTTGGCAGCCACTCGCATGGCCCTAAAGCCTGTGGGGCTGCGGGCTTTGCGGCGGCCGTCAGCCTCGGCGCCACCGGCGCCCACGTGGCGTCGCCGCGCCAGCCTGCGAAGCATTTTGCGGTAGGGCCGCGTCTCTGGCGACAGCTCCCACGGCCAAAGACCCAGGAGGGAAAGCCGTGCCTCGTTGGAAAGCTCTTTGGCAGCCGCTCGCGTGGCCCCACAGCCCGTGGGGCTGCGGGCTTTGCGGCGGCCGTCAGCCTGGGCGCCACCGGCGCCCACGTGGGGCCGCCGCGCCAGCCTGCGAAGCATTTTCCGGTAGGGCCGCGGCTCTGGCGACAGCTCCCACGCCCGAGGAGCCAGGAGGGAAAGCCGTGCCTCGTTGGAAAGCTCTTTGGCAGCCGCTCGCATGGCCCCACAGCCCATGGGGCTGCGGGCTTTGCGGCGGCCATCAGCCTCAGTGCCACCGGCGCCCACGTGGCGCCGCCGCGCCAGCCTGCGAAGCATTTTCCGGTAGGGCCGCGTCTCTGGCGACAGCTCCCACGCCCGAAGAGCCAGGAGGGAAAGCCGTGCCTCGTTGGAAAGCTCTTTGGCAGCCGCTCGTGTGGCCCCACAGCCCGTGGGGCTGCGGGCTTTGCGGCGGCCGTCAGCCTGGGCGCCACCGGCGCCAAGTCGGGCCGCCGCGCCAGCCTGCGAAGCATTTTCCGGTAGGGCCGCGTCACTGGCGACAGCTCCCACGCCCGAAGAGCCAGGAGGGAAAGCCGTGCCTCGTTGGAAAGCTCTTTGGCAGCCGCTCGCGTGGTCCCACAGCCCATGGGGCTGCGGGCTTTCCGGCGGCCGTCAGCCTCGGCGCCATCGGCGCCCACGTGGGACCGCCGCGCTAGCCTGCGAAGCATTTTCCGGTAGGGCCGCGTCTGTGGCGACAGCTCCCACGCCCGAAGAGCCAGGAGGGAAAGCCGTGCCTCGTTGGAAAGCTCTTTGGCAGCCACTCGCGTGGCCCCACAGCCCATGGGGCTGCGGGCTTTGCGGCGACCGTCAGCCTGGGCGACACCGGCGCCCACGTGGCGCCGCCGCGCCAGCCTGCGAAGCATTTTCCGGTAGGGCCGCAGCTCTGGCGACAGCTCCCACGGCCAAAGAGCCAGAAGGGAAAGCCATGCCTCGTTGGAAAGCTCTTTGGCAGCCGCTCGTGTGGCCCCACAGCCCATGGGGCTGCGGGCTTTGCGGCGGCCGTCAGCCTGGGCGACACCGGCGCCCAGGTGGGGCCGCCGCGCTAGCCTGCGAAGCATTTTCCGGTAGGGCCGCGGCTCTGGCGACAGCTCCCACGGCCAAAGAGCCAGGAGGGAAAGCCGTGCCTCGTTGGAAAGCTCTTTGGCAGCCGCTCGCGTGGCCCCACAGCCCGTGGGGCTGCGGGCTTTGCGGCGGCCGTCAGCCTCGGCGCCACCGGCGCCCACGTGGGGCCGCTGCACCAGCCAGAGAAGCATTTTCCGGTAGGGCCGCGTCTCTGGCGCCAGCTCCCACGCCCGAAGAGCCAGGAGGGAAAGCCGTGCCTCGTTGGAAAGCTCTTTGGCAGCCGCTCGTGTGGCCCCACAGCCCGTGGGGCTGCGGGGTTTCTGGCGGCCGTCAGCCTGGGCGCCACCGGCGCCCACGTCGGGCCTCCGCGTCAGCCTGCGAAGCATTTTCCGGTAGGGTCGCGGCTCTGGCGACAGCTCCCACGCCCGAAGAGCCAGGAGGGAAAGCCGTGCCTCGTTGGAAAGCTCTTTGGCAGCCGCTCGTGTGGCCCCACAGCCCGTGGGGCTGCGGGCTTTGCGGCGGCCGTCAGCCTCGGCGCCACCGGCGCCCACGTGGTTCGACCGCGCCAGCCTGCGAAGCATTTTCCAGTAGGGCCGCGTCTCTGGCGACAGCTCCCACGCCCGAAGAGCCAGGAGGGAAAGCCGTGCCTCGTTGGAAAGCTCTTTGGCAGCCGCTCGCGTGGCCCCACAGCCCGTTGGGCTGCGGGCTTTCCGGCGGCCGTCAGCCTGGGCGACACCGGCGCCCAGGTGGGGCCGCCGCGCCAGCCTTCGAAGCATTTTCCGGTAGGGCCGCGGCTCTGGCGACAGCTCCCACGCGCAAAGAGCCAGGAGGGAAAGCCGTGCCTCGTTGGAAAGCTCTTTGGCAGCCGCTCGCGTGGCCCCACAGCCCATGGGGCTGCGGGCTTTGCGGCGGCCGTCAGCCTCAGTGCCACCGGCGCCCACGTTGCGCCGCCGCGCCAGCCTGCGAAGCATTTTCCGGTAGGGCCGCGGCTCTGGCGACAGCTCCCACGCCCGAAGAGCCAGGAGGGAAAGCCGTGCCTCGTTGGAAAGCTCTTTGGCAGCCGCTCGCGTGGCCCCACAGCCCATGGGGCTGCGGGCTTTGCGGCGGCCGTCAGCCTCGGCGCCACCGGCGCCCACGTCGGGCCGCCGCGCCAGCCTGCGAAGCATTTTCCGGTAGGGCCGCGGCTCTGGCGACAGCTCCCACGGCCAAAGAGCCAGGAGGGAAAGCCGTGCCTCGTTGGAAAGCTCTTTTGCAGTCGCTCGCATGGCCCTAAAGGCTGTGGGGCTGCGGGCTTTGCGGCGGCCGTCAGCCTCGGCGCCACCGGCGCCCACGTGGCGCCGCCGCGCCAGCCTGCGAAGCATTTTCCGGTAGGGCCGCGTCTCTGGCGACAGCTCCCACGCCCAAAGAGCCAGGAGGGAAAGCCGTGCCTCATTGGAAAGCTCTTTGGCAGCCGCTCGCGTGGCCCCACCGCCCGTAGGGCTGCGGGCTTTCCGGCGGCTGTCAGCCTCGGCGCCACCGGCGCCCACGTGGCACGACCGCGCCAGCCTGCGAAGCATTTTCCGGTAGGGCCGCGTCTCTGGCGCCAGCTCCCACGCCCGAAGAGCCAGGAGGGAAAGCCGTGCCTCGTTGGAAAGCTCTTTGGCAGCCGCTCGCGTGGCCCCACAGCCCATGGGGCTGCGGGCTTTGTGGCGGCCGTCAGCCTCGGCGCCACCGGCGCCCACGTTGCGCCGCCGCGCCAGCCTGCGAACCATTTTCCGGTAGGGCCGCGTCTCTGGCGACAGCTCCCACGCCCGAAGAGCCAGGAGGGAAAGCCGTGCCTCGTTGGAAAGCTCTTTGGCAGCCGCTCGCGTGGCCCCACAGCCCGTGGGGCTGCGGGCTTTGCGGCGACCGTCAGCCTGGGCGACACCAGCGCCCAGGTGATGCCGCCGCGCCAGCCTGCGAAGCATTTTCCGGTAGGGCCGCGTCTCTGGCGACAGCTCCCACGCCCGAAGAGCCAGGAGGGAAAGCCATGCCTCGTTGGAAAGCTCTTTGGCAGCCCCTCGCGTGGCCCCACAGCCCGTGGGGCTGCGGGCTTTCCGGCAGCCGGCAGCCTCGGCGCCACCGGCGCCCACGTGGCACCGCTGCACCAGCCTGCGAAGCATTTTCCAGTAGGGCCGCGTCTCTGGCGACAGCTCCCACGCCCGAAGAGCCAGGAGGGAAAGACGTGCCTCATTGGAAAGCTCTTTTGCAGTCGCTCGCGTGGCCCCACAGCCCGTGGGGCTGCGGGCTTTCCGGCGGCCGTCAGCCTCAGCACCACCGGCGCCCAGGTGGGGCCGCCGCGCCAGCCTGCAAAGCATTTTCCGGTAGGGCCGCAGCTCTGGCGACAGCTCCCACGCCCGAAGAGCCAGGAGGGAAAGCCGTGCCTCGTTGGAAAGCTCTTTGGCAGCTGCTCGCATGGCCCCACAGCCCATGGGGCTGCGAGCTTTGCGGCGGCCGTCAGCCTCGGCGCCACCGGCGCCCAGGTGGGGCCGCTGCGCCAGCCTGCGAAGCATTTTCCGGTAGGGCCGCGGCTCTGGCGACAGCTCCCACGCCCGAAGAGCCAGGAGGGAAAGCCGTGCCTCGTTGGAAAGCTCTTTGGCAGCAGCTCGCGTGGCCCCACAGCCCGTGGGGCTGCGGGCTTTGCGGCGGTCGTCAGCCTCGGGGCCACCGGCGCCCACGTGGCGCCGCCGCGCCAGCCTGCGAAGCACTTTCCGGTAGGGCCGCGGCTCTGGCGACAGCTCCCACGGCCAAAGAGCCAGGAGGGAAAGCCGTGCCTCGTTGGAAAGCTTTTTGGCAGCTGCTCGCGTGGCCCCACAGCCCATGGGGCTGCGGGCTTTGCGGCGGCCGTCAGCCTCGGCGCCACCGGCGCCTACGTGGGGCCGCCACGCCAGCCTGCGAAGCATTTTCCGGTAGGGCCGCGTCTCTGGCGACAGCTCCCACGCCCGAAGAGCCAGGAGGGAAAGCCATGCCTCGTTGGAAAGCTCTTTGGCAGCCGCTCGCGTGGCCCCACAGCCCGTGGGGCTACGGGCTTTCCGGCGGCTGTCAGCCTGGGCGACACCGGCGCCCACGTGGGGCCGCCGCGCCAGCCTGCAAAGCATTTTCCGGTAGGGCCACGGATCTGGCGACAGCTCCCACGGCCAAAGAGCCAGGAGGGAAAGCCGTGCCTCGTTGGAAAGCTCTTTGGCAGCCACTCGCGTGGCCCCACAGCCCGTGGGGCTGCGGGGTTTCTGGCGGCCGTCAGCCTCGGCGCCACCGGCGCCCACGTGGTTCGACCGCGCCAGCCTGCGAAGCATTTTCCAGTAGGGCCGCGTCTCTGGCGACAGCTCCCACGCCCGAAGAGCCAGGAGGGAAAGCCGTGCCTCGTTGGAAAGCTCTTTGGCAGCCGCTCGCGTGGCGCCACAGCCCATAGGGCTGCGGGCTTTCCGGAGGCCGTCAGCCTGGGCGACACCGGCGCCCAGGTGGGGCCGCCGCGCCAGCCTTCGAAGCATTTTCCGGTAGGGCCGCGGCTCTGGCGACAGCTCCCACGCCCGAAGAGCCAGGAGGGAAAGCCGTGCCTCGTTGGAAAGCTCTTTGGCAGCCGCTCGCGTGGCCCCACAGCCCATGGGGCTGCGGGCTTTGCGGCGGCCGTCAGCCTCAGTGCCACCGGCGCCCACGTTGCGCCGCCGCGCCAGCCTGCGAAGCATTTTCCGGTAGGGCCGCGGCTCTGGCGACAGCTCCCACGCCCGAAGAGCCAGGAGGGAAAGCCGTGCCTCGTTGGAAAGCTCTTTGGCAGCCGCTCGCGTGGCCCCACAGCCCATGGGGCTGCGGGCTTTGCGGCGGCCGTCAGCCTCGGCGCCACCGGTGCCCACGTCGGGCCGCCGCGCCAGCCTGCGAAGCATTTTCCGGTAGGGCCGCGGCTCTGGCGACAGCTCCCACGGCCAAAGAGCCAGGAGGGAAAGCCGTGCCTCGTTAGAAAGCTCTTTGGCAGCCGCTCGTGTGGCCCCACAGCCCGTGGGGCTGCGGGGTTTCCGGCGGCCGTCAGCCTGGGCGCCACCGGCGCCCACGTGGCGCCGCCGCGCCAGCCTGCGAAGCATTTTCCGGTAGGGCCGCGTCTCTGGCGACAGCTCCCACGCCCGAAGAGCCAGGAGGGAAAGCCGTGCCTCATTGGAAAGCTCTTTTGCAGTCGCTCGCGTGGCCCCACAGCCCGTGGGGCTGCGGGCTTTCCGGCGGCCGTCAGCCTCAGCACCACCGGCGCCCAGGTGATGCCGCCGCGCCAGCCTGCAAAGCATTTTCCGGTAGGGCCGCGGCTCTGGCGACAGCTCCCACGCCCGAAGAGCCAGGAGGGAAAGCCGTGCCTCGTTGGAAAGCTCTTTGGCAGCTGCTCGCATGGCCCCACAGCCCATGGGGCTGCGAGCTTTGCGGCGGCCGTCAGCCTCGGCGCCACCGGCGCCCAGGTGGGGCCGCCGCGCCAGCCTGCGAAGCATTTTCCGGTAGGGCCGCGGCTCTGGCGACAGCTCCCACGCCCGAAGAGCCAGGAGGGAAAGCCGTGCCTCGTTGGAAAGCTCTTTGGCAGCCACTCACGTGGCCCCACAGCCCTTGGGGCTGCGGGCTTTGCAGCGGCCGTCAGCCTCGGCGACACCAGCGCACACGTGGCGCCGCCGCACCAGCCTTCGAAGCATTTTCCGGTAGGGCCGCGGCTCTGGCGACAGCTCCCACGGCCGAAGAGCCAGGAGGGATAGCCGTGCCTCGTTGGAAAGCCCTTTGGCAGCCGCTCGCGTGGCCCCACAGCCCGTGGGGCTGCGGGGTTTCTGGCGGCCGTCAGCCTGGGCGCCACCGGCGCCCACGTCGGGCCGCCGCGCCAGCCTGCGAAGCATTTTCCGGTAGGGCCGCGGCTCTGGCGACAGCTCCCACGCCCGAAGAGCCAGGAGGGAAAGCCGTGCCTCGTTGGAAAGCTCTTTGGCAGCCGCTCGCGTGGCCCCACAGCCCATGGGGCTGCGGGCTTTGCGGCGGCCGTCAGCCTCTGCGCCACCGGCGCCCACGTTGCGCCGCCGCGCCAGCCTGCGAAGCATTTTCCGGTAGGGCCGCGGCTCTGGCGACAGCTCCCACGCCCGAAGAGCCAGGAGGGAAAGCCGTGCCTCGTTGGAAAGCTCTTTGGCAGCCGCTCGCGTGGCCCCACAGCCCATGGGGCTGCGGGCTTTGCGGCGGCCGTCAGCCTCGGCGCCACTGGCGCCCACGTTGCGCCGCCGCGCCAGCCTGCGAAGCATTTTCCGGTAGGGCCGCGGCTCTGGCGACAGCTCCCACGCCCGAAGAGCCAGGAGGGAAAGCCGTGCCTCGTTGGAAAGCTCTTTGGCAGCCACTCGCATGGCCCTAAAGCCTGTGGGGCTGCGGGCTTTGCGGCGGCCGTCAGCCTCGGCGCCACCGGCGCCCACGTGGGGCCGCTGCGCCAGCCTGCAAAGCATTTTCCGGTAGGGCCGCGTCTCTGGCGACAGCTCCCATGGCCGAAGAGCCAGGAGGGAAAGACATGCCTCGTTGGAAAGCTCTTTGGCACCCACTCACGTGGCCCCACAGCCCATGGAGCTGCGCGCTTTGCGGCGGCCGTCAGCCTCGGCGCCATCGGCGCCCACGTCGGGCCGCCGCGCTAGCCTGCGAAGCATTTTCCGGTAGGGCCGCGGCTCTGGCGACAGCTCCCACACCCGAAGAGCCAGGAGGGAAAGCCGTGCCTCGTTGGAAAGCTCTTTGGCAGCCGCTCGCGTGGCCCCACAGCCCATGGGGCTGCGGGCTTTGCGGCGGCTGTCAGCCTCGGCGTCACCGGCGCCCACGTGGCGCCGCCACGCCAGCCTGCGAAGCATTTTCCGGTAGGGCCGCGTCTCTGGCGACAGCTCTCACGCCCGAAGAGCCAGGAGGGAAAGCCGTGCCTCGTTGGAAAGCTCTTTGGCAGCCGCTCGTGTGGCCCCACAGCCCGTGGGGCTGCGGGCTTTGCGGCGGCCGTCAGCCTCGGCGCCACCGGCGCCCACGTCGGGCCGCCGCGCCAGCCTGCGAAGCATTTTCCGGTAGGGCCGCGTCTCTGGCGACAGCTCCCACGCCCGAAGAGCCAGGAGGGAAAGCCGTGCCTCGTTGGAAAGCTCTTTGGCAGCCGCTCGCGTGGCCCCACAGCCCATGGGGCTGCGGGCTTTGCGGCGGCCGTCAGCCTCGGCTCCACCGGCGCCCACGTTGCGCCGCCGCGCCAGCCTGCGAAGCATTTTCCGGTAGGGCCGCGGCTCTGGCGACAGCTCCCACGCCCGAAGAGCCAGGAGGGAAAGCCGTGCCTCGTTGGAAAGCTCTTTGGCAGCCGCTCGCGTGGCCCCACAGCCCATGGGGCTGCGGGCTTTGCGGCGGCCGTCAGCCTCGGCGCCACCGGCGCCCACATTGCGCCGCCACGCCAGCCTGCGAAGCATTTTCCGGTAGGGCCGCGGCTCTGGCGACAGCTCCCACGGCCAAAGAGCCAGGAGGGAAAGCCGTGCCTCGTTGGAAAGGTCTTTGGCAGCCGCTCGCGTGGCCCCACATCCCGTGGGGCTGCGGGCTTTGCGGCGGCCGTCAGCCTGGGCGACACCGGCGCCCACGTGGGGCCGCCGCGCCAGCCTGCGAAGCATTTTCCGGTAGGGCCGCGGCTCTGGCGACAGCTCCCACGCCCGAGGAGCCAGGTGGGAAAGCCGTGCCTCGTTGGAAAGCTCTTTGGCAGCCACTCGCATGGCCCTAAAGCCTGTGGGGCTGCGGGCTTTGCGGCGGCCGTCAGCCTCGGCGCCACCGGCGCCCACGTGGGGCCGCTGCGCCAGCCTGCAAAGCATTTTCCGGTAGGGCCGCGTCTCTGGCAACAGCTCCCACGCCCGAAGAGCCAGGAGGGAAAGCCATGCCTCGTTGGAAAGCTCTTTGGCACCCACTCACGTGGCCCCACAGCCCATGGAGCTGCGGGCTTTGCGGCGGCCGTCAGCCTAGGCGCCATCGGCGCCCACGTCGGGCCGCCGCGCTAGCCTGCGAAGCATTTTCCGGTAGGGCCGCGGCTCTGGCGACAGCTCCCACGCCCGAAGAGCCAGGAGGGAAAGCCGTGCCTCGTTGGAAAGCTCTTTGGCAGCCGCTCGCGTGGCCCCACAGCCCGTGGGGCTGCGGGCTTTGCGGCGGCCGTCAGCCTGGGCGCCACCGGCGCCCACGTGGCGCCGCCGCGCCAGCCTGCGAAGCATTTTCCGGTAGGGCCGCGTCTCTGGCGACAGCTCCCACGCCCGAAGAGCCAGGAGGGAAAGCCGTGCCTCGTTGGAAAGCTCTTTGGCAGCCGCTCGCGTGGCCCCACAGCCCATGGGGCTGCGGGCTTTGCGGCGGCCGTCAGCCTCGGCGCCACCGGCGCCCACGTTGCGCCGCCGCGCCAGCCTGCGAAGCATTTTCCGGTAGGGCCGCGGCTCTGGCGACAGCTCCCACGCCCGAAGAGCCAGGAGGGAAAGCCGTGCCTCGTTGGAAAGCTCTTTGGCAGCCGCTCGCGTGGCCCCACAGCCCATGGGGCTGCGGGCTTTCCGGCGGCCGTCAGCCTCGGCGCCACCGGCGCCCACATTGCGCCGCCGCGCCAGCCTGCGAAGCATTTTGCGGTAGGGCCGCGGCTCTGGCGACAGCTCCCACGGCCAAAGAGCCAGGAGGGAAAGCCGTGCCTCGTTGGAAAGGTCTTTGGCAGCCGCTCGCGTGGCCCCACAGCCCGTGGGGCTGCGGCCTTTGCGGCGGCCGTCAGCCTGGGCGACACCGGCGCCCAGGTGATGCCGCCGCGTCAGCCTGCGAAGCATTTTCCGGTAGGGCCGCGTCTCTGGCAGCAGCTCCCACGCCCGAAGAGCCAGGAGGGAAAGCCGTGCCTCGTTGGAAAGCTCTTTGGCAGCCGCTCGCGTGGCCCCACAGCCCATGGGGCTGCGGGCTTTCCGGCGGCCGTCATCCTCAGCGCCACCGGCGCCCACGTGGCGCCGCCGCGCCAGCCTGCGAAGCATTTTCCGGTAGGGCCGCGGCTCTGGCGACAGCTCCCACGCCCGAAGAGCCAAGAGGGAAAGCCGTGCCTCGTTGGAAAGCTCTTTGGCAGCCGCTCGCGTGGCCCCACAGCCCGTGGGGCTGCGGGCTTTGCGGCGGCCGTCAGCCTGGGCGACACCGGCGCCCACGTGGGGCCGCCACGCCAGCCTGCGAAGCATTTTCCGGTAGGGCCGCGGCTCTGGCGACAGCTCCCACGCCCGAGGAGCCAGGAGGGAAAGCCGTGCCTCGTTGGAAAGCTCTTTGGCAGCCGCTCGCGTGGCCCCACAGCCCATGGGGCTGCGGGCTTTGCGGTGGCCGTCAGCCTCAGTGCCACCGGCGCCCACGTTGCGCCGCCGCGCCAGCCTCCGAAGCATTTTCCGGTAGGGCCGCGTCTCTGGCGACAGCTCCCACGCCCGAAGAGCCAGGAGGGAAAGCCGTGCCTCGTTGGAAAGCTCTTTGGTAGCCACTCGCATGGCCCTAAAGCCTGTGGGGCTGCGGGCTTTGCGGCGGCCGTCAGCCTTGGCGCCACCGGCGCCCACGTTGGGCCGCTGCGCCAGCCTGCAAAGCATTTTTCGGTAGGGCCGCGTCTCTGGCGACAGCTCCCATGGCCGAAGAGCCAGGAGGGAAAGACATGCCTCGTTGGAAAGCTCTTTGGCACCCACTCACGTGGCCCCACAGCCCATGGAGCTGCGGGCTTTGCGGCGGCCGTCAGCCTCGGCGCCATCGGCGCCCACGTCGGGCCGCCGCGCTAGCCTGCGAAGCATTTTCCGGTAGGGCCGCGGCTCTGGCGACAGCTCCCACACCCGAAGAGCCAGGAGGGA
Source organism: Larus michahellis (assembly GCF_964199755.1). Taxonomy (NCBI): domain Eukaryota; kingdom Metazoa; phylum Chordata; class Aves; order Charadriiformes; family Laridae; genus Larus; species Larus michahellis. The sequence continues at coordinate 475,943 of NW_027436101.1, read as the reverse complement.
AAGCCGTGCCTCGTTGGAAAGCTCTTTGGCAGCCGCTCGCGTGGCCCCACAGCCCATGGGGCTGCGGGCTTTGCGGCGGCTGTCAGCCTCGGCGTCACCGGCGCCCACGTGGCGCCGCCACGCCAGCCTGCGAAGCATTTTCCGGTAGGGCCGCGTCTCTGGCGACAGCTCTCACGCCCGAAGAGCCAGGAGGGAAAGCCGTGCCTCGTTGGAAAGCTCTTTGGCAGCCGCTCGTGTGGCCCCACAGCCCGTGGGGCTGCGGGCTTTGCGGCGGCCGTCAGCCTCGGCGCCACCGGCGCCCACGTCGGGCCGCCGCGCCAGCCTGCGAAGCATTTTCCGGTAGGGCCGCGTCTCTGGCGACAGCTCCCACGCCCGAAGAGCCAGGAGGGAAAGCCGTGCCTCGTTGGAAAGCTCTTTGGCAGCCGCTCGCGTGGCCCCACAGCCCATGGGGCTGCGGGCTTTGCGGCGGCCGTCAGCCTCGGCTCCACCGGCGCCCACGTTGCGCCGCCGCGCCAGCCTGCGAAGCATTTTCCGGTAGGGCCGCGGCTCTGGCGACAGCTCCCACGCCCGAAGAGCCAGGAGGGAAAGCCGTGCCTCGTTGGAAAGCTCTTTGGCAGCCGCTCGCGTGGCCCCACAGCCCATGGGGCTGCGGGCTTTGCGGCGGCCGTCAGCCTCGGCGCCACCGGCGCCCACATTGCGCCGCCACGCCAGCCTGCGAAGCATTTTCCGGTAGGGCCGCGGCTCTGGCGACAGCTCCCACGGCCAAAGAGCCAGGAGGGAAAGCCGTGCCTCGTTGGAAAGGTCTTTGGCAGCCGCTCGCGTGGCCCCACATCCCGTGGGGCTGCGGGCTTTGCGGCGGCCGTCAGCCTGGGCGACACCGGCGCCCACGTGGGGCCGCCGCGCCAGCCTGCGAAGCATTTTCCGGTAGGGCCGCGGCTCTGGCGACAGCTCCCACGCCCGAGGAGCCAGGTGGGAAAGCCGTGCCTCGTTGGAAAGCTCTTTGGCAGCCACTCGCATGGCCCTAAAGCCTGTGGGGCTGCGGGCTTTGCGGCGGCCGTCAGCCTCGGCGCCACCGGCGCCCACGTGGGGCCGCTGCGCCAGCCTGCAAAGCATTTTCCGGTAGGGCCGCGTCTCTGGCAACAGCTCCCACGCCCGAAGAGCCAGGAGGGAAAGCCATGCCTCGTTGGAAAGCTCTTTGGCACCCACTCACGTGGCCCCACAGCCCATGGAGCTGCGGGCTTTGCGGCGGCCGTCAGCCTAGGCGCCATCGGCGCCCACGTCGGGCCGCCGCGCTAGCCTGCGAAGCATTTTCCGGTAGGGCCGCGGCTCTGGCGACAGCTCCCACGCCCGAAGAGCCAGGAGGGAAAGCCGTGCCTCGTTGGAAAGCTCTTTGGCAGCCGCTCGCGTGGCCCCACAGCCCGTGGGGCTGCGGGCTTTGCGGCGGCCGTCAGCCTGGGCGCCACCGGCGCCCACGTGGCGCCGCCGCGCCAGCCTGCGAAGCATTTTCCGGTAGGGCCGCGTCTCTGGCGACAGCTCCCACGCCCGAAGAGCCAGGAGGGAAAGCCGTGCCTCGTTGGAAAGCTCTTTGGCAGCCGCTCGCGTGGCCCCACAGCCCATGGGGCTGCGGGCTTTGCGGCGGCCGTCAGCCTCGGCGCCACCGGCGCCCACGTTGCGCCGCCGCGCCAGCCTGCGAAGCATTTTCCGGTAGGGCCGCGGCTCTGGCGACAGCTCCCACGCCCGAAGAGCCAGGAGGGAAAGCCGTGCCTCGTTGGAAAGCTCTTTGGCAGCCGCTCGCGTGGCCCCACAGCCCATGGGGCTGCGGGCTTTGCGGCGGCCGTCAGCCTCGGCGCCACCGGCGCCCACATTGCGCCGCCGCGCCAGCCTGCGAAGCATTTTGCGGTAGGGCCGCGGCTCTGGCGACAGCTCCCACGGCCAAAGAGCCAGGAGGGAAAGCCGTGCCTCGTTGGAAAGGTCTTTGGCAGCCGCTCGCGTGGCCCCACAGCCCGTGGGGCTGCGGCCTTTGCGGCGGCCGTCAGCCTGGGCGACACCGGCGCCCAGGTGATGCCGCCGCGTCAGCCTGCGAAGCATTTTCCGGTAGGGCCGCGTCTCTGGCAGCAGCTCCCACGCCCGAAGAGCCAGGAGGGAAAGCCGTGCCTCGTTGGAAAGCTCTTTGGCAGCCGCTCGCGTGGCCCCACAGCCCATGGGGCTGCGGGCTTTCCGGCGGCCGTCATCCTCAGCGCCACCGGCGCCCACGTGGCGCCGCCGCGCCAGCCTGCGAAGCATTTTCCGGTAGGGCCGCGGCTCTGGCGACAGCTCCCACGCCCGAAGAGCCAAGAGGGAAAGCCGTGCCTCGTTGGAAAGCTCTTTGGCAGCCGCTCGCGTGGCCCCACAGCCCGTGGGGCTGCGGGCTTTGCGGCGGCCGTCAGCCTGGGCGACACCGGCGCCCACGTGGGGCCGCCACGCCAGCCTGCGAAGCATTTTCCGGTAGGGCCGCGGCTCTGGCGACAGCTCCCACGCCCGAGGAGCCAGGAGGGAAAGCCGTGCCTCGTTGGAAAGCTCTTTGGCAGCCGCTCGCGTGGCCCCACAGCCCATGGGGCTGCGGGCTTTGCGGTGGCCGTCAGCCTCAGTGCCACCGGCGCCCACGTTGCGCCGCCGCGCCAGCCTCCGAAGCATTTTCCGGTAGGGCCGCGTCTCTGGCGACAGCTCCCACGCCCGAAGAGCCAGGAGGGAAAGCCGTGCCTCGTTGGAAAGCTCTTTCGTAGCCACTCGCATGGCCCTAAAGCCTGTGGGGCTGCGGGCTTTGCGGCGGCCGTCAGCCTTGGCGCCACCGGCGCCCACGTTGGGCCGCTGCGCCAGCCTGCAAAGCATTTTTCGGTAGGGCCGCGTCTCTGGCGACAGCTCCCACGGCCGAAGAGCAAGGAGGGAAAGCCATGCCTCGTTGGAAAGCTCTTTGGCACCCACTCACGTGGCCCCACAGCCCATGGAGCTGCGGGCTTTGCGGCGGCCGTCAGCCTCGGCGCCATCGGCGCCCACGTCGGGCCGCCGCGCTAGCCTGCGAAGCATTTTCCGGTAGGGCCGCGGCTCTGGCGACAGCTCCCACACCCGAAGAGCCAGGAGGGAAAGCCATGCCTCGTTGGAAAGCTCTTTGGCAGCCGCTCGCGTGGCCCCACAGCCCATGGGGCTGCGGGCTTTGCGGCGGCCGTCAGCCTCGGCGTCACCGGCGCCCACGTGGCACGACCGCGCCAGCCTGCGAAGCATTTTCCGGTAGGGCCGCGTCTCTGGCGACAGCTCCCACGCCCGAAGAGCCAGGAGGGAAAGCCATGCCTCGTTGGAAAGCTCTTTGGCAGCCGCTCGTGTGGCCCCACAGCCCGTGGGGCTGCGGGCTTTCCGGCGGCCGTCAGCCTGGGTGCCACCGGCGCCAAGTCGGGCCGCCGCGCCAGCCTGCGAAGCATTTTCCGGTAGGGCCGCGGCTCTGGCGACAGCTCCCACGCCCGAAGAGCCAGGAGGGAAAGCCGTGCCTCGTTGGAAAGCTCTTTGGCAGCCGCTCGCGTGGCCCCACAGCCCATGGGGCTGCGGGGTTTCCGGCGGCCGTCAGCCTCGGCGCCACCGGCGCCCACGTTGCGCCGCCGCGCCAGCCTGCGAAGCATTTTCCGGTAGGGCCGCGGCTCTGGCGACAGCTCCCACGCCCGAAGAGCCAGGAGGGAAAGCCGTGCCTCGTTGGAAAGCTCTTTGGCAGCCGCTCGCGTGGCCCCACAGCCCATGGGGCTGCGGGCTTTGCGGCGGCCGTCAGCCTCGGCGCCACCGGCGCCCACGTGGCGCCGCTGCGCCAGCCTGCGAAGCATTTCCCGGTAGGGCCGCGGCTCTGGCGACAGCTCCCACGGCCGAAGAGCCAGGAGGGAAAGCCGTGCCTCGTTGGAAAGCTCTTTGGCAGCCGCTCGTGTGGCCCCACAGCCCGTGGGGCTGCGGGCTTTCCGGCAGCCGGCAGCCTCGGCGCCAACGGCGCCCACGTGGCACCGCTGCACCAGCCTGCGAAGCATTTTCCAGTAGGGCCGCGGCTCTGGCGACAGCTCCCACGCCCGAAGAGCCAGGAGGGAAAGCCGTGCCTCGTTGGAAAGCTCTTTGGCAGCTGCTCGCGTGGCCCCACAGCCCATGGGGCTGCGGGCTTTGCGGCGGCCGTCAGCCTCAGCGCCACTGGCGACCACGTTGCGCCGCCGCGCCAGCCTGCGAAGCATTTTCCGGTAGGGCCGCGGCTCTGGCGACAGCTCCCACGCCCGAAGAGCCAGGAGGGAAAGCCGTGCCTCGTTGGAAAGCTCTTTGGCAGCTGCTCGCATGGCCCCACAGCCCATGGGGCTGCGGGCTTTGCGGCGGCCGTCAGCCTCGGCGCCACCGGCGCCCAGGTGGCGCCGCTGCGCCAGCCTGCGAAGCATTTTCCGGTAGGGCCGCGGCTCTGGCGACAGCTCCCACGCCCGAAGAGCCAGGAGGGAAAGCCGTGCCTCGTTGGAAAGCTCTTTGGCAGCCGCTCGCGTGGCCCCACAGCCCGTAGGGCTGCGGGGTTTGCGGCGGCTGTCAGCCTCGGCGACACCGGCGCCCACGTGGCGCCGCCGCGCCAGCCTGCGAAGCATTTTCCGGTAGGGCCGCGGCTCTGGCGACAGCTCCCACGCCCGAAGAGCCAGGAGGGAAAGCCGTGCCTCGTTGGAAAGCTCTTTGGCAGCCGCTCGCGTGGCCCCACAGCCCATGGGGCTGCGGGCTTTGCGGCGGCGGTCAGCCTCGGCGCCACCGGCGCCCAGGTGGGGCCGCCACGCCAGCCTGCGAAGCATTTTCCGGTAGGGCCGCGGCTCTGGCGTAAGCTCCCACGGCCGAAGAGCCAGGAGGGAAAGCCGTGCCTCGTTGGAAAGCTCTTTGGCAGCCACTCGCATGGCCCTAAAGCCTGTGGGGCTGCGGGCTTTGCGGCGGCCGTCAGCCTCGGCGCCACCAGCGCCCACGCGGCGCCGCCGCGCCAGCCTGCGAAGCATTTTCCGGTAGGGCCGCGGCTCTGGCGACAGCTCCCACGCCCGAAGAGCCAGGAGGGAAAGCCATGCCTCGTTGGAAAGCTCTTTGGCAGCCCCTCGCGTGGCCCCACAGCCTGTGGGGCTGCGGGCTTTCCGGCAGCCGGCAGCCTCGGCGCCACCGGCGCCCACGTGGCACCGCTGCATCAGCCTGCGAAGCATTTTCCAGTAGGGCCGCGGCTCTGGCGACAGCTCCCACGCCCGAAGAGCCAGGAGGGAAAGACGTGTCTCATTGGAAAGCTCTTTTGCAGTCGCTCGCGTGGCCCCACAGCCCGTGGGGCTGCGGGCTTTCCGGCGGCCGTCAGCCTCAGCACCACCGGCGCCCAGGTGGGGCCGCCGCGCCAGCCTGCAAAGCATTTTCCGGTAGGGCCGCAGCTCTGGCAACAGCTCCCACGCCCGAAGAGCCAGGAGGGAAAGCCGTGCCTCGTTGGAAAGCTCTTTGGCAGCTGCTCGCATGGCCCCACAGCCCATGGGGCTGCGGGCTTTCCGGCGGCCGTCAGCCTCGGCGCCACCGGCGCCCACGTGGGGCCGCTGCGCCAGCCTGCGAAGCATTTTCCGGTAGGGCCGCGTCTCTGGCGACAGCTCCCACGCCCGAAGAGCCAGGAGGGAAAGCCGTGCCTCGTTGGAAAGCTCTTTGGCAGCCGCTCGCGTGGCCCCACAGCCCGTGGGGCTGCGGGCTTTGCGGCGGTCGTCAGCCTCGGGGCCACCGGCGCCCACGTGGCGCCGCCGCGCCAGCCTGCGAAGCACTTTCCGGTAGGGCCGCGGCTCTGGCGACAGCTCCCACGGCCAAAGAGCCAGGAGGGAAAGCCGTGCCTCGTTGGAAAGCTCTTTGGCAGCCGCTCGCGTGGCCCCACTGCCCATGGGGCTGCGGGCTTTGCGGCGGCCGTCAGCCTCGGCGCCACCGGCGCCCACGTCGGGCCGCCACGCCAGCCTGCGAAGCATTTTCCGGTAGGGCCGCGGCTCTGGCGACAGCTCCCACGCCCGAAGAGCCAGGAGGGAAAGCCGTGCCTCGTTGGAAAGCTCTTTGGCAGCCGCTCGCGTGGCCCCACAGCCCGTGGGGCTACGGGCTTTCCGGCGGCTGTCAGCCTGGGCGACACCGGCGCCCACGTGGGGCCGCCGCGCCAGCCTGCAAAGCATTTTCCGGTACGGCCACGGATCTGGCGACAGCTCCCACGGCCAAAGAGCCAGGAGGGAAAGCCGTGCCTCGTTGGAAAGCTCTTTGGCAGCCGCTCGCGTGGCCCCACAGCCCGTAGGGCTGCGGGCTTTGCGGCGCCCGTCAGCCTGGGCGACACCGGCGCCCAGGTGGGGCCGCCGCGCCAGCCTGCGAAGCATTTTCCGGTAGGGCCGCGGCTCTGGCGACAGCTCCCACGGCCGAAGAGCCAGGAGGGAAAGCCGTGCCTCGTTGGAAAGCTCTTTGGCAGCCGCTCGCTTGGCCCCACAGCCCGTGGGGCTGCGGGCTTTGCGGCGGCCGTCAGCCTGGGCGCCACCGGCGCCCACGTGGGGCCGCTGCACCAGCCAGAGAAGCATTTTCCGGTAGGGCCGCGTCTCTGGCGCCAGCTCCCACGCCCGAAGAGCCAGGAGGGAAAGCCGTGCCTCGTTGGAAATCTCTTTGGCAGCCGCTCGTGTGGCCCCACAGCCCGTGGGGCTGCGGGGTTTCTGGCGGCCGTCAGCCTGGGCGCCACCGGCGCCCACGTCGGGCCTCCGCGTCAGGCTCCGAAGCATTTTCCGGTAGGGCCGCGGCTCTGGCGACAGCTCCCACGCCGGAAGAGCCAGGAGGGAAAGCTGTGCCTCGTTGGAAAGCTCTTTGGTAGCCACTCGCATGGCCCTAAAGCCTGTGGGGCTGCGGGCTTTGCGGCGGCCGTCAGCCTCGGCACCACCGGCGCCCACGTGGCGCCGCCGCACCAGCCTGCGAAGCATTTTCCGGTAGGGCCGCGGCACTGGCGACAGCTCCCACGGCCGAAGAGCCAGGAGGGAAAGCCGTGCCTTGTTGGAACGCTCTTTGGCAGCCGCTCGCGTGGCCCCACAGCCCATGGGGCTGCGGGCTTTGCGGCGGACGTCAGCCTCGGCGCCACCGGTGCCCACGTTGCGCCACGCGCCAGCCTGCGAAGCATTTTCCGGTAGGGCCGCGGCTCTGGCGACAGCTCCCACGCCCGAAGAGCCAGGAGGGAAAGCCGTGCCTCATTGGAAAGCTCTTTGGGAGCCGCTCGCGTGGCCCCACAGCCCGTGGGGCTGCGGGCTTTGCGGCGGCCGTCAGCCTCGGCGCCATCGGCGCCCAGGTGATGCCGCCGCGCCAGCCTGCGAAGCATTTTCCGGTAGGGCCGCGTCTCTGGCGACAGCTCCCACACCCGAAGAGCCAGGAGGGAAAGCCGTGCCTCGTTGAAAAGCTCTTTGGCAGCCGCTCGCATGGCCCCACAGCCCGTGGGGCTGCGGTCTTTCGGCGGCCGTCAGCCTCGGCAACACCGGCGCCCAGGTGGGGCCGCCGCGCCAGCCTGCAAAGAATTTTCCGGTAGGGCCGCGTCTCTGGCGACAGCTCCCACGCCCGAAGAGCCAGGAGGGAAAGCCGTGCCTCGTTGGAAAGCTCTTTGGCAGCCGCTCGTGTGGCCCCACAGCCCATGGGGCTGCGGGCTTTGCGGCGGCCGTCAGCCTCGGCGTCACCGGCGCCCACGTGGCGCCGCCGCGCCAGCCTGCGAAGCATTTTCCGGTAGGGCCGCGTCTCTGGCGACAGCTCCCACGCCCGAAGAGCCAGGAGGGAAAGCCATGCCTCGTTGGAAAGCTCTTTGGCAGCCGCTCGTGTGGCCCCACAGCCCGTGGGGCTGCGGGCTTTCCGGCGGCCGTCAGCCTGGGCGCCACCGGCGCCAAGTCGGGCCGCCGCGCCAGCCTGCGAAGCATTTTCCGGTAGGGCCGCGGCTCTGGCGACAGCTCCCACGCCCGAAGAGCCAGGAGGGAAAGCCGTGCCTCGTTGGAAAGCTCTTTGGCAGCCGCTCGCGTGGCCCCACAGCCCATGGGGCTGCGGGCTTTGCGGCGGCCGTCAGCTTCGGCGCCACCGGCGCCCACTTTGTGCCGCCGCGCCAGCCTGCGAAGCATTTTCCGGTAGGGCCGCGGCTCTGGCGACAGCTCCCACGCCCGAAGAGCCAGGAGGGAAAGCCGTGCCTCGTTGGAAAGCTCTTTGGCAGCCGCTCGCGTGGCCCCACAGCCCATGGGGCTGCGGGCTTTGCGGCGGCCGTCAGCCTCGGCGCCACCGGCGCCCACGTTGCGCCGCCGCGCCAGCCTGCGAAGCATTTTCCGGTAGGGCCGCGTCTCTGGCGACAGCTCCCACGCCCGAACAGCCAGGAGGGAAAGCCGTGCCTCGTTGGAAAGCTCTTTGGCAGCCACTCGCATGGCCCTAAAGCCTGTGGGGCTGCGGGCTTTGCGGCGGCCGTCAGCCTCGGCGTCACCGGCGCCCACGTGGCGCCGCCGCGCCAGCCTGCGAAGCATTTTCCGGTAGGGCCGCGTCTCTGGCGACAGCTCCCACGCCCGAAGAGCCAGGAGGGAAAGCCGTGCCTCGTTGGAAAGCTCTTTGGCAGCCGCTCGCTTGGCCCCACAGCCCGTGGGGCTGCGGGCTTTGCGGCGGCCGTCAGCCTGGGCGCCACCGGCGCCCACGTGGGGCCGCTGCACCAGCCAGAGAAGCATTTTCCGGTAGGGCCGCGTCTCTGGCGCCAGCTCCCACGCCCGAAGAGCCAGGAGGGAAAGCCGTGCCTCGTTGGAAATCTCTTTGGCAGCCGCTCGTGTGGCCCCACAGCCCGTGGGGCTGCGGGGTTTCTGGCGGCCGTCAGCCTGGGCGCCACCGGCGCCCACGTCGGGCCTCCGCGTCAGGCTCCGAAGCATTTTCCGGTAGGGCCGCGGCTCTGGCGACAGCTCCCACGCCGGAAGAGCCAGGAGGGAAAGCTGTGCCTCGTTGGAAAGCTCTTTGGTAGCCACTCGCATGGCCCTAAAGCCTGTGGGGCTGCGGGCTTTGCGGCGGCCGTCAGCCTCGGCACCACCGGCGCCCACGTGGCGCCGCCGCACCAGCCTGCGAAGCATTTTCCGGTAGGGCCGCGGCACTGGCGACAGCTCCCACGGCCGAAGAGCCAGGAGGGAAAGCCGTGCCTTGTTGGAACGCTCTTTGGCAGCCGCTCGCGTGGCCCCACAGCCCATGGGGCTGCGGGCTTTGCGGCGGACGTCAGCCTCGGCGCCACCGGTGCCCACGTTGCGCCACGCGCCAGCCTGCGAAGCATTTTCCGGTAGGGCCGCGGCTCTGGCGACAGCTCCCACGCCCGAAGAGCCAGGAGGGAAAGCCGTGCCTCATTGGAAAGCTCTTTGGGAGCCGCTCGCGTGGCCCCACAGCCCGTGGGGCTGCGGGCTTTGCGGCGGCCGTCAGCCTCGGCGCCATCGGCGCCCAGGTGATGCCGCCGCGCCAGCCTGCGAAGCATTTTCCGGTAGGGCCGCGTCTCTGGCGACAGCTCCCACACCCGAAGAGCCAGGAGGGAAAGCCGTGCCTCGTTGAAAAGCTCTTTGGCAGCCGCTCGCATGGCCCCACAGCCCGTGGGGCTGCGGTCTTTCGGCGGCCGTCAGCCTCGGCAACACCGGCGCCCAGGTGGGGCCGCCGCGCCAGCCTGCAAAGAATTTTCCGGTAGGGCCGCGTCTCTGGCGACAGCTCCCACGCCCGAAGAGCCAGGAGGGAAAGCCGTGCCTCGTTGGAAAGCTCTTTGGCAGCCGCTCGTGTGGCCCCACAGCCCATGGGGCTGCGGGCTTTGCGGCGGCCGTCAGCCTCGGCGTCACCGGCGCCCACGTGGCGCCGCCGCGCCAGCCTGCGAAGCATTTTCCGGTAGGGCCGCGTCTCTGGCGACAGCTCCCACGCCCGAAGAGCCAGGAGGGAAAGCCATGCCTCGTTGGAAAGCTCTTTGGCAGCCGCTCGTGTGGCCCCACAGCCCGTGGGGCTGCGGGCTTTCCGGCGGCCGTCAGCCTGGGCGCCACCGGCGCCAAGTCGGGCCGCCGCGCCAGCCTGCGAAGCATTTTCCGGTAGGGCCGCGGCTCTGGCGACAGCTCCCACGCCCGAAGAGCCAGGAGGGAAAGCCGTGCCTCGTTGGAAAGCTCTTTGGCAGCCGCTCGCGTGGCCCCACAGCCCATGGGGCTGCGGGCTTTGCGGCGGCCGTCAGCTTCGGCGCCACCGGCGCCCACTTTGTGCCGCCGCGCCAGCCTGCGAAGCATTTTCCGGTAGGGCCGCGGCTCTGGCGACAGCTCCCACGCCCGAAGAGCCAGGAGGGAAAGCCGTGCCTCGTTGGAAAGCTCTTTGGCAGCCGCTCGCGTGGCCCCACAGCCCATGGGGCTGCGGGCTTTGCGGCGGCCGTCAGCCTCGGCGCCACCGGCGCCCACGTTGCGCCGCCGCGCCAGCCTGCGAAGCATTTTCCGGTAGGGCCGCGTCTCTGGCGACAGCTCCCACGCCCGAACAGCCAGGAGGGAAAGCCGTGCCTCGTTGGAAAGCTCTTTGGCAGCCACTCGCATGGCCCTAAAGCCTGTGGGGCTGCGGGCTTTGCGGCGGCCGTCAGCCTCGGCGTCACCGGCGCCCACGTGGCGCCGCCGCGCCAGCCTGCGAAGCATTTTCCGGTAGGGCCGCGTCTCTGGCGACAGCTCCCACGCCCGAAGAGCCAGGAGGGAAAGCCGTGCCTCGTTGGAAAGCTCTTTGGCAGCCGCTCGCGTGGCCCCACAGCCCATGGGGCTGCGGGCTTTGCGGCGGCCGTCAGCCTCAGTGCCACCGGCGCCCACGTTGCGCCGCCGCGCCAGCCTGCGAAGCATTTTCCGGTAGGGCCGCGTCTCTGGCGACAGCTCCCACGCCCGAAGAGCCAGGAGGGAAAGCCGTGCCTCGTTGGAAAGCTCTTTGGCAGCCACTCGCATGGCCCCAAAGCCTGTGGGGCTGCGGGCTTTGCGGCGGCCGTCAGCCTCGGCGCCACCGGCGCCCACGTGGGGCCGCTGCGCCAGCCTGCAAAGCATTTTCCGGTAGGGCCGCGTCTCTGGCGACAGCTCCCACGGCCGAAGAGCCAGGAGGGAAAGCCATGCCTCGTTAGAAAGCTCTTTGGCAGCCGCTCACGTGGCCCCACAGCCCGTGGAGCTGCGGGCTTTGCGGCGGCCGTCAGCCTCGGCGCCATCGGCGCCCACGTGGGGCCGCCGCGCTAGCCTGCGAAGCATTTTCAGGTAGGGCCGCGGCTCTGGCGACAGCTCCCACACCCGAAGAGCCAGGAGGGAAAGCCGTGCCTCGTTGGAAAGCTCTTTGGCAGCCGCTCGCGTGGCCCCACAGCCCATGGGGCTGCGGGCTTTGCGGCGGCCGTCAGCCTTGGCGCCACCGGCGCCCACGTTGCGCCGCCGCGCCAGCCTGCGAAGCATTTTCCGGTAGGGCCGCGGCTCTGGCGACAGCTCCCACGCCCGAAGAGCCAGGAGGGAAAGCCGTGCCTCGTTGGAAAGCTCTTTGGCAGCCGCTCGTGTGGCCCCACAGCCCGTGGGGCTGCGGGCTTTCCGGCAGCCGGCAGCCTCGGCGCCAACGGCGCCCACGTGGCACCGCTGCACCAGCCTGCGAAGCATTTTCCAGTAGGGCCGCGGCTCTGGCGACAGCTCCCACGCCCGAAGAGCCAGGAGGGAAAGCCGTGCCTCGTTGGAAAGCTCTTTGGCAGCTGCTCGCGTGGCCCCACAGCCCATGGGGCTGCGGGCTTTGCGGCGGCCGTCAGCCTCAGCACCACCGGCGCCCAGGTGGGGCCGCCGCGCCAGCCTGCAAAGCATTTTCCGGTAGGGCCGCAGCTCTGGCAACAGCTCCCACGCCCGAAGAGCCAGGAGGGAAAGCCGTGCCTCGTTGGAAAGCTCTTTGGCAGCTGCTCGCATGGCCCCACAGCCCATGGGGCTGCGGGCTTTCCGGCGGCCGTCAGCCTCGGCGCCACCGGCGCCCACGTGGGGCCGCTGCGCCAGCCTGCGAAGCATTTTCCGGTAGGGCCGCGTCTCTGGCGACAGCTCCCACGCCCGAAGAGCCAGGAGGGAAAGCCGTGCCTCGTTGGAAAGCTCTTTGGCAGCCGCTCGCGTGGCCCCACAGCCCGTGGGGCTGCGGGCTTTGCGGCGGTCGTCAGCCTCGGGGCCACCGGCGCCCACGTGGCGCCGCCGCGCCAGCCTGCGAAGCACTTTCCGGTAGGGCCGCGGCTCTGGCGACAGCTCCCACGGCCAAAGAGCCAGGAGGGAAAGCCGTGCCTCGTTGGAAAGCTCTTTGGCAGCCGCTCGCGTGGCCCCACTGCCCATGGGGCTGCGGGCTTTGCGGCGGCCGTCAGCCTCGGCGCCACCGGCGCCCACGTCGGGCCGCCACGCCAGCCTGCGAAGCATTTTCCGGTAGGGCCGCGGCTCTGGCGACAGCTCCCACGCCCGAAGAGCCAGGAGGGAAAGCCGTGCCTCGTTGGAAAGCTCTTTGGCAGCCGCTCGCGTGGCCCCACAGCCCGTGGGGCTACGGGCTTTCCGGCGGCTGTCAGCCTGGGCGACACCGGCGCCCACGTGGGGCCGCCGCGCCAGCCTGCAAAGCATTTTCCGGTACGGCCACGGATCTGGCGACAGCTCCCACGGCCAAAGAGCCAGGAGGGAAAGCCGTGCCTCGTTGGAAAGCTCTTTGGCAGCCGCTCGCGTGGCCCCACAGCCCGTAGGGCTGCGGGCTTTGCGGCGCCCGTCAGCCTGGGCGACACCGGCGCCCAGGTGGGGCCGCCGCGCCAGCCTGCGAAGCATTTTCCGGTAGGGCCGTGGCTTTGGCGACAGCTCCCACGGCCGAAGAGCCAGGAGGGAAAGCCGTGCCTCGTTGGAAAGCTCTTTGGCAGCCGCTCGCTTGGCCCCACAGCCCGTGGGGCTGCGGGCTTTGCGGCGGCCGTCAGCCTGGGCGCCACCGGCGCCCACGTGGGGCCGCTGCACCAGCCAGAGAAGCATTTTCCGGTAGGGCCGCGTCTCTGGCGCCAGCTCCCACGCCCGAAGAGCCAGGAGGGAAAGCCGTGCCTCGTTGGAAATCTCTTTGGCAGCCGCTCGTGTGGCCCCACAGCCCGTGGGGCTGCGGGGTTTCTGGCGGCCGTCAGCCTGGGCGCCACCGGCGCCCACGTCGGGCCTCCGCGTCAGGCTCCGAAGCATTTTCCGGTAGGGCCGCGGCTCTGGCGACAGCTCCCACGCCGGAAGAGCCAGGAGGGAAAGCTGTGCCTCGTTGGAAAGCTCTTTGGTAGCCACTCGCATGGCCCTAAAGCCTGTGGGGCTGCGGGCTTTGCGGCGGCCGTCAGCCTCGGCACCACCGGCGCCCACGTGGCGCCGCCGTACCAGCCTGCGAAGCATTTTCCGGTAGGGCCGCGGCACTGGCGACAGCTCCCACGGCCGAAGAGCCAGGAGGGAAAGCCGTGCCTTGTTGGAACGCTCTTTGGCAGCCGCTCGCGTGGCCCCACAGCCCATGGGGCTGCGGGCTTTGCGGCGGACGTCAGCCTCGGCGCCACCGGTGCCCACGTTGCGCCACGCGCCAGCCTGCGAAGCATTTTCCGGTAGGGCCGCGGCTCTGGCGACAGCTCCCACGCCCGAAGAGCCAGGAGGGAAAGCCGTGCCTCATTGGAAAGCTCTTTGGGAGCCGCTCGCGTGGCCCCACAGCCCGTGGGGCTGCGGGCTTTGCGGCGGCCGTCAGCCTCGGCGCCATCGGCGCCCACGTCGGGCCGCCGCGCCAGCCTGCGAAGCATTTTCCGGTAGGGCCGCGTCTCTGGCGACAGCTCCCACACCCGAAGAGCCAGGAGGGAAAGCCGTGCCTCGTTGAAAAGCTCTTTGGCAGCCGCTCGCATGGCCCCACAGCCCGTGGGGCTGCGGTCTTTCGGCGGCCGTCAGCCTCGGCAACACCGGCGCCCAGGTGGGGCCGCCGCGCCAGCCTGCAAAGAATTTTCCGGTAGGGCCGCGTCTCTGGCGACAGCTCCCACGCCCGAAGAGCCAGGAGGGAAAGCCGTGCCTCGTTGGAAAGCTCTTTGGCAGCCGCTCGTGTGGCCCCACAGCCCATGGGGCTGCGGGCTTTGCGGCGGCCGTCAGCCTCAGTGCCACCGGCGCCCACGTGGCGCCGCCGCGCCAGCCTGCGAAGCATTTTCCGGTAGGGCCGCGGCTCTGGCGACAGCTCCCACACCCGAAGAGCCAGGAGGGAAAGCCATGCCTCGTTGGAAAGCTCTTTGGCAGCCGCTCGCGTGGCCCCACAGCCCATGGGGCTGCGGGCTTTGCGGCGGCCGTCAGCCTCGGCGTCACCGGCGCCCACGTGGCGCCGCCGCGCCAGCCTGCGAAGCATTTTCCGGTAGGGCCGCGTCTCTGGCGACAGCTCCCACGCCCGAAGAGCCAGGAGGGAAAGCCGTGCCTCGTTGGAAAGCTCTTTGGCAGCCGCTCGCGTGGCCCCACAGCCCATGGGGCTGCGGGCTTTGCGGCGGCCGTCAGCCTCGGCGCCACCGGCGCCCACGTTGTGCCGCCGCGCCAGCCTGCGAAGCATTTTCCGGTAGGGCCGCGGCTCTGGCGACAGCTCCCACGCCCGAAGAGCCAGGAGGGAAAGCCGTGCCTCGTTGGAAAGCTCTTTGGCAGCCGCTCGCGTGGCCCCACAGCCCATGGGGCTGCGGGCTTTGCGGCGGCCGTCAGCCTCGGCGCCACCGGCGCCCACGTTGCGCCGCCGCGCCAGCCTGCGAAGCATTTTCCGGTAGGGCCGCGTCTCTGGCGACAGCTCCCACGCCCGAAGAGCCAGGAGGGAAAGCCGTGCCTCGTTGGAAAGCTCTTTGGCAGCCACTCGCATGGCCCTAAAGCCTGTGGGGCTGCGGGCTTTGCGGCGGCCGTCAGCCTCGGCGTCACCGGCGCCCACGTGGCGCCGCCGCGCCAGCCTGCGAAGCATTTTCCGGTAGGGCCGCGTCTCTGGCGACAGCTCCCACGCCCGAAGAGCCAGGAGGGAAAGCCGTGCCTCGTTGGAAAGCTCTTTGGCAGCCGCTCGCGTGGCCCCACAGCCCATGGGGCTGCGGGCTTTGCGGCGGCCGTCAGCCTCAGTGCCACCGGCGCCCACGTTGCGCCGCCGCGCCAGCCTGCGAAGCATTTTCCGGTAGGGCCGCGTCTCTGGCGACAGCTCCCACGCCCGAAGAGCCAGGAGGGAAAGCCGTGCCTCGTTGGAAAGCTCTTTGGCAGCCGCTCGCGTGGCCCCACAGCCCGTGGGGCTGCGGGCTTTGCGGCGGCCGTCAGCCTCGGCGCCACCGGCGCCCACGTTGCGCCGCCGCGCCAGCCTGCGAAGCATTTTCCGGTAGGGCCGCGGCTCTGGCGACAGCTCCCACGGCCGAAGAGCCAGGAGGGAAAGCCGTGCCTCGTTGGAAAGCTCTTTGGCAGCCGCTCGTGTGGCCCCACAGCCCGTGGGGCTGCGGGCTTTCCGGCAGCCGGCAGCCTCGGCGCCAACGGCGCCCACGTGGCACCGCTGCACCAGCCTGCGAAGCATTTTCCAGTAGGGCCGCGGCTCTGGCGACAGCTCCCACGCCCGAAGAGCCAGGAGGGAAAGCCGTGCCTCGTTGGAAAGCTCTTTGGCAGCTGCTCGCGTGGCCCCACAGCCCATGGGGCTGCGGGCTTTGCGGCGGCCGTCAGCCTCAGCGCCACTGGCGACCACGTTGAGCCGCCGCGCCAGCCTGCGAAGCATTTTCCGGTAGGGCCGCGGCTCTGGCGACAGCTCCCACGCCCGAAGAGCCAGGAGGGAAAGCCGTGCCTCGTTGGAAAGCTCTTTGGCAGCTGCTCGCATGGCCCCACAGCCCATGGGGCTGCGGGCTTTGCGGCGGCCGTCAGCCTCGGCGCCACCGGCGCCCAGGTGGCGCCGCTGCGCCAGCCTGCGAAGCATTTTCCGGTAGGGCCGCGGCTCTGGCGACAGCTCCCACGCCCGAAGAGCCAGGAGGGAAAGCCGTGCCTCGTTGGAAAGCTCTTTGGCAGCCGCTCGCGTGGCCCCACAGCCCGTAGGGCTGCGGGGTTTGCGGCGGCTGTCAGCCTCGGCGACACCGGCGCCCACGTGGCGCCGCCGCGCCAGCCTGCGAAGCATTTTCCAGTAGGGCCGCGGCTCTGGCGACAGCTCCCACGCCCGAAGAGCCAGGAGGGAAAGCCGTGCCTCGTTGGAAAGCTCTTTGGCAGCCGCTCGCGTGGCCCTACAGCCCGTAGGGCTGCGGGGTTTGCGGCGGCTGTCAGCCTCGGCGACACCGGCGCCCACGTGGCGCCGCCGCGCCAGCCTGCGAAGCATTTTCCGGTAGGGCCGCGGCTCTGGCGACAGCTCCCACGCCCGAAGAGCCAGGAGGGAAAGCCGTGCCTCGTTGGAAAGCTCTTTGGCAGCCGCTCGCGTGGCCCCACAGCCCGTGGGGCTGCGGGCTTTGCGGCGGCGGTCAGCCTCGGCGCCACCGGCGCCCAGGTGGGGCCGCCACGCCAGCCTGCGAAGCATTTTCCGGTAGGGCCGCGGCTCTAGCGTAAGCTCCCACGGCCGAAGAGCCAGGAGGGAAAGCCGTGCCTCGTTGGAAAGCTCTTTGGCAGCCCCTCGCGTGGCCCCACAGCCCGTGGAGCTGCGGGCTTTCCGGCAGCCAGCAGCCTCGGCGCCACCGGCGCCCACGTGGCACCGCTGCACCAGCCTGCGAAGCATTTTCCAGTAGGGCCGCGGCTCTGGCGACAGCTCCCACGCCCGAAGAGCCAGGAGGGAAAGACGTGTCTCATTGGAAAGCTCTTTTGCAGTCGCTCGCGTGGCCCCACAGCCCGTGGGGCTGCGGGCTTTCCGGCGGCCGTCAGCCTCAGCACCACCGGCGCCCAGGTGGGGCCGCCGCGCCAGCCTGCAAAGCATTTTCCGGTAGGGCCGCAGCTCTGGCGACAGCTCCCACGCCCGAAGAGCCAGGAGGGAAAGCCGTGCCTCGTTGGAAAGCTCTTTGGCAGCTGCTCGCATGGCCCCACAGCCCATGGGGCTGCGGGCTTTCCGGCGGCCGTCAGCCTCGGCGCCACCGGCGCCCACGTTGCGCCGCTGCGCCAGCCTGCGAAGCATTTTCCGGTAGGGCCGCGTCTCTGGCGACAGCTCCCACGCCCGAAGAGCCAGGAGGGAAAGCCGTGCCTCGTTGGAAAGCTCTTTGGCAGCCGCTCGCGTGGCCCCACAGCCCGTGGGGCTGCGGGCTTTGCGGCGGTCGTCAGCATCGGGGCCACCGGCGCCCACGTGGCGCCGCCGCGCCAGCCTGCGAAGCACTTTCCGGTAGGGCCGCGGCTCTGGCGACAGCTCCCACGGCCAAAGAGCCAGGAGGGAAAGCCGTGCCTCGTTGGAAAGCTCTTTGGCAGCCGTTCGCGTGGCCCCACTGCCCATGGGGCTGCGGGCTTTGCGGCGGCCGTCAGCCTCGGCGCCACCGGCGCCCACGTCGGGCCGCCACGCCAGCCTGCGAAGCATTTTCCGGTAGGGCCGCGGCTCTGGCGACAGCTCCCACGCCCGAAGAGCCAGGAGGGAAAGCCGTGCCTCGTTGGAAAGCTCTTTGGCAGCCGCTCGCGTGGCCCCACAGCCCGTGGGGCTACGGGCTTTCCGGCGGCTGTCAGCCTGGGCGACACCGGCGCCCACGTGGGGCCGCCGCGCCAGCCTGCAAAGCATTTTCCGGTACGGCCACGGATCTGGCGACAGCTCCCACGGCCAAAGAGCCAGGAGGGAAAGCCGTGCCTCGTTGGAAAGCTCTTTGGCAGCCGCTCGCGTGGCCCCACAGCCCGTAGGGCTGCGGGCTTTGCGGCGCCCGTCAGCCTGGGCGACACCGGCGCCCAGGTGGGGCCGCCGCGCTAGCCTGCGAAGCATTTTCCGGTAGGGCCGCGGCTCTGGCGACAGCTCCCACGGCCGAAGAGCCAGGAGGGAAAGCCGTGCCTCGTTGGAAAGCTCTTTGGCAGCCGCTCGCTTGGCCCCACAGCCCGTGGGGCTGCGGGCTTTGCGGCGGCCGTCAGCCTGGGCGCCACCGGCGCCCACGTGGGGCCGCTGCACCAGCCAGAGAAGCATTTTCCGGTAGGGCCGCGTCTCTGGCGCCAGCTCCCACGCCCGAAGAGCCAGGAGGGAAAGCCGTGCCTCGTTGGAAAGCTCTTTGGTAGCCACTCGCATGGCCCTAAAGCCTGTGGGGCTGCGGGCTTTGCGGCGGCCGTCAGCCTCGGCACCACCGGCGCCCACGTGGCGCCGCCGCACCAGCCTGCGAAGCATTTTCCGGTAGGGCCGCGGCACTGGCGACAGCTCCCACGGCCGAAGAGCCAGGAGGGAAAGCCGTGCCTTGTTGGAACGCTCTTTGGCAGCCGCTCGCGTGGCCCCACAGCCCATGGGGCTGCGGGCTTTGCGGCGGACGTCAGCCTCGGCGCCAACGGTGCCCACGTTGCGCCACGCGCCAGCCTGCGAAGCATTTTCCGGTAGGGCCGCGGCTCTGGCGACAGCTCCCACGCCCGAAGAGCCAGGAGGGAAAGCCGTGCCTCATTGGAAAGCTCTTTGGGAGCCGCTCGCGTGGCCCCACAGCCCGTGGGGCTGCGGGCTTTGCGGCGGCCGTCAGCCTCGGCGCCATCGGCGCCCACGTCGGGCCGCCGCGCCAGCCTGCGAAGCATTTTCCGGTAGGGCCGCGTCTCTGGCGACAGCTCCCACACCCGAAGAGCCAGGAGGGAAAGCCGTGCCTCGTTGAAAAGCTCTTTGGCAGCCGCTCGCATGGCCCCACAGCCCGTGGGGCTGCGGTCTTTGCGGCGGCCGTCAGCCTCGGCAACACCGGCGCCCAGGTGGGGCCGACGCGCCAGCCTGCAAAGAATTTTCCGGTAGGGCCGCGTCTCTGGCGACAGCTCCCACGCCCGAAGAGCCAGGAGGGAAAGCCGTGCCTCGTTGGAAAGCTCTTTGGCAGCCGCTCGTGTGGCCCCACAGCCCATGGGGCTGCGGGCTTTCCGGCGGCCGTCAGCCTCAGTGCCACCGGCGCCCACGTGGCGCCGCCGCGCCAGCCTGCAAAGCATTTTCCGGTAGGGCCGCGTCTCTGGCGACAGCTCCCACGCCCGAAGAGCCAGGAGGGAAAGCCGTGCCTCGTTGGAAAGCTCTTTGGCAGCCACTCACGTGGCCCCACAGCCCGTGGGGCTGCAGGCTTTGCGGCAGCCGTCAGCCTCGGCGCCTCCGGCACCCACGTGGGGCCGCTGCACCAGCCATAGAAGCATTTTCCGGTAGGGCCGCGTCTCTGGCGACAGCTCCCACGCCCGAAGAGCCAGGAGGGAAAGCCATGCCTCGTTGGAAAGCTCTTTGGCAGCCCCTCGCGTGGCCCCACAGCCCGTGGGGCTGCGGGCTTTCCGGCAGCCGGCAGCCTCGGCGCCACCGGCGCCCACGTGGCACCGCTGCACCAGCCATAGAAGCATTTTCCAGTAGGGCCGCGGCTCTGGCGACAGCTCCCACGCCCGAAGAGCCAGGAGGGAAAGCCGTGCCTCGTTGGAAAGCTCTTTGGCAGCCCCTCGCATGGCCCCACAGCCCGTGGGGCTGCGGGCTTTCCGGCAGCCGGCAGCCTCGGCGCCACCGGCGCCCACGTGGCACCGCTGCACCAGCCTGCGAAGCATTTTCCAGTAGGGCCGCGTCTCTGGCGACAGCTCCCACGCCCGAAGAGCCAGGAGGGAAAGCCGTGCCTCGTTGGAAAGCTCTTTGGCAGCCGCTCGCGTGGCCCCACAGCCCGTGGGGCTGTGGGCTTTGCGGCGGCCGTCAGCCTGGGCGCCACCGGCGCCCAGGTGGGGCCGCCGCGCCAGCCTGCGAAGCATTTTCCGGTAGGGCCGCGGCTCTGGCGACAGCTCCCACGCCCGAAGAGCCAGGAGGGAAAGCCGTGCCTCGTTGGAAAGCTCTTTGGCAGCCGCTCGCGTGGCCCCACAGCCCATGGGGCTGCGGGCTTTGCGGTGGCCGTCAGCCTCGGCGCCACCGGTGCCCACGTGGTGCCGCCGCGCCAGCCTGCGAAGCATTTTCCGGTAGGGCCGCGGCTCTGGCGACAGCTCCCACGCCCGAAGAGCCAGGAGGGAAAGCCGTGCCTCTTTGGAAAGCTCTTTGGCAGCCGCTCATGTGGCCCCACAGCCCGTGGGGCTGCGGGCTTTCCGGCGGCAGTCAGCCTGGGCGCGACCGGCGCCCACGTCGGGCCGCCGCGCCAGCCTGCAAAGCATTTTCCGGTAGGGCCGCGGCTCTGGCGACAGCTCCCACGCCCGAAGAGTCAGGAGGGAAAGCCGTGCCTCGTTGGAAAGCTCTTTGGCAGCCGCTCGCGTGGCCCCACAGCCCATGGGGCTGCGGGCTTTGCGGCGGCCGTCAGCCTCGGCACCACCGGCGCCCACGTGGCGCCGCCGCACCAGCCTGCGAAGCATTTTCCGGTAGGGCCGCGGCACTGGCGACAGCTCCCACGGCCGAAGAGCCAGGAGGGAAAGCCGTGCCTTGTTGGAACGCTCTTTGGCAGCCGCTCGCGTGGCCCCACAGCCCATGGGGCTGCAGGCTTTGCGGCGGACGTCAGCCTCGGCGCCAACGGTGCCCACGTTGCGCCACGCGCCAGCCTGCGAAGCATTTTCCGGTAGGGCCGCGGCTCTGGCGACAGCTCCCACGCCCGAAGAGCCAGGAGGGAAAGCCGTGCCTCATTGGAAAGCTCTTTGGGAGCCGCTCGCGTGGCCCCACAGCCCGTGGGGCTGCGGGCTTTGCGGCGGCCGTCAGCCTCGGCGCCATCGGCGCCCACGTCGGGCCGCCGCGCCAGCCTGCGAAGCATTTTCCGGTAGGGCCGCGTCTCTGGCGACAGCTCCCACACCCGAAGAGCCAGGAGGGAAAGCCGTGCCTCGTTGAAAAGCTCTTTGGCAGCCGCTCGCATGGCCCCACAGCCCGTGGGGCTGCGGTCTTTGCGGCGGCCGTCAGCCTCGGCAACACCGGCGCCCAGGTGGGGCCGACGCGCCAGCCTGCAAAGAATTTTCCGGTAGGGCCGCGTCTCTGGCGACAGCTCCCACGCCCGAAGAGCCAGGAGGGAAAGCCGTGCCTCGTTGGAAAGCTCTTTGGCAGCCGCTCGTGTGGCCCCACAGCCCATGGGGCTGCGGGCTTTCCGGCGGCCGTCAGCCTCAGTGCCACCGGCGCCCACGTGGCGCCGCCGCGCCAGCCTGCAAAGCATTTTCCGGTAGGGCCGCGTCTCTGGCGACAGCTCCCACGCCCGAAGAGCCAGGAGGGAAAGCCGTGCCTCGTTGGAAAGCTCTTTGGCAGCCACTCACGTGGCCCCACAGCCCGTGGGGCTGCAGGCTTTGCGGCAGCCGTCAGCCTCGGCGCCTCCGGCACCCACGTGGGGCCGCTGCACCAGCCATAGAAGCATTTTCCGGTAGGGCCGCGTCTCTGGCGACAGCTCCCACGCCCGAAGAGCCAGGAGGGAAAGCCATGCCTCGTTGGAAAGCTCTTTGGCAGCCCCTCGCGTGGCCCCACAGCCCGTGGGGCTGCGGGCTTTCCGGCAGCCGGCAGCCTCGGCGCCACCGGCGCCCACGTGGCACCGCTGCACCAGCCATAGAAGCATTTTCCAGTAGGGCCGCGGCTCTGGCGACAGCTCCCACGCCCGAAGAGCCAGGAGGGAAAGCCGTGCCTCGTTGGAAAGCTCTTTGGCAGCCCCTCGCATGGCCCCACAGCCCGTGGGGCTGCGGGCTTTCCGGCAGCCGGCAGCCTCGGCGCCACCGGCGCCCACGTGGCACCGCTGCACCAGCCTGCGAAGCATTTTCCAGTAGGGCCGCGTCTCTGGCGACAGCTCCCACGCCCGAAGAGCCAGGAGGGAAAGCCGTGCCTCGTTGGAAAGCTCTTTGGCAGCCGCTCGCGTGGCCCCACAGCCCGTGGGGCTGTGGGCTTTGCGGCGGCCGTCAGCCTGGGCGCCACCGGCGCCCAGGTGGGGCCGCCGCGCCAGCCTGCGAAGCATTTTCCGGTAGGGCCGCGGCTCTGGCGACAGCTCCCACGCCCGAAGAGCCAGGAGGGAAAGCCGTGCCTCGTTGGAAAGCTCTTTGGCAGCCGCTCGCGTGGCCCCACAGCCCATGGGGCTGCGGGCTTTGCGGTGGCCGTCAGCCTCGGCGCCACCGGTGCCCACGTGGTGCCGCCGCGCCAGCCTGCGAAGCATTTTCCGGTAGGGCCGCGGCTCTGGCGACAGCTCCCACGCCCGAAGAGCCAGGAGGGAAAGCCGTGCCTCTTTGGAAAGCTCTTTGGCAGCCGCTCATGTGGCCCCACAGCCCGTGGGGCTGCGGGCTTTCCGGCGGCAGTCAGCCTGGGCGCGACCGGCGCCCACGTCGGGCCGCCGCGCCAGCCTGCAAAGCATTTTCCGGTAGGGCCGCGGCTCTGGCGACAGCTCCCACGCCCGAAGAGTCAGGAGGGAAAGCCGTGCCTCGTTGGAAAGCTCTTTGGCAGCCGCTCGCGTGGCCCCACAGCCCATGGGGCTGCGGGCTTTGCGGCGGCCGTCAGCCTCGGCGCCACCGGCGCCCACGTTGCGCCGCCGCGCCTGCCTGCGAAGCATTTTCCGGTAGGGCCGCGGCTCTGGCGACAGCTCCCACGCCCGAAGAGCCAGGAGGGAAAGCTGTGCCTCGTTGGAAAGCTCTTTGGCAGCCACTCGCATGGCCCTAAAGCCTGTGGGGCTGCGGGCTTTGCAGCGGCCGTCAGCCTCGGCGCCACCAACGCCCACGTGGCGCCGCCGCGCCAGCCTTCGAAGCATTTTCCGGTAGGGCCGCGGCTCTGGCGACAGCTCCCACGCCCGAAGAGCCAGGAGGGAAAGCCGTGCCTCATTGGAAAGCTCTTTGGCAGCCGCTCGCGTGGCCCCAGAGCCCGTGGGACTGCGGGCTTTCCGGCGGCCGTCAGCCTCGGCGCCACCGGCGCCCACGTCGGGCCGCCGCGCCAGCTTGCGAAGCATTTTCCGGTAGGGCCGCGGCTCTGGCGACAGCTCCCACGCCCGAAGAGCCAGGAGGGAAAGCCGTGCCTCGTTGGAAAGCTCTTTGGCAGCCACTCACGTGGCCCCAGAGCCCGTGGGGCTGCGGGCTTTGCGGCAGCCGTCAGCCTCGGCGCCTCCGGCACCCACGTGGGGCCGCTGCACCACCCATGGAAGCATTTTCCGGTAGGGCCGCGGCTCTGGCGACAGCTCCCACGCCCGAAGAGCCAGGAGGGAAAGCCGTGCCTCGTTGGAAAGCTCTTTGGCAGCCCCTCGCGTGGCCCCACAGCCCGTGGGGCTGCGGGCTTTCCGGCAGCCGGCAGCCTCGGCGCCACTGGCGCCCACGTGGCACCGCTGCACCAGCCTGCGAAGCATTTTCCAGTAGGGCCGCGTCTCTGGCGACAGCTCCCACGCCCGAAGAGCCAGGAGGGAAAGACGTGCCTCATTGGAAAGCTCTTTTGCAGTCGCTCGCGTGGCCCCAGAGCCCGTGGGGCTGCGGGCTTTCCGGCGGCCGTCAGCCTCAGCACCACCGGCGCCCAGGTGGGGCCGCCGCGCCAGCCTGCAAAGCATTTTCCGGTAGGGCCGCAGCTCTGGCGACAGCTCCCACGCCCGAAGAGCCAGGAGGGAAAGCCGTGCCTCGTTGGAAAGCTCTTTGGCAGCTGCTCGCATGGCCCCACAGCCCATGGGGCTGCGAGCTTTGCGGCGGCCGTCAGCCTCGGCGCCACCGGCGCCCAGGTGGGGCCGCTGCGCCAGCCTGCGAAGCATTTTCCGGTAGGGCCGCGGCTCTGGCGACAGCTCCCACGCCCGAAGAGCCAGGAGGGAAAGCCGTGCCTCGTTGGAAAGCTCTTTGGCAGCAGCTCGCGTGGCCCCACAGCCCGTGGGGCTGCGGGCTTTGCGGCGGTCGTCAGCCTCGGGGCCACCGGTGCCCACGTGGCGCCGCCACGCCAGCCTGCGAAGCACTTTCCGGTAGGGCCGCGGCTCTGGCGACAGCTCCCACGGCCAAAGAGCCAGGAGGGAAAGCCGTGCCTCGTTGGAAAGCTCTTTGGCAGCTGCTCGCATGGCCCCACAGCCCATGGGGCTGCGGGCTTTGCGGCGGCCGTCATCCTCGGCGCCACCGGCGCCTACGTGGGGCCGCCACGCCAGCCTGCGAAGCATTTTCCGGTAGGGCCGCGTCTCTGGCGACAGCTCCCACGCCCGAAGAGCCAGGAGGGAAAGCCATGCCTCGTTGGAAAGCTCTTTGGCAGCCGCTCGCGTGGCCCCACAGCCCGTGGGGCTACGGGCTTTCCGGCGGCTGTCAGCCTGGGCGACACCGGCGCCCACGTGGGGCCGCCGCGCCAGCCTGCAAAGCATTTTCCGGTAGGGCCACGGATCTGGCGACAGCTCCCACGGCCAAAGAGCCAGGAGGGAAAGCCGTGCCTCGTTGGAAAGCTCTTTGGCAGCCACTCGCGTGGCCCCACAGCCCGTGGGGCTGTGGGCTTTGCGGCGGCCGTCAGCCTGGGCGACACCGGCGCCCAGGTGGGGCCGCCGCGCTAGCCTGCGAAGCATTTTCCGGTAGGGCCGCGGCTCTGGCGACAGCTCCCACGCCCGAAGAGCCAGGAGGGAAAGCCGTGCCTCGTTGGAAAGCTCTTTGGCAGCCGCTCGCTTGGCCCCACAGCCCGTGGGGCTGCGGGCTTTGCGGCGGCCGTCAGCCTGGGCGCCACCGGCGCCCACGTCGGGCCTCCGCGTCAGCCTCCGAAGCATTTTCCGGTAGGGCCGCGGCTCTGGCGACAGCTCCCACGCCCGAAGAGCCAGGAGGGAAAGCCGTGCCTCGTTGGAAAGCTCTTTGGCAGCCGCTCGTGTGGCCCCACAGCCCGTGGGGCTGCGGGCTTTGCGGCGGCCGTCAGCCTCGGCGCCACCGGCGCCCACGTGGTTCGACCGCGCCAGCCTGCGAAGCATTTTCCAGTAGGGCCGCGTCTCTGGCGACAGCTCCCACGCCCGAAGAGCCAGGAGGGAAAGCCGTGCCTCGTTGGAAAGCTCTTTGGCAGCCGCTCGCGTGGCGCCACAGCCCATAGGGCTGCGGGCTTTCCGGCGGCCGTCAGCCTGGGCGACACCGGCGCCCACGTGGGGCCGCCGCGCCAGCCTTCGAAGCATTTTCCGGTAGGGCCGCGGCTCTGGCGACAGCTCCCACGCCCGAAGAGCCAGGAGGGAAAGCCGTGCCTCGTTGAAAAGCTCTTTGGCAGCCGCTCGCATGGCCCCACAGCCCGTGGGGCTGCGGTCTTTGCGGCGGCCGTCAGCCTCGGCAACACCGGCGCCCAGGTGGGGCCGCCGCGCCAGCCTGCAAAGAATTTTCCGGTAGGGCCGCGTCTCTGGCGACAGCTCCCACGCCCGAAGAGCCAGGAGGGAAAGCCGTGCCTCGTTGGAAAGCTCTTTGGCAGCCGCTCGTGTGGCCCCACAGCCCATGGGGCTGCGGGCTTTGCGGCGGCCGTCAGCCTCAGTGCCACCGGCGCCCACGTGGCGCCGCCGCGCCAGCCTGCAAAGCATTTTCCGGTAGGGCCGCGTCTCTGGCGACAGCTCCCACGCCCGAAGAGCCAGGAGGGAAAGCCGTGCCTCGTTGGAAAGCTCTTTGGCAGCCACTCACGTGGCCCCACAGCCCGTGGGGCTGCAGGCTTTGCGGCAGCCGTCAGCCTCGGCGCCTCTGGCACCCACGTGGGGCCGCTGCACCAGCCATAGAAGCATTTTCCGGTAGGGCCGCGGCTCTGGCGACAGCTCCCACGCCCGAAGAGCCAGGAGGGAAAGCCATGCCTCGTTGGAAAGCTCTTTGGCAGCCCCTCGCGTGGCCCCACAGCCCGTGGGGCTGCGGGCTTTCCGGCAGCCGGCAGCCTCGGCGCCACCGGCGCCCACGTGGCACCGCTGCACCAGCCATAGAAGCATTTTCCAGTAGGGCCGCGGCTCTGGCGACAGCTCCCACGCCCGAAGAGCCAGGAGGGAAAGCCGTGCCTCGTTGGAAAGCTCTTTGGCAGCCCCTCGCGTGGCCCCACAGCCCGTGGGGCTGCGGGCTTTCCGGCAGCCGGCAGCCTCGGCGCCACCGGCGCCCACGTGGCACCGCTGCACCAGCCTGCGAAGCATTTTCCGGTAGGGCCGCGTCTCTGGCGACAGCTCCCACGCCCGAAGAGCCAGGAGGGAAAGCCGTGCCTCGTTGGAAAGCTCTTTGGCAGCCGCTCGCGTGGCCCCACAGCCCGTGGGGCTGTGGGCTTTGCGGCGGCCGTCAGCCTGGGCGCCACCGGCGCCCAGGTGGGGCCGCCGCGCCAGCCTGCGAAGCATTTTCCGGTAGGGCCGCGGCTCTGGCGACAGCTCCCACGCCCGAAGAGCCAGGAGGGAAAGCCGTGCCTCGTTGGAAAGCTCTTTGGCAGCCGCTCGCGTGGCCCCACAGCCCATGGGGCTGCGGGCTTTGCGGTGGCCGTCAGCCTCGGCGCCACCGGTGCCCACGTGGCGCCGCCGCGCCAGCCTGCGAAGCATTTTCCGGTAGGGCCGCGGCTCTGGCGACAGCTCCCACGCCCGAAGAGCCAGGAGGGAAAGCCGTGCCTCTTTGGAAAGCTCTTTGGCAGCCGCTCATGTGGCCCCACAGCCCGTGGGGCTGCGGGCTTTCCGGCGGCAGTCAGCCTGGGCGCGACCGGCGCCCACGTCGGGCCGCCGCGCCAGCCTGCAAAGCATTTTCCGGTAGGGCCGCGGCTCTGGCGACAGCTCCCACGCCCGAAGAGTCAGGAGGGAAAGCCGTGCCTCGTTGGAAAGCTCTTTGGCAGCCGCTCGCGTGGCCCCACAGCCCATGGGGCTGCGGGCTTTGCGGCGGCCGTCAGCCTCGGCGCCACCGGCGCCCACGTTGCGCCGCCGCGCCTGCCTGCGAAGCATTTTCCGGTAGGGC
Organism: Larus michahellis; assembly: GCF_964199755.1. Taxonomy (NCBI): domain Eukaryota; kingdom Metazoa; phylum Chordata; class Aves; order Charadriiformes; family Laridae; genus Larus; species Larus michahellis. Next base: position 449,088 of record NW_027436101.1, on the reverse strand, counting down.
CGCGGCTCTGGCGACAGCTCCCACGCCCGAAGAGCCAGGAGGGAAAGCTGTGCCTCGTTGGAAAGCTCTTTGGCAGCCACTCGCATGGCCCTAAAGCCTGTGGGGCTGCGGGCTTTGCAGCGGCCGTCAGCCTCGGCGCCACCAACGCCCACGTGGTGCCGCCGCGCCAGCCTTCGAAGCATTTTCCGGTAGGGCCGCGGCTCTGGCGACAGCTCCCACGCCCGAAGAGCCAGGAGGGAAAGCCGTGCCTCATTGGAAAGCTCTTTGGCAGCCGCTCGCGTGGCCCCACCGCCCGTAGGGCTGCGGGATTTCCGGCGGCTGTCAGCCTCGGCGCCACCGGCGCCCACGTGGCACGACCGCGCCAGCCTGCGAAGCATTTTCCGGTAGGGCCGCGTCTCTGGCGACAGCTCCCACGCCCGAAGAGCCAGGAGGGAAAGCCGTGCCTCGTTGGAAAGCTCTTTGGCAGCCGCTCGCGTGGCCCCACAGCCCATGGGGCTGCGGGCTTTGTGGCGGCCGTCAGCCTGGGCGACACCGGCGCCCACGTTGCGCCGCCGCGCCAGCCTGCGAAGCATTTTCCGGTAGGGCCGCGGCTCTGGCGACAGCTCCCACGCCCGAAGAGCCAGGAGGGAAAGCCGTGCCTCGTTGGAAAGCTCTTTGGCAGCCGCTCGCGTGGCCCCAGAGCCCGTGGGACTGCGGGCTTTCCGGCGGCCGTCAGCCTCGGCGTCACCGGCGCCCACGTGGCGCCGCCGCGCCAGCCTGCGAAGCATTTTCCGGTAGGGCCGCGGCTCTGGCGACAGCTCCCACGCCCGAAGAGCCAGGAGGGAAAGCCGTGCCTCGTTGGAAAGCTCTTTGGCAGCCACTCACGTGGCCCCAGAGCCCGTGGGGCTGCGGGCTTTGCGGCAGCCGTCAGCCTCGGCGCCTCCGGCACCCACGTGGGGCCGCTGCACCAGCCATAGAAGCATTTTCCGGTAGGGCCGCGGCTCTGGCGACAGCTCCCACGCCCGAAGAGCCAGGAGGGAAAGCCGTGCCTCGTTGGAAAGCTCTTTGGCAGCCCCTCGCGTGGCCCCACAGCCCGTGGGGCTGCGGGCTTTCCGGCAGCCGGCAGCCTCGGCGCCACTGGCGCCCACGTGGCACCGCTGCACCAGCCTGCGAAGCATTTTCCAGTAGGGCCGCGTCTCTGGCGACAGCTCCCACGCCCGAAGAGCCAGGAGGGAAAGACGTGCCTCATTGGAAAGCTCTTTTGCAGTCGCTCGCGTGGCCCCAGAGCCCGTGGGGCTGCGGGCTTTCCGGCGGCCGTCAGCCTCAGCACCACCGGCGCCCAGGTGGGGCCGCCGCGCCAGCCTGCAAAGCATTTTCCGGTAGGGCCGCAGCTCTGGCGACAGCTCCCACGCCCGAAGAGCCAGGAGGGAAAGCCGTGCCTCGTTGGAAAGCTCTTTGGCAGCTGCTCGCATGGCCCCACAGCCCATGGGGCTGCGAGCTTTGCGGCGGCCGTCAGCCTCGGCGCCACCGGCGCCCAGGTGGGGCCGCTGCGCCAGCCTGCGAAGCATTTTCCGGTAGGGCCGCGGCTCTGGCGACAGCTCCCACGCCCGAAGAGCCAGGAGGGAAAGCCGTGCCTCGTTGGAAAGCTCTTTGGCAGCAGCTCGCGTGGCCCCACAGCCCGTGGGGCTGCGGGCTTTGCGGCGGTCGTCAGCCTCGGGGCCACCGGCGCCCACGTGGCGCCGCCGCGCCAGCCTGCGAAGCACTTTCCGGTAGGGCCGCGGCTCTGGCGACAGCTCCCACGGCCAAAGAGCCAGGAGGGAAAGCCGTGCCTCGTTGGAAAGCTCTTTGGCAGCTGCTCGCATGGCCCCACAGCCCATGGGGCTGCGGGCTTTGCGGCGGCCGTCAGCCTCGGCGCCACCGGCGCCTACGTGGGGCCGCCACGCCAGCCTGCGAAGCATTTTCCGGTAGGGCCGCGTCTCTGGCGACAGCTCCCACGCCCGAAGAGCCAGGAGGGAAAGCCGTGCCTCGTTGGAAAGCTCTTTGGCAGCCGCTCGCGTGGCCCCACAGCCCGTGGGGCTACGGGCTTTCCGGCGGCTGTCAGCCTGGGCGACACCGGCGCCCACGTGGGGCCGCCGCGCCAGCCTGCAAAGCATTTTCCGGTAGGGCCACGGATCTGGCGACAGCTCCCACGGCCAAAGAGCCAGGAGGGAAAGCCGTGCCTCGTTGGAAAGCTCTTTGGCAGCCACTCGCGTGGCCCCACAGCCCGTGGGGCTGTGGGCTTTGCGGCGGCCGTCAGCCTGGGCGACACCGGCGCCCAGGTGGGGCCGCCGCGCTAGCCTGCGAAGCATTTTCCGGTAGGGCCGCGGCTCTGGCGACAGCTCCCACGCCCGAAGAGCCAGGAGGGAAAGCCGTGCCTCGTTGGAAAGCTCTTTGGCAGCCGCTCGCTTGGCCCCACAGCCCGTGGGGCTGCGGGCTTTGCGGCGGCCGTCAGCCTGGGCGCCACCGGCGCCCACGTGGGGCCGCTGCACCAGCCAGAGAAGCATTTTCCGGTAGGGCCGCGTCTCTGGCGCCAGCTCCCACGCCCGAAGAGCCAGGAGGGAAAGCCGTGCCTCGTTGGAAAGCTCTTTGGCAGCCGCTCGTGTGGCCCCACAGCCCATGGGGCTGCGGGGTTTCTGGCGGCCGTCAGCCTGGGCGCCACCGGCGCCCACGTCGGGCCTCCGCGTCAGCCTCCGAAGCATTTTCCGGTAGGGCCGCGGCTCTGGCGACAGCTCCCACGCCCGAAGAGCCAGGAGGGAAAGCCGTGCCTCGTTGGAAAGCTCTTTGGCAGCCGCTCGTGTGGCCCCACAGCCCGTGGGGCTGCGGGCTTTGCGGCGGCCGTCAGCCTCGGCGCCACCGGCGCCCACGTGGTTCGACCGCGCCAGCCTGCGAAGCATTTTCCGGTAGGGCCGCGTCTCTGGCGACAGCTCCCACGCCCGAAGAGCCAGGAGGGAAAGCCGTGCCTCGTTGGAAAGCTCTTTGGCAGCCGCTCGCGTGGCGCCACAGCCCATAGGGCTGCGGGCTTTCCGGCGGCCGTCAGCCTGGGCGACACCGGCGCCCAGGTGGGGCCGCCGCGCCAGCCTTCGAAGCATTTTCCGGTAGGGCCGCGGCTCTGGCGACAGCTCCCACGGCCAAAGAGCCAGGAGGGAAAGCCGTGCCTCGTTGGAAAGCTCTTTGGGAGCTGCTCGCGTGGCCCCACAGCCCATGGGGCTGCGGGCTTTGCGGCGGCCGTCAGCCTCAGTGCCACCGGCGCCCACGTTGCGCCGCCGCGCCAGCCTGCGAAGCATTTTCCGGTAGGGCCGCGTCTCTGGCGACAGCTCCCACGCCCGAAGAGCCAGGAGGGAAAGCCGTGCCTCATTGGAAAGCTCTTTTGCAGTCGCTCGCGTGGCCCCACAGCCCGTGGGGCTGCGGGCTTTCCGGCGGCCGTCAGCCTCAGCACCACCGGCGCCCAGGTGATGCCGCCGCGCCAGCCTGCAAAGCATTTTCCGGTAGGGCCGCAGCTCTGGCGACAGCTCCCACGCCCGAAGAGCCAGGAGGGAAAGCCGTGCCTCGTTGGAAAGCTCTTTGGCAGCTGCTCGCATGGCCCCACAGCCCATGGGGCTGCGAGCTTTGCGGCGGCCGTCAGCCTCGGCGCCACCGGCGCCCAGGTGGGGCCGCTGCGCCAGCCTGCGAAGCATTTTCCGGTAGGGCCGCGGCTCTGGCGACAGCTCCCACACCCGAAGAGCCAGGAGGGAAAGCCGTGCCTCGTTGGAAAGCTCTTTGGCAGCCACTCACGTGGCCCCACAGCCCTTGGGGCTGCGGGCTTTGCAGCGGCCGTCAGCCTCGGCGACACCAGCGCCCACGTGGCGCCGCCGCACCAGCCTTCGAAGCATTTTCCGGTAGGGCCGCGGCTCTGGCGACAGCTCCCACGGCCGAAGAGCCAGGAGGGATAGCCGTGCCTCGTTGGAAAGCCCTTTGGCAGCCGCTCGCGTGGCCCCACAGCCCGTGGGGCTGCGGGGTTTCTGGCGGCCGTCAGCCTGGGCGCCACCGGCGCCCACGTCGGGCCGCCGCGTCAGCCTGCGAAGCATTTTCCGGTAGGGCCGCGTCTCTGGCGACAGCTCCCACGCCCGAAGAGCCAGGAGGGAAAGCTGTGCCTCGTTGGAAAGCTCTTTGGCAGCCACTCGCATGGCCCTAAAGGCTGTGGGGCTGTGGGCTTTGCGGCGGCCGTCAGCCTCGGCGACACCGGCGCCCACGTGGCGCCGCCGCGCCAGCCTGCGAAGCATTTTCCGGTAGGGCCGCGGCTCTGGCGACAGCTCCCACGCCCAAAGAGCCAGGAGGGAAAGCCGTGCCTCATTGGAAAGCTCTTTGGCAGCCGCTCGCGTGGCCCCACCGCCCGTAGGGCTGCGGGCTTTCCGGCGGCTGTCAGCCTCGGCGCCACCGGCGCCCACGTGGCACGACCGCGCCAGCCTGCGAAGCATTTTCCGGTAGGGCCGCGGCTCTGGCGACAGCTCCCACGCCCGAAGAGCCAGGAGGGAAAGCCGTGCCTCGTTGGAAAGCTCTTTGGCAGCCGCTCGCGTGGCCCCACAGCCCATGGGGCTGCGGGCTTTGTGGCGGCCGTCAGCCTCAGCGCCACCGGCGCCCACGTTGCGCCGCCGCGCCAGCCTGCGAAGCATTTTCCGGTAGGGCCGCGGCTCTGGCGACAGCTCTGTCGTGGTTTAGCCTCAGATGGCAACAAAGAACCACGTGCCGCTCGCACGTGCCTTTCTAACACAGGAAGGATCGTAAGAAAAGGCAAGACTCTTCGGTTGGGACAAAGGCAGTTTAACGGAACAGCAAAGGGAACAGGCAAACAACAACAACAACAACAACAACAACACGGACAGGGGAATATACAAACGCGATTACGGAACCGCCGCTCCCCGCCGCTCGCCGACCGGCCGGACCCGGGACGCCCCAGCCCGCTTTTAAGCAGCAACTTCCTGCCCCCTCCCCCGGCAGCTCAGGGTGGGCGTGGCTCACATGGCATGGAATACCAGGAAAAGTTAACCCTATCCCCACCGGAACCAGGACATTATCCACCCCTTATTCCATACCATCTATGCCATGCCCAGCAGGTTCCAATGAATTGCCACCACTTTCCCCTGTTATATATATATATATACACACATATAATGCCCTTAGTTTATGGGTCATCCCTCCAAAGTGTCCGTTGAGTTCTTTTAATCCACGGCTTTGGGCTCCATTTGTTAGAACAGTCTCTCAGGGCAGGTGAGATGCTGGGTGGTGCTGGTCTGTTGCATGCTGTATTTTTCGAGCTTGTGACTGGTGCACCTGGTGTGGCTCATGCACACAGTCCGTGGGCTGAAGATGTAGATCTTGAGGAAACTGCTGGGCGCCAGCTGCTGAGATCAGTTCTTATCCCATCATCCCTGTGCCTCACTTGTAGTACAACTGATATCAATTATAGCAATGAGGACATACAGTGACAGTGTTACTTATCAATTAACAGCACACAATCTGATTTATTGGCTATTCTCGCCCAAAATCAGATCCCCATGAGGTACACATCGGACTTCCCCATCCTGCCGCATCACCCACCAAGTGCACCCAGGTCCTTGGGCAAAAGCAATCCCACGGATGGGTTTGCCTTTGCCTGAGGCAGGACTAACCCAGACTGTAATCTGGGATATGCATTCTCCAAAAACCCACAATACCCAAGAAAGCCTGTGTTTCCTTTTTACTAGTTGGTGGAGACGTAGCTGCTATTTTGTTGATCACATCCATTGGAATCTGACGGCGTCCATCTTGCCATTTTATTCCTAAAAACTGGATCTCCTGCGCAGGTCCCTTGACCTTACTTCGCTTTATAGCAAAACCAGCGTTCAGAAGGATTTGGACTATTTTACTCCCTTTCTCAAAAACTTCTTCTGCTGTGTTTCCCCATACAATGATGTCATCAATGTACTGCAGATGTTCTGGAGCTTCACCCTGTTCCAGTGCAGTCTGGATCAGTCCATGGCAAATGGTGGGGCTGTGTTTCCACCCCTGGGGCAGTCGATTCCAGGTGTATTGGACACCCCTCCAAGTGAAAGCAAACTGTGGCCTGCACTCTGCTGCCAAAGGGATTGAGAAGAATGCATTCGCTATATCAATCGTGGCATACCACTTGGCTGCCTTGGACTCCAGTTCGTACTGGAGTTCTAGCATGTCCGGCACGGCAGCACTCAGCGGTGGCGTGACTTCATTCAGACCACGATAGTCTACAGTTAGCCTCCACTCTCCATTAGATTTTCGCACCGGCCATATGGGACTGTTAAAGGGTGAGCGAGTCTTGCTGATCACTCCTTGAACCTCTAGTTGACGAATCAGCTCATGGATGGGAATCAGAGAGTCTCGGTTAGTGCGATACTGCCGCCGATGCACCGTTGTGGTAGCAATCGGCACCTGTTGTTCTTTGACCCTCAACAACCCCACAACAGAAGAATCCTCCGAGAGACCAGGCAAGGCAGACAACTGTTTAACTTCCTCTGTCTCCAAAGCAGCTATGCCAAAGGCCCAGCGGTACCCTTTTGGGTCCTTAAAATACCCTCTCCTGAGGTAATCTATACCAAGGATGCATGGAGCCTCTGGGCCAGTCACAATGGGATGCTTTTGCCACTCATTCCCAGTTAGGCTCACTTCTGCCTCCAGTACAGTCAACTCTTGGGATCCCCCTGTCACCCCAGAAATACAAATGGGTTCTGCCCCTCTATAGCTTGATGGTATTAAAGTACACTGCGCACCCGTGTCCACTAGAGCCTTATACTCCTGTGGGTCTGATGTGCCAGGCCATCGAATCCACACCGTCCAATAAACCCGGTTGTCCCTTTCCTCCACCTGGCCGGAGGCAGGGCCCCCCTAATACTCGTCATAGTATCCATTACTCACTTCTTGCATAAATGACTTGGAAGTTCCTTCAAGAGGATCAGAAGCAAGATCAGGCCTTCTGCTTTGTCTGGGGAACGGCCCACTGGAAACTGGGGCGGCACTTTTCCTGGAGGGATCCCCTTTTGTGGTTGTCCTTCCTTGCAACTCCTGTACCCGTGTCCGCAGGATCGAAGTAGGTCGTCCATCCCACTTCCTCATGTCCTCTCCGTGGTCCCGCAGGTAGAACCACAGGGTGCCTCGTGGTGTGTACCCTCTGTACTCTCTCTCTTGAGTGGGGAAATGCCTGCTTCTAATAGCTGAGATGCTGGCCCGTGCAGGTGGGGAGTAGAACATATTCTCTTCAAGTTGCTGGACCTTCCATGACAGTTTCTCCACAGCTGAGACAAGGGGGGAAGAGAGACTTTCTTCATATCGCCGGAGCCGGCCAGCTACCTCATCCACCGTTGGTCCCTCTTCACCTTTCCATTCCATTACTGCCAGGGAGTTGGCATATGATGATGGTGCGCTCCGTACAAACTTCCGCCACATGGGCCTTGTGCATTGCACCTCATCAGGGTCTGTGGGTAAGTCTGCATTGTCCAAGTCATAATAAATCATCTCCCGCACAGCTAATTCTCTCAGGTACTGGATACCTCTTTCCATGGTAGTCCACTTGCTTGGCTGACATACAACATCCTCACTGAAGGGGTACCTCTCCCTCACACCTAACAGGAGTCGTTTCCAGAGGCTGAGGGCTTGGGTCTTCTTCCCAATCGCCTTGTCAATGCCGCCTTCCCTAGACAGGGATCCCAGCTGCCTGGCCTCCCTACCCTCTAATTCCAGGCTACTGGCCCCATTATCCCAGCACCGGAGCAGCCAGGTGACAATGTGCTCGCCTGAAAGTCGGCTGAAATCTTTTCGCATATCCCGCAGCTCACTCAAAGATAAGGATCGAGTAATTATCTCTGGTTCTGCCTCTTCCTCCTGCTCTCGTGATGGCCCTGGTTCATCATCATCTCTTACTAAGCGAACTGATTTCTTTGTGTACTTCTTCTTCTGTATGGGGGCAACTGATACCGGCACGGGTTGGTTCTCTGGTTCAGTGGCAGTGTCTGCCGCAGGGGCTGCAGTAGCCGCAGGGGCCGCCGCAGGGGCTGCAGCAGCCGCAGGGGCCGCCGCAGGGGCTGCAGCAGCCGCAGGGGCCGCCGCAGGGGCCGCCGGTCTGGTTTCCATCTCTTCCCCTTGAGGGTGCTGCATAATTCTGAGCAGTGCCTGGTAGATACTGGCCAGGGCCCAGCACAGCGCGGTGAGTTGTGCCTCTCTAGAATAGCCACAACATTTTCCCTTCAAATATTCTACCACTTTATCAGGGTCCTGTAATTGTTCAGGGGTGAAGTCCCAGACCATTGGAGGCGAGTAGTTCTCTAAGTACCTGCCCATGCTCTCCCACATGCCATGCCACCCCTGACCATCCAGCCTCGAAGCAGATCTCCGGGTGGTAGTCTTAAATAGTCGCTTAACCCTAAACAAGACCTGGAACGTATTCAGGAGACATAGCACTAGGAACACGCTGGTTTGAGTATCCCAAGGATATTCAAGATTCTCAAAAGCTGTCACACCTGACCCGAAGGAGAAAAGGGAGGCAAAAGGGCTGGGGAAACTATTAACAAATTCTGAGAGACGGTGTCCAATGTACGGACAGGACAACAAAACCACATAAACACCCCAAAATAACCGTCTGAACAGTGATGTTATCATATCATAAACAGATATCGCACAGGACAGCAGAATGATAATCCTCATCCCTCTTCCAGACATGGTAAACAGCATCGCAGGGAGTACATAAGCCATATAGGAATTTATGTAACACAGCCATGAGAACAAACCAAGCAACATGATGACCAGTGACTATTTACCTAATAAAATAAATGCATACAAAAAAAAAAACCAAAACCGTTTTTTCCACGTTCTAGTTGGATTCTGTCGTTATGTCAACCCTTCAAGCCCCACGTTGGGCGCCAAAAAGGACTGTCGTGGTTTAGCCTCAGATGGCAACAAAGAACCACGTGCCGCTCGCACGTGCCTTCCTAACACAGGAAGGATCGTAAGAAAAGGCAAGACTCTTGGGTTGGGACAAAGGCAGTTTAACGGAACAGCAAAGGGAACAGGCAAACAACAACAACAACAACAACAACACGGACAGGGGAATATACAAACGCGATTACGGAACCGCCGCTCCCCGCCGCTCGCCGACCGGCCGGACCCGGGACGCCCCAGCCCGCTTTTAAGCAGCAACTTCCTGCCCCCTCCCCCGGCAGCTCAGGGTGGGCGTGGCTCACATGGCATGGAATACCAGGAAAAGTTAACCCTATCCCCACCGGAACCAGGACAAGCTCCCACGCCCGAAGAGCCAGGAGGGAAAGCCGTGCCTCGTTGGAAAGCTCTTTGGCAGCCGCTCGCGTGGCCCCACAGCCCGTGGGGCTGCGGGCTTTGCAGCGGCCGTCAGCCTCGGCGACACCAGCGGCCACGTGGCGCCGCCGCGCCAGCCTGCGAAGCATTTTCCGGTAGGGCCGCGGCTCTGGCGACAGCTCCCACGGCCGAAGAGCCAGGAGGGATAGCCGTGCCTCGTTGGAAAGCTCTTTGGCAGCCGCTCGCGTGGCCCCAGAGCCCGTGGGACTGCGGGCTTTCCGGTGGCCGTCAGCCTCGGCGCCACCGGCGCCCACGTGGGGCCGCCGCGCCAGCCTGCGAAGCATTTTCCGGTAGGGCCGCGGCTCTGGCGACAGCTCCCACGCCCGAAGAGCCAGGAGGGAAAGCCGTGCCTCATTGGAAAGCTCTTTGGCAGCCGCTCGCGTGGCCCCACAGCCCGTGGGGCTGCGGGCTTTGCGGCGGCCGTCAGCCTCGGCGACACCGGCGCCCAGGTGGGGCCGCCGCGCCAGCCTGCAAAGAATTTTCCGGTAGGGCCGCGTCTCTGGCGACAGCTCCCACGCCCGAAGAGCCAGGAGGGAAAGCCGTGCCTCGTTGGAAAGCTCTTTGGCAGCCGCTCGTGTGGCCCCACAGCCCATGGGGCTGCGGGCTTTGCGGCGACCGTCAGCCTCGGCGCCACCGGCGCCCACGTGGCGCCGCCGCGCCAGCCTGCGAAGCATTTTCCGGTAGGGCCGCATCTCTGGCGACAGCTCCCACACCCGAAGAGCCAGGAGGGAAAGCCGTGCCTCGTTGGAAAGCTCTTTGGCAGCCGCTCGCGTGGCCCCACAGCCCATGCGGCTGCGGGCTTTGCGGCGGCCGTCAGCCTCGGCGCCACCGGCGCCCACGTGGGGCCGCCACGCCAGCCTGCGAAGCATTTTCCGGTAGGGCCGCGGCTCTGGCGACAGCTCCCACGCCCGAAGAGCCAGGAGGGAAAGCCGTGCCTCGTTGGAAAGCTCTTTGGCAGCCGCTCGTGTGGCCCCACAGCCCGTGGGGCTGCGGGCTTTCCGGCGGCCGTCAGCCTCGGCGCCACCGGCGCCCACGTGGCACGACCGCGCCAGCCTGCGAAGCATTTTCCGGTAGGGCCGCGGCTCTGGCGACAGCTCCCACGCCCGAAGAGCCAGGAGGGAAAGCCGTGCCTCGTTGGAAAGCTCTTTGGCAGTCGCTCGCGTGGCCCCACAGCCCATGGGGCTGCGGGCTTTGTGGCGGCCGTCAGCCTCAGCGCCACCGGCGCCCACGTTGCGCCGCCGCGCCAGCCTGCGAAGCATTTTCCGGTAGGGCCGCGGCTCTGGCGACAGCTCTGTCGTGGTTTAGCCTCAGATGGCAACAAAGAACCACGTGCCGCTCGCACGTGCCTTTCTAACACAGGAAGGATCGTAAGAAAAGGCAAGACTCTTCGGTTGGGACAAAGGCAGTTTAACGGAACAGCAAAGGGAACAGGCAAACAACAACAACAACAACAACAACAACACGGACAGGGGAATATACAAACGCGATTACGGAACCGCCGCTCCCCGCCGCTCGCCGACCGGCCGGACCCGGGACGCCCCAGCCCGCTTTTAAGCAGCAACTTCCTGCCCCCTCCCCCGGCAGCTCAGGGTGGGCGTGGCTCACATGGCATGGAATACCAGGAAAAGTTAACCCTATCCCCACCGGAACCAGGACATTATCCACCCCTTATTCCATACCATCTATGCCATGCCCAGCAGGTTCCAATGAATTGCCACCACTTTCCCCTGTTATATATATATATATACACACATATAATGCCCTTAGTTTATGGGTCATCCCTCCAAAGTGTCCGTTGAGTTCTTTTAATCCACGGCTTTGGGCTCCATTTGTTAGAACAGTCTCTCAGGGCAGGTGAGATGCTGGGTGGTGCTGGTCTGTTGCATGCTGTATTTTTCGAGCTTGTGACTGGTGCACCTGGTGTGGCTCATGCACACAGTCCGTGGGCTGAAGATGTAGATCTTGAGGAAACTGCTGGGCGCCAGCTGCTGAGATCAGTTCTTATCCCATCATCCCTGTGCCTCACTTGTAGTACAACTGATATCAATTATAGCAATGAGGACATACAGTGACAGTGTTACTTATCAATTAACAGCACACAATCTGATTTATTGGCTATTCTCGCCCAAAATCAGATCCCCATGAGGTACACATCGGACTTCCCCATCCTGCCGCATCACCCACCAAGTGCACCCAGGTCCTTGGGCAAAAGCAATCCCACGGATGGGTTTGCCTTTGCCTGAGGCAGGACTAACCCAGACTGTAATCTGGGATATGCATTCTCCAAAAACCCACAATACCCAAGAAAGCCTGTGTTTCCTTTTTACTAGTTGGTGGAGACGTAGCTGCTATTTTGTTGATCACATCCATTGGAATCTGACGGCGTCCATCTTGCCATTTTATTCCTAAAAACTGGATCTCCTGCGCAGGTCCCTTGACCTTACTTCGCTTTATAGCAAAACCAGCGTTCAGAAGGATTTGGACTATTTTACTCCCTTTCTCAAAAACTTCTTCTGCTGTGTTTCCCCATACAATGATGTCATCAATGTACTGCAGATGTTCTGGAGCTTCACCCTGTTCCAGTGCAGTCTGGATCAGTCCATGGCAAATGGTGGGGCTGTGTTTCCACCCCTGGGGCAGTCGATTCCAGGTGTATTGGACACCCCTCCAAGTGAAAGCAAACTGTGGCCTGCACTCTGCTGCCAAAGGGATTGAGAAGAATGCATTCGCTATATCAATCGTGGCATACCACTTGGCTGCCTTGGACTCCAGTTCGTACTGGAGTTCTAGCATGTCCGGCACGGCAGCACTCAGCGGTGGCGTGACTTCATTCAGACCACGATAGTCTACAGTTAGCCTCCACTCTCCATTAGATTTTCGCACCGGCCATATGGGACTGTTAAAGGGTGAGCGAGTCTTGCTGATCACTCCTTGAACCTCTAGTTGACGAATCAGCTCATGGATGGGAATCAGAGAGTCTCGGTTAGTGCGATACTGCCGCCGATGCACCGTTGTGGTAGCAATCGGCACCTGTTGTTCTTTGACCCTCAACAACCCCACAACAGAAGAATCCTCCGAGAGACCAGGCAAGGCAGACAACTGTTTAACTTCCTCTGTCTCCAAAGCAGCTATGCCAAAGGCCCAGCGGTACCCTTTTGGGTCCTTAAAATACCCTCTCCTGAGGTAATCTATACCAAGGATGCATGGAGCCTCTGGGCCAGTCACAATGGGATGCTTTTGCCACTCATTCCCAGTTAGGCTCACTTCTGCCTCCAGTACAGTCAACTCTTGGGATCCCCCTGTCACCCCAGAAATACAAATGGGTTCTGCCCCTCTATAGCTTGATGGTATTAAAGTACACTGCGCACCCGTGTCCACTAGAGCCTTATACTCCTGTGGGTCTGATGTGCCAGGCCATCGAATCCACACCGTCCAATAAACCCGGTTGTCCCTTTCCTCCACCTGGCCGGAGGCAGGGCCCCCCTAATACTCGTCATAGTATCCATTACTCACTTCTTGCATAAATGACTTGGAAGTTCCTTCAAGAGGATCAGAAGCAAGATCAGGCCTTCTGCTTTGTCTGGGGAACGGCCCACTGGAAACTGGGGCGGCACTTTTCCTGGAGGGATCCCCTTTTGTGGTTGTCCTTCCTTGCAACTCCTGTACCCGTGTCCGCAGGATCGAAGTAGGTCGTCCATCCCACTTCCTCATGTCCTCTCCGTGGTCCCGCAGGTAGAACCACAGGGTGCCTCGTGGTGTGTACCCTCTGTACTCTCTCTCTTGAGTGGGGAAATGCCTGCTTCTAATAGCTGAGATGCTGGCCCGTGCAGGTGGGGAGTAGAACATATTCTCTTCAAGTTGCTGGACCTTCCATGACAGTTTCTCCACAGCTGAGACAAGGGGGGAAGAGAGACTTTCTTCATATCGCCGGAGCCGGCCAGCTACCTCATCCACCGTTGGTCCCTCTTCACCTTTCCATTCCATTACTGCCAGGGAGTTGGCATATGATGATGGTGCGCTCCGTACAAACTTCCGCCACATGGGCCTTGTGCATTGCACCTCATCAGGGTCTGTGGGTAAGTCTGCATTGTCCAAGTCATAATAAATCATCTCCCGCACAGCTAATTCTCTCAGGTACTGGATACCTCTTTCCATGGTAGTCCACTTGCTTGGCTGACATACAACATCCTCACTGAAGGGGTACCTCTCCCTCACACCTAACAGGAGTCGTTTCCAGAGGCTGAGGGCTTGGGTCTTCTTCCCAATCGCCTTGTCAATGCCGCCTTCCCTAGACAGGGATCCCAGCTGCCTGGCCTCCCTACCCTCTAATTCCAGGCTACTGGCCCCATTATCCCAGCACCGGAGCAGCCAGGTGACAATGTGCTCGCCTGAAAGTCGGCTGAAATCTTTTCGCATATCCCGCAGCTCACTCAAAGATAAGGATCGAGTAATTATCTCTGGTTCTGCCTCTTCCTCCTGCTCTCGTGATGGCCCTGGTTCATCATCATCTCTTACTAAGCGAACTGATTTCTTTGTGTACTTCTTCTTCTGTATGGGGGCAACTGATACCGGCACGGGTTGGTTCTCTGGTTCAGTGGCAGTGTCTGCCGCAGGGGCTGCAGTAGCCGCAGGGGCCGCCGCAGGGGCTGCAGCAGCCGCAGGGGCCGCCGCAGGGGCTGCAGCAGCCGCAGGGGCCGCCGCAGGGGCCGCCGGTCTGGTTTCCATCTCTTCCCCTTGAGGGTGCTGCATAATTCTGAGCAGTGCCTGGTAGATACTGGCCAGGGCCCAGCACAGCGCGGTGAGTTGTGCCTCTCTAGAATAGCCACAACATTTTCCCTTCAAATATTCTACCACTTTATCAGGGTCCTGTAATTGTTCAGGGGTGAAGTCCCAGACCATTGGAGGCGAGTAGTTCTCTAAGTACCTGCCCATGCTCTCCCACATGCCATGCCACCCCTGACCATCCAGCCTCGAAGCAGATCTCCGGGTGGTAGTCTTAAATAGTCGCTTAACCCTAAACAAGACCTGGAACGTATTCAGGAGACATAGCACTAGGAACACGCTGGTTTGAGTATCCCAAGGATATTCAAGATTCTCAAAAGCTGTCACACCTGACCCGAAGGAGAAAAGGGAGGCAAAAGGGCTGGGGAAACTATTAACAAATTCTGAGAGACGGTGTCCAATGTACGGACAGGACAACAAAACCACATAAACACCCCAAAATAACCGTCTGAACAGTGATGTTATCATATCATAAACAGATATCGCACAGGACAGCAGAATGATAATCCTCATCCCTCTTCCAGACATGGTAAACAGCATCGCAGGGAGTACATAAGCCATATAGGAATTTATGTAACACAGCCATGAGAACAAACCAAGCAACATGATGACCAGTGACTATTTACCTAATAAAATAAATGCATACAAAAAAAAAAACCAAAACCGTTTTTTCCACGTTCTAGTTGGATTCTGTCGTTATGTCAACCCTTCAAGCCCCACGTTGGGCGCCAAAAAGGACTGTCGTGGTTTAGCCTCAGATGGCAACAAAGAACCACGTGCCGCTCGCACGTGCCTTCCTAACACAGGAAGGATCGTAAGAAAAGGCAAGACTCTTGGGTTGGGACAAAGGCAGTTTAACGGAACAGCAAAGGGAACAGGCAAACAACAACAACAACAACAACAACACGGACAGGGGAATATACAAACGCGATTACGGAACCGCCGCTCCCCGCCGCTCGCCGACCGGCCGGACCCGGGACGCCCCAGCCCGCTTTTAAGCAGCAACTTCCTGCCCCCTCCCCCGGCAGCTCAGGGTGGGCGTGGCTCACATGGCATGGAATACCAGGAAAAGTTAACCCTATCCCCACCGGAACCAGGACAAGCTCCCACGCCCGAAGAGCCAGGAGGGAAAGCCGTGCCTCGTTGGAAAGCTCTTTGGCAGCCGCTCGCGTGGCCCCACAGCCCGTGGGGCTGCGGGCTTTGCAGCGGCCGTCAGCCTCGGCGACACCAGCGGCCACGTGGCGCCGCCGCGCCAGCCTGCGAAGCATTTTCCGGTAGGGCCGCGGCTCTGGCGACAGCTCCCACGGCCGAAGAGCCAGGAGGGATAGCCGTGCCTCGTTGGAAAGCTCTTTGGCAGCCGCTCGCGTGGCCCCAGAGCCCGTGGGACTGCGGGCTTTCCGGTGGCCGTCAGCCTCGGCGCCACCGGCGCCCACGTGGGGCCGCCGCGCCAGCCTGCGAAGCATTTTCCGGTAGGGCCGCGGCTCTGGCGACAGCTCCCACGCCCGAAGAGCCAGGAGGGAAAGCCGTGCCTCATTGGAAAGCTCTTTGGCAGCCGCTCGCGTGGCCCCACAGCCCGTGGGGCTGCGGGCTTTGCGGCGGCCGTCAGCCTCGGCGACACCGGCGCCCAGGTGGGGCCGCCGCGCCAGCCTGCAAAGAATTTTCCGGTAGGGCCGCGTCTCTGGCGACAGCTCCCACGCCCGAAGAGCCAGGAGGGAAAGCCGTGCCTCGTTGGAAAGCTCTTTGGCAGCCGCTCGTGTGGCCCCACAGCCCATGGGGCTGCGGGCTTTGCGGCGACCGTCAGCCTCGGCGCCACCGGCGCCCACGTGGCGCCGCCGCGCCAGCCTGCGAAGCATTTTCCGGTAGGGCCGCATCTCTGGCGACAGCTCCCACACCCGAAGAGCCAGGAGGGAAAGCCGTGCCTCGTTGGAAAGCTCTTTGGCAGCCGCTCGCGTGGCCCCACAGCCCATGCGGCTGCGGGCTTTGCGGCGGCCGTCAGCCTCGGCGCCACCGGCGCCCACGTGGGGCCGCCACGCCAGCCTGCGAAGCATTTTCCGGTAGGGCCGCGGCTCTGGCGACAGCTCCCACGCCCGAAGAGCCAGGAGGGAAAGCCGTGCCTCGTTGGAAAGCTCTTTGGCAGCCGCTCGTGTGGCCCCACAGCCCGTGGGGCTGCGGGCTTTCCGGCGGCCGTCAGCCTCGGCGCCACCGGCGCCCACGTGGCACGACCGCGCCAGCCTGCGAAGCATTTTCCGGTAGGGCCGCGGCTCTGGCGACAGCTCCCACGCCCGAAGAGCCAGGAGGGAAAGCCGTGCCTCGTTGGAAAGCTCTTTGGCAGTCGCTCGCGTGGCCCCACAGCCCATGGGGCTGCGGGCTTTGTGGCGGCCGTCAGCCTCAGCGCCACCGGCGCCCACGTTGCGCCGCCGCGCCAGCCTGCGAAGCATTTTCCGGTAGGGCCGCGGCTCTGGCGACAGCTCTGTCGTGGTTTAGCCTCAGATGGCAACAAAGAACCACGTGCCGCTCGCACGTGCCTTTCTAACACAGGAAGGATCGTAAGAAAAGGCAAGACTCTTCGGTTGGGACAAAGGCAGTTTAACGGAACAGCAAAGGGAACAGGCAAACAACAACAACAACAACAACAACAACACGGACAGGGGAATATACAAACGCGATTACGGAACCGCCGCTCCCCGCCGCTCGCCGACCGGCCGGACCCGGGACGCCCCAGCCCGCTTTTAAGCAGCAACTTCCTGCCCCCTCCCCCGGCAGCTCAGGGTGGGCGTGGCTCACATGGCATGGAATACCAGGAAAAGTTAACCCTATCCCCACCGGAACCAGGACATTATCCACCCCTTATTCCATACCATCTATGCCATGCCCAGCAGGTTCCAATGAATTGCCACCACTTTCCCCTGTTATATATATATATATACACACATATAATGCCCTTAGTTTATGGGTCATCCCTCCAAAGTGTCCGTTGAGTTCTTTTAATCCACGGCTTTGGGCTCCATTTGTTAGAACAGTCTCTCAGGGCAGGTGAGATGCTGGGTGGTGCTGGTCTGTTGCATGCTGTATTTTTCGAGCTTGTGACTGGTGCACCTGGTGTGGCTCATGCACACAGTCCGTGGGCTGAAGATGTAGATCTTGAGGAAACTGCTGGGCGCCAGCTGCTGAGATCAGTTCTTATCCCATCATCCCTGTGCCTCACTTGTAGTACAACTGATATCAATTATAGCAATGAGGACATACAGTGACAGTGTTACTTATCAATTAACAGCACACAATCTGATTTATTGGCTATTCTCGCCCAAAATCAGATCCCCATGAGGTACACATCGGACTTCCCCATCCTGCCGCATCACCCACCAAGTGCACCCAGGTCCTTGGGCAAAAGCAATCCCACGGATGGGTTTGCCTTTGCCTGAGGCAGGACTAACCCAGACTGTAATCTGGGATATGCATTCTCCAAAAACCCACAATACCCAAGAAAGCCTGTGTTTCCTTTTTACTAGTTGGTGGAGACGTAGCTGCTATTTTGTTGATCACATCCATTGGAATCTGACGGCGTCCATCTTGCCATTTTATTCCTAAAAACTGGATCTCCTGCGCAGGTCCCTTGACCTTACTTCGCTTTATAGCAAAACCAGCGTTCAGAAGGATTTGGACTATTTTACTCCCTTTCTCAAAAACTTCTTCTGCTGTGTTTCCCCATACAATGATGTCATCAATGTACTGCAGATGTTCTGGAGCTTCACCCTGTTCCAGTGCAGTCTGGATCAGTCCATGGCAAATGGTGGGGCTGTGTTTCCACCCCTGGGGCAGTCGATTCCAGGTGTATTGGACACCCCTCCAAGTGAAAGCAAACTGTGGCCTGCACTCTGCTGCCAAAGGGATTGAGAAGAATGCATTCGCTATATCAATCGTGGCATACCACTTGGCTGCCTTGGACTCCAGTTCGTACTGGAGTTCTAGCATGTCCGGCACGGCAGCACTCAGCGGTGGCGTGACTTCATTCAGACCACGATAGTCTACAGTTAGCCTCCACTCTCCATTAGATTTTCGCACCGGCCATATGGGACTGTTAAAGGGTGAGCGAGTCTTGCTGATCACTCCTTGAACCTCTAGTTGACGAATCAGCTCATGGATGGGAATCAGAGAGTCTCGGTTAGTGCGATACTGCCGCCGATGCACCGTTGTGGTAGCAATCGGCACCTGTTGTTCTTTGACCCTCAACAACCCCACAACAGAAG
Source organism: Larus michahellis (assembly GCF_964199755.1). Lineage (NCBI taxonomy): Eukaryota > Metazoa > Chordata > Aves > Charadriiformes > Laridae > Larus > Larus michahellis. The sequence continues at coordinate 430,690 of NW_027436101.1, read as the reverse complement.
AATCCTCCGAGAGACCAGGCAAGGCAGACAACTGTTTAACTTCCTCTGTCTCCAAAGCAGCTATGCCAAAGGCCCAGCGGTACCCTTTTGGGTCCTTAAAATACCCTCTCCTGAGGTAATCTATACCAAGGATGCATGGAGCCTCTGGGCCAGTCACAATGGGATGCTTTTGCCACTCATTCCCAGTTAGGCTCACTTCTGCCTCCAGTACAGTCAACTCTTGGGATCCCCCTGTCACCCCAGAAATACAAATGGGTTCTGCCCCTCTATAGCTTGATGGTATTAAAGTACACTGCGCACCCGTGTCCACTAGAGCCTTATACTCCTGTGGGTCTGATGTGCCAGGCCATCGAATCCACACCGTCCAATAAACCCGGTTGTCCCTTTCCTCCACCTGGCCGGAGGCAGGGCCCCCCTAATACTCGTCATAGTATCCATTACTCACTTCTTGCATAAATGACTTGGAAGTTCCTTCAAGAGGATCAGAAGCAAGATCAGGCCTTCTGCTTTGTCTGGGGAACGGCCCACTGGAAACTGGGGCGGCACTTTTCCTGGAGGGATCCCCTTTTGTGGTTGTCCTTCCTTGCAACTCCTGTACCCGTGTCCGCAGGATCGAAGTAGGTCGTCCATCCCACTTCCTCATGTCCTCTCCGTGGTCCCGCAGGTAGAACCACAGGGTGCCTCGTGGTGTGTACCCTCTGTACTCTCTCTCTTGAGTGGGGAAATGCCTGCTTCTAATAGCTGAGATGCTGGCCCGTGCAGGTGGGGAGTAGAACATATTCTCTTCAAGTTGCTGGACCTTCCATGACAGTTTCTCCACAGCTGAGACAAGGGGGGAAGAGAGACTTTCTTCATATCGCCGGAGCCGGCCAGCTACCTCATCCACCGTTGGTCCCTCTTCACCTTTCCATTCCATTACTGCCAGGGAGTTGGCATATGATGATGGTGCGCTCCGTACAAACTTCCGCCACATGGGCCTTGTGCATTGCACCTCATCAGGGTCTGTGGGTAAGTCTGCATTGTCCAAGTCATAATAAATCATCTCCCGCACAGCTAATTCTCTCAGGTACTGGATACCTCTTTCCATGGTAGTCCACTTGCTTGGCTGACATACAACATCCTCACTGAAGGGGTACCTCTCCCTCACACCTAACAGGAGTCGTTTCCAGAGGCTGAGGGCTTGGGTCTTCTTCCCAATCGCCTTGTCAATGCCGCCTTCCCTAGACAGGGATCCCAGCTGCCTGGCCTCCCTACCCTCTAATTCCAGGCTACTGGCCCCATTATCCCAGCACCGGAGCAGCCAGGTGACAATGTGCTCGCCTGAAAGTCGGCTGAAATCTTTTCGCATATCCCGCAGCTCACTCAAAGATAAGGATCGAGTAATTATCTCTGGTTCTGCCTCTTCCTCCTGCTCTCGTGATGGCCCTGGTTCATCATCATCTCTTACTAAGCGAACTGATTTCTTTGTGTACTTCTTCTTCTGTATGGGGGCAACTGATACCGGCACGGGTTGGTTCTCTGGTTCAGTGGCAGTGTCTGCCGCAGGGGCTGCAGTAGCCGCAGGGGCCGCCGCAGGGGCTGCAGCAGCCGCAGGGGCCGCCGCAGGGGCTGCAGCAGCCGCAGGGGCCGCCGCAGGGGCCGCCGGTCTGGTTTCCATCTCTTCCCCTTGAGGGTGCTGCATAATTCTGAGCAGTGCCTGGTAGATACTGGCCAGGGCCCAGCACAGCGCGGTGAGTTGTGCCTCTCTAGAATAGCCACAACATTTTCCCTTCAAATATTCTACCACTTTATCAGGGTCCTGTAATTGTTCAGGGGTGAAGTCCCAGACCATTGGAGGCGAGTAGTTCTCTAAGTACCTGCCCATGCTCTCCCACATGCCATGCCACCCCTGACCATCCAGCCTCGAAGCAGATCTCCGGGTGGTAGTCTTAAATAGTCGCTTAACCCTAAACAAGACCTGGAACGTATTCAGGAGACATAGCACTAGGAACACGCTGGTTTGAGTATCCCAAGGATATTCAAGATTCTCAAAAGCTGTCACACCTGACCCGAAGGAGAAAAGGGAGGCAAAAGGGCTGGGGAAACTATTAACAAATTCTGAGAGACGGTGTCCAATGTACGGACAGGACAACAAAACCACATAAACACCCCAAAATAACCGTCTGAACAGTGATGTTATCATATCATAAACAGATATCGCACAGGACAGCAGAATGATAATCCTCATCCCTCTTCCAGACATGGTAAACAGCATCGCAGGGAGTACATAAGCCATATAGGAATTTATGTAACACAGCCATGAGAACAAACCAAGCAACATGATGACCAGTGACTATTTACCTAATAAAATAAATGCATACAAAAAAAAAAACCAAAACCGTTTTTTCCACGTTCTAGTTGGATTCTGTCGTTATGTCAACCCTTCAAGCCCCACGTTGGGCGCCAAAAAGGACTGTCGTGGTTTAGCCTCAGATGGCAACAAAGAACCACGTGCCGCTCGCACGTGCCTTCCTAACACAGGAAGGATCGTAAGAAAAGGCAAGACTCTTGGGTTGGGACAAAGGCAGTTTAACGGAACAGCAAAGGGAACAGGCAAACAACAACAACAACAACAACAACACGGACAGGGGAATATACAAACGCGATTACGGAACCGCCGCTCCCCGCCGCTCGCCGACCGGCCGGACCCGGGACGCCCCAGCCCGCTTTTAAGCAGCAACTTCCTGCCCCCTCCCCCGGCAGCTCAGGGTGGGCGTGGCTCACATGGCATGGAATACCAGGAAAAGTTAACCCTATCCCCACCGGAACCAGGACAAGCTCCCACGCCCGAAGAGCCAGGAGGGAAAGCCGTGCCTCGTTGGAAAGCTCTTTGGCAGCCGCTCGCGTGGCCCCACAGCCCGTGGGGCTGCGGGCTTTGCAGCGGCCGTCAGCCTCGGCGACACCAGCGGCCACGTGGCGCCGCCGCGCCAGCCTGCGAAGCATTTTCCGGTAGGGCCGCGGCTCTGGCGACAGCTCCCACGGCCGAAGAGCCAGGAGGGATAGCCGTGCCTCGTTGGAAAGCTCTTTGGCAGCCGCTCGCGTGGCCCCAGAGCCCGTGGGACTGCGGGCTTTCCGGTGGCCGTCAGCCTCGGCGCCACCGGCGCCCACGTGGGGCCGCCGCGCCAGCCTGCGAAGCATTTTCCGGTAGGGCCGCGGCTCTGGCGACAGCTCCCACGCCCGAAGAGCCAGGAGGGAAAGCCGTGCCTCATTGGAAAGCTCTTTGGCAGCCGCTCGCGTGGCCCCACAGCCCGTGGGGCTGCGGGCTTTGCGGCGGCCGTCAGCCTCGGCGACACCGGCGCCCAGGTGGGGCCGCCGCGCCAGCCTGCAAAGAATTTTCCGGTAGGGCCGCGTCTCTGGCGACAGCTCCCACGCCCGAAGAGCCAGGAGGGAAAGCCGTGCCTCGTTGGAAAGCTCTTTGGCAGCCGCTCGTGTGGCCCCACAGCCCATGGGGCTGCGGGCTTTGCGGCGACCGTCAGCCTCGGCGCCACCGGCGCCCACGTGGCGCCGCCGCGCCAGCCTGCGAAGCATTTTCCGGTAGGGCCGCATCTCTGGCGACAGCTCCCACACCCGAAGAGCCAGGAGGGAAAGCCGTGCCTCGTTGGAAAGCTCTTTGGCAGCCGCTCGCGTGGCCCCACAGCCCATGCGGCTGCGGGCTTTGCGGCGGCCGTCAGCCTCGGCGCCACCGGCGCCCACGTTGCGCCGCCACGCCAGCCTGCGAAGCATTTTCCGGTAGGGCCGCGGCTCTGGCGACAGCTCCCACGCCCGAAGAGCCAGGAGGGAAAGCCGTGCCTCGTTGGAAAGCTCTTTGGCAGCCGCTCGTGTGGCCCCACAGCCCGTGGGGCTGCGGGCTTTCCGGCGGCCGTCAGCCTCGGCGCCACCGGCGCCCACGTGGCTCGACCGCGCCAGCCTGCGAAGCATTTTCCAGTAGGGCCGCGTCTCTGGCGACAGCTCCCACGCCCGAAGAGCCAGGAGGGAAAGCCGTGCCTCGTTGGAAAGCTCTTTGGCAGCCGCTCGCGTGGCCCCACAGCCCATGGGGCTGCGGGCTTTGCGGCGGCCGTCAGCCTCGGCGTCACCGGCGCCCACGTTGCGCCGCCGCGCGAGCCTGCGAAGCATTTTCCGGTAGGGCCGCGGCTCTGGCGACAGCTCCCACGCCCGAAGAGCCAGGAGGGAAAGCCGTGCCTCATTGGAAAGCTCTTTGGCAGCCGCTCGTGTGGCCCCACAGCCCGTGGGGCTGCGGGCTTTGCGGCGGCCGTCAGCCTGGGCGACACCGGCGCCCAGGTGGGGCCGCCGCGCCAGCCTGCGAAGCATTTTTCTGTAGGGCCGCGGCTCTGGCGACAGCTCCCACGGCCAAAGAGCCAGGAGGGAAAGCCGTGCCTCGTTGGAAAGCTCTTTGGCAGCCGCTCGCGTGGCCCCACAGCCCATGCGGCTGCGGGCTTTGCGGCAGCCGTCAGCCTCAGTGCCACCGGCGCCCACCTTGCGCCGCCGCGCCAGCCTGTGAAGCATTTTCCGGTAGGGCCGCGGCTCTGGCGACAGCTCCCACGCCCGAAGAGCCAGGAGGGAAAGCCGTGCCTCGTTGGAAAGCTCTTTGGCAACCGCTCGCATGGCCCCACAGCCCGTGGGGCTGCGGGCTTTGCGGCGGCCGTCAGCCTCGGCGCCACCGGCGCCCACGTCGGGCCGCCGCCCCAGCCTGCGAAGCATTTTCCGGTAGGGCCGCGGCTCTGGCGACAGCTCCCACGCCCGAAGAGCCAGGAGGGAAAGCCGTGCCTCGTTGGAAAGCTCTTTGGCAGCCACTCGCATGGCCCTAAAGCCTGTGGGGCTGCGGGCTTTGCGGCGGCCGTCAGCCTCGGCGCCATCGGCGCCCACGTGGCGCCGCCGCGCCAGCCTGCGAAGCATTTTGCGGTAGGGCCGCGGCTCTGGCGACAGCTCCCACGGCCAAAGACCCAGGAGGGAAAGCCGTGCCTCGTTGGAAAGGTCTTTGGCAGCCGCTCGCGTGGCCCCACAGCCCGTGGGGCTGTGGGCTTTGCGGCGGCCGTCAGCCTGGGCGACACCGGCGCCCAGGTGATGCCGCCGCGCCAGCCTGCGAAGCATTTTCCGGTAGGGCCGCGTCTCTGGCAACAGCTCCCACGCCCGAAGAGCCAGGAGGGAAAGCCGTGCCTCGTTGGAAAGCTCTTTGGCAGCCGCTCGCGTGGCCCCACAGCCCATGGGGCTGCGGGCTTTGCGGCGGCCGTCAGCCTCAGCGCCACCGGCGCCCACGTGGCGCCGCCGCGCCAGCCTGCGAAGCATTTTCCGGTAGGGCCGCGGCTCTGGCGACAGCTCCCACGCCCGAAGAGCCAGGAGGGAAAGCCGTGCCTCGTTGGAAAGCTCTTTGGCAGCCGCTCGCGTGGCCCCACAGCCCGTGGGGCTGCGGGCTTTGCGGCGGCCGTCAGCCTGGGCGCCACCGGCGCCCACGTGGGGCCGCCGCGCCAGCCTGCGAAGCATTTTGCGGTAGGGCCGTGTCTCTGGCGACAGCTCCCACGGCCGAAGAGCCAGGAGGGAAAGCCATGCCTCGTTGGAAAGCTCTTTGGCACCCACTCACGTGGCCCCACAGCCCGTGGAGCTGCGGGCTTTGCGGCGGCCGTCAGCCTCGGCGCCATCGGCGCCCACGTCGGGCCGCCGCGCTAGCCTGCGAAGCATTTTCCGGTAGGGCCGCGGCTCTGGCGACAGCTCCCACACCCGAAGAGCCAGGAGGGAAAGCCGTGCCTCGTTGGAAAGCTCTTTGGCAGCCGCTCGCGTGGCCCCACAGCCCATGGGGCTGCGGGCTTTCCGGCGGCCGTCAGCCTCGGCGTCACCGGCGCCCACGTGGCGCCGCCGCGCCAGCCTGCGAAGCATTTTCCGGTAGGGCCGCGTCTCTGGCGACAGCTCCCACGCCCGAAGAGCCAGGAGGGAAAGCCGTGCCTCGTTGGAAAGCTCTTTGGCAGCCGCTCGTGTGGCCCCACAGCCCGTGGGGCTGCGGGCTTTGCGGCGGCCGTCAGCCTGGGCGCCACCGGCGCCAAGTCGGGCCGCCGCGCCAGCCTGCGAAGCATTTTCCGGTAGGGCCGCGTCTCTGGCGACAGCTCTCACGCACGAAGAGCCAGGAGGGAAAGCCGTGCCTCGTTGGAAAGCTCTTTGGCAGCTGCTCGCATGGCCCCACAGCCCATGGGGCTGCGGGCTTTGCGGCGGCCGTCAGCCTCTGCGCCACCGGCGCCCACGTCGGGCCGCCGCGCCAGCCTGCGAAGCATTTTCCGGTAGGGCCGCGTCTCTGGCGACAGCTCCCACGCCCGAAGAGCCAGGAGGGAAAGCCGTGCCTCGTTGGAAAGCTCTTTGGCAGCCGCTCGCGTGGCCCCACAGCCCATGGGGCTGCGGGCTTTGCGGCGGCCGTCAACCTGGGCGACACCGGCGCCCAAGTGATGCCGCCGCGCCAGCCTGCGAAGCATTTTCCGGTAGGGCCGCGGCTCTGGCGACAGCTCCCACGCCCGAAGAGCCAGGAGGGAAAGCCATGCCTCGTTGGAAAGCTCTTTGGCAGCCACTCGCATGGCCCTAAAGCCTGTGGGGCTGCGGGCTTTGCGGCGGCCGTCAGCCTCGGCGCCACCGGCACCCACGTGGGGCCGCTGCGCCAGCCTGCAAAGCATTTTCCGGTAGGGCCGCGTCTCTGGCGACAGCTCCCATGGCCGAAGAGCCAGGAGGGAAAGCCATGCCTCGTTGGAAAGCTCTTTGGCACCCACTCACGTGGCCCCACAGCCCGTGGAGCTGCGGGCTTTGCGGCGGCCGTCAGCCTCGGCGCCATCGGCGCCCACGTCGGCCCGCCGCGCTAGCCTGCGAAGCATTTTCCGGTAGGGCCGCGGCTCTGGCGACAGCTGCCACACCCGAAGAGCCAGGAGGGAAAGCCGTGCCTCATTGGAAAGCTCTTTGGCAGCCGCTCGCGTGGCCCCACAGCCCATGGGGCTGCGGGCTTTGCGGCGGCTGTCAGCCTCGGCGTCACCGGCGCCCACGTGGCGCCGCCGCGCCAGCCTGCGAAGCATTTTCCGGTAGGGCCGCGTCTCTGGCGACAGCTCTCACGCACGAAGAGCCAGGAGGGAAAGCCGTGCCTCGTTGGAAAGCTCTTTGGCAGCTGCTCACATGGCCCCACAGCCCGTGGGGCTGCGGGCTTTGCGGCGGCCGTCAGCCTGGGCGCCACCGGCGCCCACGTCGGGCCGCCGCGCCAGCCTGCGAAGCATTTTCCGGTAGGGCCGCGTCTCTGGCGACAGCTCCCACGCCCGAAGAGCCAGGAGGGAAAGCCGTGCCTCGTTGGAAAGCTCTTTGGCAGCCGCTCGCGTGGCCCCACAGCCCATGGGGCTGCGGGCTTTGCGGCGGCCGTCAACCTGGGCGACACCGGCGCCCAAGTGATGCCGCCGCGCCAGCCTGCGAAGCATTTTCCGGTAGGGCCGCGGCTCTGGCGACAGCTCCCACGCCCGAAGAGCCAGGAGGGAAAGCCGTGCCTCGTTGGAAAGCTCTTTGGCAGCCGCTCGCGTGGCCCCACAGCCCATGGGGCTGCGGGCTTTGCGGCGGCCATCAGCCTCGGCGCCACCGGCGCCCACGTTGCGCCGCCACGCCAGCCTGCGAAGCATTTTCCGGTAGGGCCGCGGCTCTGGCGACAGCTCCCACGCCCGAAGAGCCAGGAGGGAAAGCCGTGCCTCGTTGGAAAGGTCTTTGGCAGCCGCTCGCGTGGCCCCACAGCCCGTGGGGCTGCGGGCTTTGCGGCGGCCGTCAGCCTGGGCGACACCGGCGCCCACGTGGGGCCGCCGCGCCAGCCTGCGAAGCATTTTCCGGTAGGGCCGCGGCTCTGGCGACAGCTCCCACGCCCGAGGAGCCAGGAGGGAAAGCCGTGCCTCGTTGGAAAGCTCTTTGGCAGCCGCTCGCGTGGCCCCACAGCCCATGGGGCTGCGGGCTTTGCGGCGGCCGTCAGCCTCAGTGCCACCGGCGCCCACGTTGCGCCGCCGCGCCAGCCTGCGAAGCATTTTCCGGTAGGGCCGCGTCTCTGGCGACAGCTCCCACGCCCGAAGAGCCAGGAGGGAAAGCCGTGCCTCGTTGGAAAGCTCTTTGGTAGCCACTCGCATGGCCCTAAAGCCTGTGGGGCTGCGGGCTTTGCGGCGGCCGTCAGCCTCGGCGCCACCGGCGCCCACGTGGGGCCGCTGCGCCAGCCTGCAAAGCATTTTCCGGTAGGGCCGCGTCTCTGGCGACAGCTCCCACGGCCGAAGAGCCAGGAGGGAAAGCCATGCCTCGTTGGAAAGCTCTTTGGCACCCACTCACGTGGCCCCACAGCCCATGGAGCTGCGGGCTTTGCGGCGGCCGTCAGCCTCGGCGCCATCGGCGCCCATGTCGGGCCGCCGCGCTAGCCTGCGAAGCATTTTCCGGTAGGGCCGCGGCTCTGGCGACAGCTCCCACACCCGAAGAGCCAGGAGGGAAAGCCGTGCCTCGTTGGAAAGCTCTTTGGCAGCCGCTCGCGTGGCCCCACAGCCCATGGGGCTGCGGGCTTTCCGGCGGCCGTCAGCCTCGGCGTCACCGGCGCCCACGTGGCGCCGCCGCGCCAGCCTGCGAAGCATTTTCCGGTAGGGCCGCGGCTCTGGCGACAGCTCCCACGCCCGAAGAGCCAGGAGGGAAAGCCGTGCCTCGTTGGAAAGCTCTTTGGAAGCCGCTCGTGTGGCCCCACAGCCCGTGGGGCTGCGGGCTTTCCGGCGGCCGTCAGCCTGGGCGCCACCGGCGCCAAGTCGGGCCGCCGCGCCAGCCTGCGAAGCATTTTCCGGTAGGGCCGCGGCTCTGGCGACAGCTCCCACGCCCGAAGAGCCAGGAGGGAAAGCCGTGCCTCGTTGGAAAGCTCTTTGGCAGCCGCTCGCGTGGCCCCACAGCCCATGGGGCTGCGGGCTTTGCGGCGGCCGTCAGCCTCGGCGCCACCGGCGCCCACGTTGCGCCGCCGCGCCAGCCTGCGAAGCATTTTCCGGTAGGGCCGCGGCTCTGGTGACAGCTCCCACGCCCGAAGAGCCAGGAGGGAAAGCCGTGCCTCGTTGGAAAGCTCTTTGGCAGCCGCTCGCGTGGCCCCACAGCCCATGGGGCTGCGGGCTTTCCGGCGGCCGTCAGCCTCGGCGCCACCGGCGCCCACGTTGCGCCGCCGCGCCAGCCTGCGAAGCATTTTCCGGTAGGGCCGCGGCTCTGGCGACAGCTCCCACGCCCGAAGAGCCAGGAGGGAAAGCCGTGCCTCGTTGGAAAGCTCTTTGGCAGCCACTCGCATGGCCCTAAAGCCTGTGGGGCTGCGGGCTTTGCGGCGGCCGTCAGCCTCGGCGTCACCGGCGCCCACGTGGCGCCGCCGCGCCAGCCTGCGAAGCATTTTCCGGTAGGGCCGCGTCTCTGGCGACAGCTCCCACGCCCGAAGAGCCAGGAGGGAAAGCCGTGCCTCGTTGGAAAGCTCTTTGGCAGCCGCTCGTGTGGCCCCACAGCCCATGGGGCTGCGGGCTTTGCGGCGGCCGTCAGCCTCGGCGCCACCGGCGCCCACGTTGCGCCGCCGCGCCAGCCTGCGAAGCATTTTCCGGTAGGGCCGCGTCTCTGGCGACAGCTCCCACGCCCGAAGAGCCAGGAGGGAAAGCCGTGCCTCGTTGGAAAGCTCTTTGGCAGCCGCTCGCGTGGCCCCACAGCCCATGGGGCTGCGGGCTTTGCGGCGGCCGTCAGCCTCGGCGCCACCGGCGCCCACGTTGCGCCGCCGCGCCAGCCTGCGAAGCATTTTCCGGTAGGGCCGCGGCTCTGGCGACAGCTCCCACGCCCGAAGAGCCAGGAGGGAAAGCCGTGCCTCGTTGGAAAGCTCTTTGGCAGCCGCTCGTGTGGCCCCACAGCCCATGGGGCTGCGGGCTTTGCGGCGGCCGTCAGCCTCGGCGCCACCGGCGCCCACATTGCGCCGCCGCGCCAGCCTGCGAAGCATTTTGCGGTAGGGCCGCGGCTCTGGCGACAGCTCCCACGCCCGAAGAGCCAGGAGGGAAAGCCGTGCCTCGTTGGAAAGCTCTTTGGCAGCCGCTCGCGTGGCCCCACAGCCCGTGGGGCTGCGGGCTTTGCGGCGGCCGTCAGCCTGGGCGACACCGGCGCCCAGGTGATGCCGCCGCGTCAGCCTGCGAAGCATTTTCCGGTAGGGCCGCGTCTCTGGCAGCAGCTCCCACGCCCGAAGAGCCAGGAGGGAAAGCCGTGCCTCGTTGGAAAGCTCTTTGGCAGCCGCTCGCGTGGCCCCACAGCCCATGGGGCTGCGGGCTTTCCGGCGGCCGTCAGCCTCAGCGCCACCGGCGCCCACGTGGCGCCGCCGCGCCAGCCTGCGAAGCATTTTCCGGTAGGGCCGCGGCTCTGGCGACAGCTCCCACGCCCGAAGAGCCAGGAGGGAAAGCCGTGCCTCGTTGGAAAGCTCTTTGGCAGCCGCTCGCGTGGCCCCACAGCCCGTGGGGCTGCGGGCTTTGCGGCAGCCGTCAGCCTGGGCGACACCGGCGCCCACGTGGGGCCGCCGCGCCAGCCTGCGAAGCATTTTCCGGTAGGGCCGCGGCTCTGGCGACAGCTCCCACGCCCGAAGAGCCAGGAGGGAAAGCCATGCCTCGTTGGAAAGCTCTTTGGCAGCCACTCGCATGGCCCTAAAGCCTGTGGGGCTGCGGGCTTTGCGGCGGCCGTCAGCCTCGGCGCCACCGGCACCCACGTGGGGCCGCTGCGCCAGCCTGCAAAGCATTTTCCGGTAGGGCCGCGTCTCTGGCGACAGCTCCCATGGCCGAAGAGCCAGGAGGGAAAGCCATGCCTCGTTGGAAAGCTCTTTGGCACCCACTCACGTGGCCCCACAGCCCGTGGAGCTGCGGGCTTTGCGGCGGCCGTCAGCCTCGGCGCCATCGGCGCCCACGTCGGGCCGCCGCGCTAGCCTGCGAAGCATTTTCCGGTAGGGCCGCGGCTCTGGCGACAGCTGCCACACCCGAAGAGCCAGGAGGGAAAGCCGTGCCTCCTTGGAAAGCTCTTTGGCAGCCGCTCGCGTGGCCCCACAGCCCATGGGGCTGCGGGCTTTGCGGCGGCTGTCAGCCTCGGCGTCACCGGCGCCCACGTGGCGCCGCCGCGCCAGCCTGCGAAGCATTTTCCGGTAGGGCCGCGTCTCTGGCGACAGCTCTCACGCACGAAGAGCCAGGAGGGAAAGCCGTGCCTCGTTGGAAAGCTCTTTGGCAGCTGCTCGCATGGCCCCACAGCCCGTGGGGCTGCGGGCTTTGCGGCGGCCGTCAGCCTGGGCGCCACCGGCGCCCACGTCGGGCCGCCGCGCCAGCCTGCGAAGCATTTTCCGGTAGGGCCGCGTCTCTGGCGACAGCTCCCACGCCCGAAGAGCCAGGAGGGAAAGCCGTGCCTCGTTGGAAAGCTCTTTGGCAGCCGCTCGCGTGGCCCCACAGCCCATGGGGCTGCGGGCTTTGCGGCGGCCGTCAACCTGGGCGACACCGGCGCCCAAGTGATGCCGCCGCGCCAGCCTGCGAAGCATTTTCCGGTAGGGCCGCGTCTCTGGCGACAGCTCCCACGCCCGAAGAGCCAGGAGGGAAAGCCGTGCCTCGTTGGAAAGCTCTTTGGCAGCCGCTCGCGTGGCCCCACAGCCCATGGGGCTGCGGGCTTTGCGGCGGCCATCAGCCTCGGCGCCACCGGCGCCCACGTTGCGCCGCCACGCCAGCCTGCGAAGCATTTTCCGGTAGGGCCGCGGCTCTGGCGACAGCTCCCACGCCCGAAGAGCCAGGAGGGAAAGCCGTGCCTCGTTGGAAAGGTCTTTGGCAGCCGCTCACGTGGCCCCACAGCCCGTGGGGCTGCGGGCTTTGCGGCGGCCGTCAGCCTGGGCGACACCGGCGCCCACGTGGGGCCGCCGCGCCAGCCTTCGAAGCATTTTCCGGTAGGGCCGCGGCTCTGGCGACAGCTCCCACGCCCGAGGAGCCAGGAGGGAAAGCCGTGCCTCGTTGGAAAGCTCTTTGGCAGCCGCTCGCGTGGCCCCACAGCCCATGGGGCTGCGGGCTTTGCGGCGGCCGTCAGCCTCAGTGCCACCGGCGCCCACGTTGCGCCGCCGCGCCAGCCTGCGAAGCATTTTCCGGTAGGGCCGCGTCTCTGGCGACAGCTCCCACGCCCGAAGAGCCAGGAGGGAAAGCCGTGCCTCGTTGGAAAGCTCTTTGGTAGCCACTCGCATGGCCCTAAAGCCTGTGGGGCTGCGGGCTTTGCGGCGGCCGTCAGCCTCGGCGCCACCGGCGCCCACGTGGGGCCGCTGCGCCAGCCTGCAAAGCATTTTCCGGTAGGGCCGCGTCTCTGGCGACAGCTCCCACGGCCGAAGAGCCAGGAGGGAAAGCCATGCCTCGTTGGAAAGCTCTTTGGCACCCACTCACGTGGCCCCACAGCCCATGGAGCTGCGGGCTTTGCGGCGGCCGTCAGCCTCGGCGCCATCGGCGCCCACGTCGGGCCGCCGCGCTAGCCTGCGAAGCATTTTCCGGTAGGGCCGCGGCTCTGGCGACAGCTCCCACACCCGAAGAGCCAGGAGGGAAAGCCGTGCCTCGTTGGAAAGCTCTTTGGCAGCCGCTCGCGTGGCCCCACAGCCCATGGGGCTGCGGGCTTTCCGGCGGCCGTCAGCCTCGGCGTCACCGGCGCCCACGTGGCGCCGCCGCGCCAGCCTGCGAAGCATTTTCCGGTAGGGCCGCGGCTCTGGCGACAGCTCCCACGCCCGAAGAGCCAGGAGGGAAAGCCGTGCCTCGTTGGAAAGCTCTTTGGAAGCCGCTCGTGTGGCCCCACAGCCCGTGGGGCTGCGGGCTTTCCGGCGGCCGTCAGCCTGGGCGCCACCGGCGCCAAGTCGGGCCGCCGCGCCAGCCTGCGAAGCATTTTCCGGTAGGGCCGCGGCTCTGGCGACAGCTCCCACGCCCGAAGAGCCAGGAGGGAAAGCCGTGCCTCGTTGGAAAGCTCTTTGGCAGCCGCTCGCGTGGCCCCACAGCCCATGGGGCTGCGGGCTTTGCGGCGGCCGTCAGCCTCGGCGCCACCGGCGCCCACGTTGCGCCGCCGCGCCAGCCTGCGAAGCATTTTCCGGTAGGGCCGCGGCTCTGGTGACAGCTCCCACGCCCGAAGAGCCAGGAGGGAAAGCCGTGCCTCGTTGGAAAGCTCTTTGGCAGCCGCTCGCGTGGCCCCACAGCCCATGGGGCTGCGGGCTTTCCGGCGGCCGTCAGCCTCGGCGCCACCGGCGCCCACGTTGCGCCGCCGCGCCAGCCTGCGAAGCATTTTCCGGTAGGGCCGCGGCTCTGGCGACAGCTCCCACGCCCGAAGAGCCAGGAGGGAAAGCCGTGCCTCGTTGGAAAGCTCTTTGGCAGCCACTCGCATGGCCCTAAAGCCTGTGGGGCTGCGGGCTTTGCGGCGGCCGTCAGCCTCGGCGCCACCGGCGCCCACGTGGCGCCGCCGCGCCAGCCTGCGAAGCATTTTCCGGTAGGGCCGCGTCTCTGGCGACAGCTCTCACGCACGAAGAGCCAGGAGGGAAAGCCGTGCCTCGTTGGAAAGCTCTTTGGCAGCTGCTCGCATGGCCCCACAGCCCGTGGGGCTGCGGGCTTTGCGGCGGCCGTCAGCCTGGGCGCCACCGGCGCCCACGTTGCGCCGCCGCGCCAGCCTGCGAAGCATTTTCCGGTAGGGCCGCGTCTCTGGCGACAGCTCCCACGCCCGAAGAGCCAGGAGGGAAAGCCGTGCCTCGTTGGAAAGCTCTTTGGCAGCCGCTCGCGTGGCCCCACAGCCCATGGGGCTGCGGGCTTTGCGGCGGCCGTCAACCTGGGCGACACCGGCGCCCAAGTGATGCCGCCGCGCCAGCCTGCGAAGCATTTTCCGGTAGGGCCGCGTCTCTGGCGACAGCTCCCACGCCCGAAGAGCCAGGAGGGAAAGCCGTGCCTCGTTGGAAAGCTCTTTGGCAGCCGCTCGCGTGGCCCCACAGCCCATGGGGCTGCGGGCTTTGCGGCGGCCATCAGCCTCGGCGCCACCGGCGCCCACGTTGCGCCGCCACGCCAGCCTGCGAAGCATTTTCCGGTAGGGCCGCGGCTCTGGCGACAGCTCCCACGCCCGAAGAGCCAGGAGGGAAAGCCGTGCCTCGTTGGAAAGGTCTTTGGCAGCCGCTCACGTGGCCCCACAGCCCGTGGGGCTGCGGGCTTTGCGGCGGCCGTCAGCCTGGGCGACACCGGCGCCCACGTGGGGCCGCCGCGCCAGCCTTCGAAGCATTTTCCGGTAGGGCCGCGGCTCTGGCGACAGCTCCCACGCCCGAGGAGCCAGGAGGGAAAGCCGTGCCTCGTTGGAAAGCTCTTTGGCAGCCGCTCGCGTGGCCCCACAGCCCATGGGGCTGCGGGCTTTGCGGCGGCCGTCAGCCTCAGTGCCACCGGCGCCCACGTTGCGCCGCCGCGCCAGCCTGCGAAGCATTTTCCGGTAGGGCCGCGTCTCTGGCGACAGCTCCCACGCCCGAAGAGCCAGGAGGGAAAGCCGTGCCTCGTTGGAAAGCTCTTTGGTAGCCACTCGCATGGCCCTAAAGCCTGTGGGGCTGCGGGCTTTGCGGCGGCCGTCAGCCTCGGCGCCACCGGCGCCCACGTGGGGCCGCTGCGCCAGCCTGCAAAGCATTTTCCGGTAGGGCCGCGTCTCTGGCGACAGCTCCCACGGCCGAAGAGCCAGGAGGGAAAGCCATGCCTCGTTGGAAAGCTCTTTGGCACCCACTCACGTGGCCCCACAGCCCATGGAGCTGCGGGCTTTGCGGCGGCCGTCAGCCTCGGCGCCATCGGCGCCCACGTCGGGCCGCCGCGCTAGCCTGCGAAGCATTTTCCGGTAGGGCCGCGGCTCTGGCGACAGCTCCCACACCCGAAGAGCCAGGAGGGAAAGCCGTGCCTCGTTGGAAAGCTCTTTGGCAGCCGCTCGCGTGGCCCCACAGCCCATGGGGCTGCGGGCTTTGCGGCGGCCGTCAGCCTCGGCGCCACCGGCGCCCACGTTGCGCCGCCGCGCCAGCCTGCGAAGCATTTTCCGGTAGGGCCGCGGCTCTGGTGACAGCTCCCACGCCCGAAGAGCCAGGAGGGAAAGCCGTGCCTCGTTGGAAAGCTCTTTGGCAGCCGCTCGCGTGGCCCCACAGCCCATGGGGCTGCGGGCTTTCCGGCGGCCGTCAGCCTCGGCGCCACCGGCGCCCACGTTGCGCCGCCGCGCCAGCCTGCGAAGCATTTTCCGGTAGGGCCGCGGCTCTGGCGACAGCTCCCACGCCCGAAGAGCCAGGAGGGAAAGCCGTGCCTCGTTGGAAAGCTCTTTGGCAGCCACTCGCATGGCCCTAAAGCCTGTGGGGCTGCGGGCTTTGCGGCGGCCGTCAGCCTCGGCGCCACCGGCGCCCACGTGGCGCCGCCGCGCCAGCCTGCGAAGCATTTTCCGGTAGGGCCGCGTCTCTGGCGACAGCTCCCACGCCCGAAGAGCCAGGAGGGAAAGCCGTGCCTCGTTGGAAAGCTCTTTGGCAGCCGCTCGCGTGGCCCCACAGCCCATGGGGCTGCGGGCTTTGCGGCGGCCGTCAGCCTCGGCGCCACCGGCGCCCACGTTGCGCCGCCGCGCCAGCCTGCGAAGCATTTTCCGGTAGGGCCGCGTCTCTGGCGACAGCTCCCACGCCCGAAGAGCCAGGAGGGAAAGCCGTGCCTCGTTGGAAAGCTCTTTGGCAGCCGCTCGCGTGGCCCCACAGCCCATGGGGCTGCGGGCTTTGCGGCGGCCGTCAGCCTCGGCGCCACCGGCGCCCACGTTGCGCCGCCGCGCCAGCCTGCGAAGCATTTTCCGGTAGGGCCGCGGCTCTGGCGACAGCTCCCACGCCCGAAGAGCCAGGAGGGAAAGCCGTGCCTCGTTGGAAAGCTCTTTGGCAGCCGCTCGTGTGGCCCCACAGCCCATGGGGCTGCGGGCTTTGCGGCGGCCGTCAGCCTCGGCGCCACCGGCGCCCACATTGCGCCGCCGCGCCAGCCTGCGAAGCATTTTGCGGTAGGGCCGCGGCTCTGGCGACAGCTCCCACGCCCGAAGAGCCAGGAGGGAAAGCCGTGCCTCGTTGGAAAGCTCTTTGGCAGCCGCTCGCGTGGCCCCACAGCCCGTGGGGCTGCGGGCTTTGCGGCGGCCGTCAGCCTGGGCGACACCGGCGCCCAGGTGATGCCGCCGCGTCAGCCTGCGAAGCATTTTCCGGTAGGGCCGCGTCTCTGGCAGCAGCTCCCACGCCCGAAGAGCCAGGAGGGAAAGCCGTGCCTCGTTGGAAAGCTCTTTGGCAGCCGCTCGCGTGGCCCCACAGCCCATGGGGCTGCGGGCTTTCCGGCGGCCGTCAGCCTCAGCGCCACCGGCGCCCACGTGGCGCCGCCGCGCCAGCCTGCGAAGCATTTTCCGGTAGGGCCGCGGCTCTGGCGACAGCTCCCACGCCCGAAGAGCCAGGAGGGAAAGCCGTGCCTCGTTGGAAAGCTCTTTGGCAGCCGCTCGCGTGGCCCCACAGCCCGTGGGGCTGCGGGCTTTGCGGCAGCCGTCAGCCTGGGCGACACCGGCGCCCACGTGGGGCCGCCGCGCCAGCCTGCGAAGCATTTTCCGGTAGGGCCGCGGCTCTGGCGACAGCTCCCACGCCCGAGGAGCCAGGAGGGAAAGCCGTGCCTCGTTGGAAAGCTCTTTGGCAGCCGCTCGCGTGGCCCCACAGCCCATGGGGCTGCGGGCTTTGCGGTGGCCGTCAGCCTCAGTGCCACCGGCGCCCACGTTGCGCCGCCGCGCCAGCCTGCGAAGCATTTCCCGGTAGGGCCGCGTCTCTGGCGACAGCTCCCACGCCCGAAGAGCCAGGAGGGAAAGCCGTGCCTCGTTGGAAAGCTCTTTGGTAGCCACTCGCATGGCCCTAAAGCCTGTGGGGCTGCGGGCTTTGCGGCGGCCGTCAGCCTCGGCGCCACCGGCGCCCACGTGGGGCCGCTGCGCCAGCCTGCAAAGCATTTTCCGGTAGGGCCGCGTCTCTGGCGACAGCTCCCACGGCCGAAGAGCCAGGAGGGAAAGCCATGCCTCGTTGGAAAGCTCTTTGGCACCCACTCACGTGGCCCCACAGCCCATGGAGCTGCGGGCTTTGCGGCGGCCGTCAGCCTCGGCGCCATCGGCGCCCACGTCGGGCCGCCGCGCTAGCCTGCGAAGCATTTTCCGGTAGGGCCGCGGCTCTGGCGACAGCTCCCACACCCGAAGAGCCAGGAGGGAAAGCCGTGCCTCGTTGGAAAGCTCTTTGGCAGCCGCTCGCGTGGCCCCACAGCCCATGGGGCTGCGGGCTTTCCGGCGGCCGTCAGCCTCGGCGTCTCCGGCGCCCACGTGGCGCCGCCGCGCCAGCCTGCGAAGCATTTTCCGGTAGGGCCGCGTCTCTGGCGACAGCTCCCACGCCCGAAGACCCAGGAGGGAAAGCCATGCCTCGTTGGAAAGCTCTTTGGCAGCCGCTCGTGTGGCCCCACAGCCCGTGGGGCTGCGGGCTTTCCGGCGGCCGTCAGCCTGGGCGCCACCGGCGCAAAGTCGGGCCGCCGCGCCAGCCTGCGAAGCATTTTCCGGTAGGGCCGCGGCTCTGGCGACAGCTCCCACGCCCGAGGAGCCAGGAGGGAAAGCCGTGCCTCGTTGGAAAGCTCTTTGGCAGCCGCTCGCGTGGCCCCACAGCCCATGGGGCTGCGGGCTTTGCGGCGGCCGTCAGCCTCAGTGCCACCGGCGCCCACGTTGCGCCGCCGCGCCAGCCTGCGAAGCATTTTCCGGTAGGGCCGCGTCTCTGGCGACAGCTCCCACGCCCGAAGAGCCAGGAGGGAAAGCCGTGCCTCGTTGGAAAGCTCTTTGGTAGCCACTCGCATGGCCCTAAAGCCTGTGGGGCTGCGGGCTTTGCGGCGGCTGTCAGCCTCGGCGCCACCGGCGCCCACGTGGGGCCGCTGCGCCAGCCTGCAAAGCATTTTCCGGTAGGGCCGCGTCTCTGGCGACAGCTCCCACGGCCGAAGAGCCAGGAGGGAAAGCCATGCCTCGTTGGAAAGCTCTTTGGCACCCACTCACGTGGCCCCACAGCCCATGGAGCTGCGGGCTTTGCGGCGGCCGTCAGCCTCGGCGCCATCGGCGCCCACGTCGGGCCGCCGCGCTAGCCTGCGAAGCATTTTCCGGTAGGGCCGCGGCTCTGGCGACAGCTCCCACACCCGAAGAGCCAGGAGGGAAAGCCGTGCCTCGTTGGAAAGCTCTTTGGCAGCCGCTCGCGTGGCCCCACAGCCCATGGGGCTGCGGGCTTTCCGGCGGCCGTCAGCCTCGGCGTCACCGGCGCCCACGTGGCGCCGCCGCGCCAGCCTGCGAAGCATTTTCCGGTAGGGCCGCGGCTCTGGCGACAGCTCCCACGCCCGAAGAGCCAGGAGGGAAAGCCGTGCCTCGTTGGAAAGCTCTTTGGAAGCCGCTCGTGTGGCCCCACAGCCCGTGGGGCTGCGGGCTTTCCGGCGGCCGTCAGCCTGGGCGCCACCGGCGCCAAGTCGGGCCGCCGCGCCAGCCTGCGAAGCATTTTCCGGTAGGGCCGCGGCTCTGGCGACAGCTCCCACGCCCGAAGAGCCAGGAGGGAAAGCCGTGCCTCGTTGGAAAGCTCTTTGGCAGCCGCTCGCGTGGCCCCACAGCCCATGGGGCTGCGGGCTTTGCGGCGGCCGTCAGCCTCGGCGCCACCGGCGCCCACGTTGCGCCGCCGCGCCAGCCTGCGAAGCATTTTCCGGTAGGGCCGCGGCTCTGGTGACAGCTCCCACGCCCGAAGAGCCAGGAGGGAAAGCCGTGCCTCGTTGGAAAGCTCTTTGGCAGCCGCTCGCGTGGCCCCACAGCCCATGGGGCTGCGGGCTTTCCGGCGGCCGTCAGCCTCGGCGCCACCGGCGCCCACGTTGCGCCGCCGCGCCAGCCTGCGAAGCATTTTCCGGTAGGGCCGCGGCTCTGGCGACAGCTCCCACGCCCGAAGAGCCAGGAGGGAAAGCCGTGCCTCGTTGGAAAGCTCTTTGGCAGCCACTCGCATGGCCCTAAAGCCTGTGGGGCTGCGGGCTTTGCGGCGGCCGTCAGCCTCGGCGCCACCGGCGCCCACGTGGCGCCGCCGCGCCAGCCTGCGAAGCATTTTCCGGTAGGGCCGCGTCTCTGGCGACAGCTCCCACGCCCGAAGAGCCAGGAGGGAAAGCCGTGCCTCGTTGGAAAGCTCTTTGGCAGCCGCTCGCGTGGCCCCACAGCCCATGGGGCTGCGGGCTTTGCGGCGGCCGTCAGCCTCGGCGCCACCGGCGCCCACGTTGCGCCGCCGCGCCAGCCTGCGAAGCATTTTCCGGTAGGGCCGCGTCTCTGGCGACAGCTCCCACGCCCGAAGAGCCAGGAGGGAAAGCCGTGCCTCGTTGGAAAGCTCTTTGGCAGCCGCTCGCGTGGCCCCACAGCCCATGGGGCTGCGGGCTTTGCGGCGGCCGTCAGCCTCGGCGCCACCGGCGCCCACGTTGCGCCGCCGCGCCAGCCTGCGAAGCATTTTCCGGTAGGGCCGCGGCTCTGGCGACAGCTCCCACGCCCGAAGAGCCAGGAGGGAAAGCCGTGCCTCGTTGGAAAGCTCTTTGGCAGCCGCTCGTGTGGCCCCACAGCCCATGGGGCTGCGGGCTTTGCGGCGGCCGTCAGCCTCGGCGCCACCGGCGCCCACATTGCGCCGCCGCGCCAGCCTGCGAAGCATTTTGCGGTAGGGCCGCGGCTCTGGCGACAGCTCCCACGCCCGAAGAGCCAGGAGGGAAAGCCGTGCCTCGTTGGAAAGCTCTTTGGCAGCCGCTCGCGTGGCCCCACAGCCCGTGGGGCTGCGGGCTTTGCGGCGGCCGTCAGCCTGGGCGACACCGGCGCCCAGGTGATGCCGCCGCGTCAGCCTGCGAAGCATTTTCCGGTAGGGCCGCGTCTCTGGCAGCAGCTCCCACGCCCGAAGAGCCAGGAGGGAAAGCCGTGCCTCGTTGGAAAGCTCTTTGGCAGCCGCTCGCGTGGCCCCACAGCCCATGGGGCTGCGGGCTTTCCGGCGGCCGTCAGCCTCAGCGCCACCGGCGCCCACGTGGCGCCGCCGCGCCAGCCTGCGAAGCATTTTCCGGTAGGGCCGCGTCTCTGGCGACAGCTCCCACGCCCGAAGAGCCAGGAGGGAAAGCCGTGCCTCGTTGGAAAGCTCTTTGGCAGCCGCTCGCGTGGCCCCACAGCCCGTGGGGCTGCGGGCTTTGCGGCAGCCGTCAGCCTGGGCGACACCGGCGCCCACGTGGGGCCGCCGCGCCAGCCTGCGAAGCATTTTCCGGTAGGGCCGCGGCTCTGGCGACAGCTCCCACGCCCGAGGAGCCAGGAGGGAAAGCCGTGCCTCGTTGGAAAGCTCTTTGGCAGCCGCTCGCGTGGCCCCACAGCCCATGGGGCTGCGGGCTTTGCGGTGGCCGTCAGCCTCAGTGCCACCGGCGCCCACGTTGCGCCGCCGCGCCAGCCTGCGAAGCATTTCCCGGTAGGGCCGCGTCTCTGGCGACAGCTCCCACGCCCGAAGAGCCAGGAGGGAAAGCCGTGCCTCGTTGGAAAGCTCTTTGGTAGCCACTCGCATGGCCCTAAAGCCTGTGGGGCTGCGGGCTTTGCGGCGGCCGTCAGCCTCGGCGCCACCGGCGCCCACGTGGGGCCGCTGCGCCAGCCTGCAAAGCATTTTCCGGTAGGGCCGCGTCTCTGGCGACAGCTCCCACGGCCGAAGAGCCAGGAGGGAAAGCCATGCCTCGTTGGAAAGCTCTTTGGCACCCACTCACGTGGCCCCACAGCCCATGGAGCTGCGGGCTTTGCGGCGGCCGTCAGCCTCGGCGCCATCGGCGCCCACGTCGGGCCGCCGCGCTAGCCTGCGAAGCATTTTCCGGTAGGGCCGCGGCTCTGGCGACAGCTCCCACACCCGAAGAGCCAGGAGGGAAAGCCGTGCCTCGTTGGAAAGCTCTTTGGCAGCCGCTCGCGTGGCCCCACAGCCCATGGGGCTGCGGGCTTTCCGGCGGCCGTCAGCCTCGGCGTCTCCGGCGCCCACGTGGCGCCGCCGCGCCAGCCTGCGAAGCATTTTCCGGTAGGGCCGCGTCTCTGGCGACAGCTCCCACGCCCGAAGACCCAGGAGGGAAAGCCATGCCTCGTTGGAAAGCTCTTTGGCAGCCGCTCGTGTGGCCCCACAGCCCGTGGGGCTGCGGGCTTTCCGGCGGCCGTCAGCCTGGGCGCCACCGGCGCAAAGTCGGGCCGCCGCGCCAGCCTGCGAAGCATTTTCCGGTAGGGCCGCGGCTCTGGCGACAGCTCCCACGCCCGAAGAGCCAGGAGGGAAAGCCGTGCCTCGTTGGAAAGCTCTTTGGCAGCCGCTCGCGTGGCCCCACAGCCCATGGGGCTGCGGGCTTTGCGGCGGCCGTCAGCCTCGGCGCCACCGGCGCCCACGTTGCGCCGCCGCGCCAGCCTGCGAAGCATTTTCCGGTAGGGCCGCGGCTCTGGTGACAGCTCCCACGCCCGAAGAGCCAGGAGGGAAAGCCGTGCCTCGTTGGAAAGCTCTTTGGCAGCCGCTCGCGTGGCCCCACAGCCCATGGGGCTGCGGGCTTTCCGGCAGCCGTCAGCCTCGGCGCCACCGGCGCCCACGTTCCGCCGCCGCGCCAGCCTGCGAAGCATTTTCCGGTAGGGCCGCGGCTCTGGCGACAGCTCCCACGCCCGAAGAGCCAGGAGGGAAAGCCGTGCCTCGTTGGAAAGCTCTTTGGCAGCCACTCGCATGGCCCTAAAGCCTGTGGGGCTGCGGGCTTTGCGGCGGCCGTCAGCCTCGGCGTCACCGGCGCCCACGTGGCGCCGCCGCGCCAGCCTGCGAAGCATTTTCCGGTAGGGCCGCGTCTCTGGCGACAGCTCCCACGCCCGAAGAGCCAGGAGGGAAAGCCGTGCCTCGTTGGAAAGCTCTTTGGCAGCCGCTCGTGTGGCCCCACAGCCCATGGGGCTGCGGGCTTTGCGGCGGCCGTCAGCCTCGGCGCCACCGGCGCCCACGTTGCGCCGCCGCGCCAGCCTGCGAAGCATTTTCCGGTAGGGCCGCGTCTCTGGCGACAGCTCCCACGCCCGAAGAGCCAGGAGGGAAAGCCGTGCCTCGTTGGAAAGCTCTTTGGCAGCCGCTCGCGTGGCCCCACAGCCCATGGGGCTGCGGGCTTTGCGGCGGCCGTCAGCCTCGGCGCCACCGGCGCCCACGTTGCGCCGCCGCGCCAGCCTGCGAAGCATTTTCCGGTAGGGCCGCGGCTCTGGCGACAGCTCCCACGCCCGAAGAGCCAGGAGGGAAAGCCATGCCTCGTTGGAAAGCTCTTTGGCAGCCGCTCGTGTGGCCCCACAGCCCATGGGGCTGCGGGCTTTGCGGCGGCCGTCAGCCTCGGCGCCACCGGCGCCCACATTGCGCCGCCGCGCCAGCCTGCGAAGCATTTTCCGGTAGGGCCGCGGCTCTGGCGACAGCTCCCACGCCCGAAGAGCCAGGAGGGAAAGCCGTGCCTCGTTGGAAAGCTCTTTGGCAGCCGCTCGCGTGGCCCCACAGCCCGTGGGGCTGCGGGCTTTGCGGCGGCCGTCAGCCTGGGCGACACCGGCGCCCAGGTGATGCCGCCGCGTCAGCCTGCGAAGCATTTTCCGGTAGGGCCGCGTCTCTGGCAGCAGCTCCCACGCCCGAAGAGCCAGGAGGGAAAGCCGTGCCTCGTTGGAAAGCTCTTTGGCAGCCGCTCGCGTGGCCCCACAGCCCATGGGGCTGCGGGCTTTCCGGCGGCCGTCAGCCTCAGCGCCACCGGCGCCCACGTGGCGCCGCCGCGCCAGCCTGCGAAGCATTTTCCGGTAGGGCCGCGGCTCTGGCGACAGCTCCCACGCCCGAAGAGCCAGGAGGGAAAGCCGTGCCTCGTTGGAAAGCTCTTTGGCAGCCGCTCGCGTGGCCCCACAGCCCGTGGGGCTGCGGGCTTTGCGGCAGCCGTCAGCCTGGGCGACACCGGCGCCCACGTGGGGCCGCCGCGCCAGCCTGCGAAGCATTTTCCGGTAGGGCCGCGGCTCTGGCGACAGCTCCCACGCCCGAGGAGCCAGGAGGGAAAGCCGTGCCTCGTTGGAAAGCTCTTTGGCAGCCGCTCGCGTGGCCCCACAGCCCATGGGGCTGCGGGCTTTGCGGTGGCCGTCAGCCTCAGTGCCACCGGCGCCCACGTTGCGCCGCCGCGCCAGCCTGCGAAGCATTTCCCGGTAGGGCCGCGGCTCTGGCGACAGCTCCCACGCCCGAAGAGCCAGGAGGGAAAGCCGTGCCTCGTTGGAAAGCTCTTTGGTAGCCACTCGCATGGCCCTAAAGCCTGTGGGGCTGCGGGCTTTGCGGCGGCCGTCAGCCTCGGCGCCACCGGCGCCCACGTGGGGCCGCTGCGCCAGCCTGCAAAGCATTTTCCGGTAGGGCCGCGTCTCTGGCGACAGCTCCCACGGCCGAAGAGCCAGGAGGGAAAGCCATGCCTCGTTGGAAAGCTCTTTGGCACCCACTCACGTGGCCCCACAGCCCATGGAGCTGCGGGCTTTGCGGCGGCCGTCAGCCTCGGCGCCATCGGCGCCCACGTCGGGCCGCCGCGCTAGCCTGCGAAGCATTTTCCGGTAGGGCCGCGGCTCTGGCGACAGCTCCCACACCCGAAGAGCCAGGAGGGAAAGCCATGCCTCGTTGGAAAGCTCTTTGGCAGCCGCTCGCGTGGCCCCACAGCCCATGGGGCTGCGGGCTTTCCGGCGGCCGTCAGCCTCGGCGTCTCCGGCGCCCACGTGGCGCCGCCGCGCCAGCCTGCGAAGCATTTTCCGGTAGGGCCGCGTCTCTGGCGACAGCTCCCACGCCCGAAGACCCAGGAGGGAAAGCCATGCCTCGTTGGAAAGCTCTTTGGCAGCCGCTCGTGTGGCCCCACAGCCCGTGGGGCTGCGGGCTTTCCGGCGGCCGTCAGCCTGGGCGCCACCGGCGCAAAGTCGGGCCGCCGCGCCAGCCTGCGAAGCATTTTCCGGTAGGGCCGCGGCTCTGGCGACAGCTCCCACGCCCGAAGAGCCAGGAGGGAAAGCCGTGCCTCGTTGGAAAGCTCTTTGGCAGCTGCTCGCGTGGCCCCACAGCCCATGGGGCTGCGGGCTTTGCGGCGGCCGTCAGCCTCGGCGCCACCGGCGCCCACGTTGCGCCGCCGCGCCAGCCTGCGGAGCATTTTCCGGTAGGGCCGCGGCTCTGGCGACAGCTCCCACGCCCGAAGAGCCAGGAGGGAAAGCCGTGCCTCGTTGGAAAGCTCTTTGGCAGCCGCTCGCGTGGCCCCACAGCCCATGGGGCTGCGGGCTTTGCGGCGGCCGTCAGCCTCGGCGCCACCGGCGCCCACGTTGCGCCGCCGCGCCAGCCTGCGAAGCATTTTCCGGTAGGGCCGCGGCTCTGGCGACAGCTCCCACGCCCGAAGAGCCAGGAGGGAAAGCCGTGCCTCGTTGGAAAGCTCTTTGGCAGCCACTCGCATGGCCCTAAAGCCTGTGGGGCTGCGGGCTTTGCGGCGGCCGTCAGCCTCGGCGTCACCGGCGCCCACGTGGCGCCGCCGCGCCAGCCTGCGAAGCATTTTCCGGTAGGGCCGCGGCTCTGGCGACAGCTCCCACGCCCGAAGAGCCAGGAGGGAAAGCCGTGCCTCGTTGGAAAGCTCTTTGGCAGCCGCTCGCGTGGCCCCACAGCCCATGGGGCTGCGGGCTTTGCGGCGGCCGTCAGCCTCAGTGCCACCGGCGCCTACGTTGCGCTGCCGCGCCAGCCTGCGAAGCATTTTCCGGTAGGGCCGCGTCTCTGGCGACAGCTCCCACGCCCGAAGAGCCAGGAGGGAAAGCCGTGCCTCGTTGGAAAGCTCTTTGGCAGCCACTCGCATGGCCCTAAAGCCTGTGGGGCTGCGGGCTTTGCGGCGGCCGTCAGCCTCGGCGCCACCGGCGCCCACGTGGGGCCGCTGCGCCAGCCTGCGAAGCATTTTCCGGTAGGGCCGCGTCTCTGGCGACAGCTCCCACGGCCGAAGAGCCAGGAGGGAAAGCCATGCCTCATTGGAAAGCTCTTTGGCACCCACTCACGTGGCCCCACAGCCCGTGGAGCTGCGGGCTTTGCGGCGGCCGTCAGCCTCGGCGCCACCGGCGCCCACGTGGGGCCGCCGCGCTAGCCTGCGAAGCATTTTCCGGTAGGGCCGCGGCTCTGGCGACAGCTCCCACACCCGAAGAGCCAGGAGGGAAAGCCGTGCCTCGTTGGAAAGCTCTTTGGCAGCCGCTCGCGTGGCCCCACAGCCCATGGGGCTGCGGGCTTTCCGGCGGCCGTCAGCCTCGGCGTCACCGGCGCCCACGTGGCGCCGCCGCGCCAGCCTGCGAAGCATTTTCCGGTAGGGCCGCGTCTCTGGCGACAGCTCCCACGCCCGAAGAGCCAGGAGGGAAAGCCGTGCCTCGTTGGAAAGCTCTTTGGCAGCCGCTCGTGTGGCCCCACAGCCCGTGGGGCTGCGGGCTTTGCGGCGGCCGTCAGCCTCGGCGCCACCGGCGCCCACGTTGCGCCGCCGCACCAGCCTGCGAAGCATTTTCCGGTAGGGCCGCGGCTCTGGCGACAGCTCCCACGCCCGAAGAGCCAGGAGGGAAAGCCGTGCCTCGTTGGAAAGCTCTTTGGCAGCCACTCGCATGGCCCTAAAGCCTGTGGGGCTGCGGGCTTTGCGGCGGCCGTCAGCCTCGGCGCCACCGGCGCCCACGTGGGGCCGCTGCGCCAGCCTGCAAAGCATTTTCCGGTAGGGCCGCGTCTCTGGCGACAGCTCCCACGCCCGAAGAGCCAGGAGGGAAAGCCATGCCTCGTTGGAAAGCTCTTTGGCACCCACTCACGTGGCCCCACAGCCCGTGGAGCTGCGGGCTTTGCGGCGGCCGTCAGCCTCGGCGCCATCGGCGCCCACGTCGGGCCGCCGCGCTAGCCTGCGAAGCATTTTCCGGTAGGGCCGCGGCTCTGGCGACAGCTCCCACACCCGAAGAGCCAGGAGGGAAAGCCGTGCCTCGTTGGAAAGCTCTTTGGCAGCCGCTCGCGTGGGCCCACAGCCCATGGGGCTGCGGGCTTTGCGGCGGCCGTCAGCCTCGGCGCCACCGGCGCCCACGTTGCGCCGCCGCGCCAGCCTGCGAAGCATTTTCCGGTAGGGCCGCGGCTCTGGCGACAGCTCCCACGCCCGAAGAGCCAGGAGGGAAAGCCGTGCCTCGTTGGAAAGCTCTTTGGCAGCCGCTCGCGTGGACCCACAGCCCATGGGGCTGCGGGCTTTGCGGCGGCCGTCAGCCTCGGCGCCACCGGCGCCCACGTTGCGCCGCCGCGCCAGCCTGCGAAGCATTTTCCGGTAGGGCCGCGGCTCTGGCGACAGCTCCCACGGCCAAAGAGCCAGGAGGGAAAGCCGTGCCTCGTTGGAAAGCTCTTTGGCAGCCACTCGCATGGCCCTAAAGCCTGTGGGGCTGCGGGCTTTGCGGCGGCCGTCAGCCTCGGCGCCACCGGCGCCCACGTGGGGCCGCTGCGCCAGCCTGCAAAGCATTTTCCGGTAGGGCCGCGGCTCTGGCGACAGCTCCCACGGCCGAAGAGCCAGGAGCGAAAGCCATGCCTCGTTGGAAAGCTCTTTGGCACCCACTCACGTGGCCCCACAGCCCGTGGAGCTGCGGGCTTTGCGGCGGCCGTCAGCCTCGGCGCCATCGGCGCCCACGTCGGGCCGCCGCGCTAGCCTGCGAAGCATTTTCCGGTAGGGCCGCGGCTCTGGCGACAGCTCCCACACCCGAAGAGCCAGGAGGGAAAGCCGTGCCTCGTTGGAAAGCTCTTTGGCAGCCGCTCGCGTGGCCCCACAGCCCATGGGGCTGCGGGCTTTGCGGCGGCCGTCAGCCTCGGCGCCACCGGCGCCCACGTTGCGCCACCGCGCCAGCCTGCGAAGCATTTTCCGGTAGGGCCGCGGCTCTGGCGACAGCTCCCACGCCCGAAGAGCCAGGAGGGAAAGCCGTGCCTCGTTGGAAAGCTCTTTGGCAGCCACTCGCATGGCCCTAAAGCCTGTGGGGCTGCGGGCTTTGCGGCGGCCGTCAGCCTCGGCGTCACCGGCGCCCACGTGGCGCCGCCGCGCCAGCCTGCGAAGCATTTTCCGGTAGGGCCGCGGCTCTGGCGACAGCTCCCACGCCCGAAGAGCCAGGAGGGAAAGCCGTGCCTCGTTGGAAAGCTCTTTGGCAGCCGCTCGCGTGGCCCCACAGCCCATGGGGCTGCGGGCTTTGCGGCGGCCGTCAGCCTCAGTGCCACCGGCGCCCACGTTGCGCTGCCGCGCCAGCCTGCGAAGCATTTTCCGGTAGGGCCGCGTCTCTGGCGACAGCTCCCACGCCCGAAGAGCCAGGAGGGAAAGCCGTGCCTCGTTGGAAAGCTCTTTGGCAGCCACTCGCATGGCCCTAAAGCCTGTGGGGCTGCGGGCTTTGCGGCGGCCGTCAGCCTCGGCGCCACCGGCGCCCACGTGGGGCCGCTGTGCCAGCCTGCAAAGCATTTTCTGGTAGGGCCGCGGCTCTGGCGACAGCTCCCACGGCCGAAGAGCCAGGAGCGAAAGCCATGCCTCGTTGGAAAGCTCTTTGGCACCCACTCACGTGGCCCCACAGCCCGTGGAGCTGCGGGCTTTGCGGCGGCCGTCAGCCTCGGCGCCATCGGCGCCCACGTCGGGCCGCCGCGCTAGCCTGCGAAGCATTTTCCGGTAGGGCCGCGGCTCTGGCGACAGCTCCCACACCCGAAGAGCCAGGAGGGAAAGCCGTGCCTCGTTGGAAAGCTCTTTGGCAGCCGCTCGCGTGGCCCCACAGCCCATGGGGCTGCGGGCTTTCCGGCGGCCGTCAGCCTCGGCGTCACCGGCGCCCACGTGGCGCCGCCGCGCCAGCCTGCGAAGCATTTTCCGGTAGGGCCGCGTCTCTGGCGACAGCTCCCACGCCCGAAGAGCCTGGAGGGAAAGCCGTGCCTCGTTGGAAAGCTCTTTGGCAGCCGCTCGCGTGGCCCCACAGCCCGTGGGGCTGCGGGCTTTGCGGCGGCCGTCAGCCTCGGCGCCACCGGCGCCCACGTTGCGCCGCCGCGCCAGCCTGCGAAGCATTTTCCGGTAGGGCCGCGGCTCTGGCGACAGCTCCCACGCCCGAAGAGCCAGGAGGGAAAGCCGTGCCTCGTTGGAAAGCTCTTTGGCAGCCGCTCGCGTGGCCCCACAGCCCATGGGGCTGCGGGCTTTGCGGCGGCCGTCAGCCTCGGCGCCACCGGCGCCCACATTGCGCCGCCACGCCAGCCTGCGAAGCATTTTCCGGTAGGGCCGCGGCTCTGGCGACAGCTCCCACGCCAGAAGAGCCAGGAGGGAAAGCCGTGCCTCGTTGGAAAGCTCTTTGGCAGCCGCTCGTGTGGCCCCACAGCCCGTGGGGCTGCGGGCTCTCCGGCAGCCGGCAGCCTCGGCGCCAACGGCGCCCACGTGGCACCGCTGCACCAGCCTGCGAAGCATTTTCCAGTAGGGCCGCGGCTCTGGCGACAGCTCCCACGCCCGAAGAGCCAGGAGGGAAAGCCGTGCCTCGTTGGAAAGCTCTTTGGCAGCTGCTCGCGTGGCCCCACAGCCCATGGGGCTGCGGGCTTTGCGGCGGCCGTCAGCCTCAGCGCCACTGGCGCCCACGTTGCGCCGCCGCGCCAGCCTGCGAAGCATTTTCCGGTAGGGCCGCGTCTCTGGCGACAGCTCCCACGCCCGAAGAGCCAGGAGGGAAAGCCGTGCCTCGTTGGAAAGCTCTTTGGCAGCCGCTCGCGTGGCCCCACAGCCCGTGGGGCTGCGGGCTTTGCGGCGGTCGTCAGCCTCGGGGCCACCGGCGCCCACGTGGCGCCGCCGCGCCAGCCTGCGAAGCACTTTCCGGTAGGGCCGCGGCTCTGGCGACAGCTCCCACGGCCAAAGACCCAGGAGGGAAAGCCGTGCCTCGTTGGAAAGCTCTTTGGCAGCCGCTCGCGTGGCCCCACTGCCCATGGGGCTGCGGGCTTTGCGGCGGCCGTCAGCCTCGGCGCCACCGGCGCCCACGTCGGGCCGCCGCGCCAGCCTGCGAAGCATTTTCCGGTAGGGCCGCGGCTCTGGCGACAGCTCCCACGCCCGAAGAGCCAGGAGGGAAAGCCGTGCCTCGTTGGAAAGCTCTTTGGCAGCCGCTCGCGTGGCCCCACAGCCCGTGGGGCTACGGGCTTTCCGGCGGCTGTCAGCCTGGGCGACACCGGCGCCCACGTGGGGCCGCCGCGCCAGCCTGCAAAGCATTTTCCGGTACGGCCACGGATCTGGCGACAGCTCCCACGGCCAAAGAGCCAGGAGGGAAAGCCATGCCTCGTTGGAAAGCTCTTTGGCAGCCGCTCGCGTGGCCCCACAGCCCGTAGGGCTGCGGGCTTTGCGGCGGTCGTCAGCCTGGGCGACACCGGCGCCCAGGTGGGGCCGCCGCGCTAGCCTGCGAAGCATTTTCCGGTAGGGCCGCGGCTCTGGCGACAGCTCCCACGGCCGAAGAGCCAGGAGGGAAAGCCGTGCCTTGTTGGAAAGCTCTTTGGCAGCCGCTCGCTTGGCCCCACAGCCCGTGGGGCTGCGGGCTTTGCGGCGGCCGTCAGCCTCGGCGCCACCGGCGCCCACGTGGGGCCGCTGCACCAGCCAGAGAAGCATTTTCCGGTAGGGCCGCGTCTCTGGCGCCAGCTCCCACGCCCGAAGAGCCAGGAGGGAAAGCCGTGCCTCGTTGGAAAGCTCTTTGGCAGCCGCTCGTGTGGCCCCACAGCCCGTGGGTCTGCGGGGTTTCTGGCGGCCGTCAGCCTGGGCGCCACCGGCGCCCACGTCGGGCCTCCACGTCAGGCTCCGAAGCATTTTCCGGTAGGGCCGCGGCTCTGGCGACAGCTCCCACGCCGGAAGAGCCAGGAGGGAAAGCTGTGCCTCGTTGGAAAGCTCTTTGGTAGCCACTCGCATGGCCCTAAAGCCTGTGGGGCTGCGGGCTTTGCGGCGGCCGTCAGCCTCGGCGCCACCGGCGCCCACGTGGCGCCGCCGCACCAGCCTGCGAAGCATTTTCCGGTAGGGCCGCGGCACTGGCGACAGCTCCCACGGCCGAAGAGCCAGGAGGGAAAGCCATGCCTCGTTGGAAAGCTCTTTGGCACCCACTCACGTGGCCCCACAGCCCGTGGAGCTGCGGGCTTTGCGGCGGCCGTCAGCCTCGGCGCCATCGGCGCCCACGTCGGGCCGCCGCGCTAGCCTGCGAAGCATTTTCCGGTAGGGCCGCGGCTCTGGCGACAGCTCCCACACCCGAAGAGCCAGGAGGGAAAGCCGTGCCTCGTTGGAAAGCTCTTTGGCAGCCGCTCGCGTGGGCCCACAGCCCATGGGGCTGCGGGCTTTGCGGCGGCCGTCAGCCTCGGCGCCACCGGCGCCCACGTTGCGCCGCCGCGCCAGCCTGCGAAGCATTTTCCGGTAGGGCCGCGGCTCTGGCGACAGCTCCCACGCCCGAAGAGCCAGGAGGGAAAGCCGTGCCTCGTTGGAAAGCTCTTTGGCAGCCGCTCGCGTGGCCCCACAGCCCATGGGGCTGCGGGCTTTGCGGCGGCCGTCAGCCTCGGCGCCACCGGCGCCCACGTTGCGCCGCCGCGCCAGCCTGCGAAGCATTTTCCGGTAGGGCCGCGGCTCTGGCGACAGCTCCCACGGCCAAAGAGCCAGGAGGGAAAGCCGTGCCTCGTTGGAAAGCTCTTTGGCAGCCACTCGCATGGCCCTAAAGCCTGTGGGGCTGCGGGCTTTGCGGCGGCCGTCAGTCTCGGCGCCACCGGCGCCCACGTGGGGCCGCTGCGCCAGCCTGCAAAGCATTTTCCGGTAGGGCCGCGGCTCTGGCGACAGCTCCCACGGCCGAAGAGCCAGGAGCGAAAGCCATGCCTCGTTGGAAAGCTCTTTGGCACCCACTCACGTGGCCCCACAGCCCGTGGAGCTGCGGGCTTTGCGGCGGCCGTCAGCCTCGGCGCCATCGGCACCCACGTCGGGCCGCCGCGCTAGCCTGCGAAGCATTTTCCGGTAGGGCCGCGGCTCTGGCGACAGCTCCCACACCTGAAGAGCCAGGAGGGAAAGCCGTGCCTCGTTGGAAAGCTCTTTGGCAGCCGCTCGCGTGGCCCCACAGCCCATGGGGCTGCGGGCTTTGCGGCGGCCGTCAGCCTCGGCGTCACCGGCGCCCACGTGGCGCCGCCGCGCCAGCCTGCGAAGCATTTTCCGGTAGGGCCGCGGCTCTGGCGACAGCTCCCACGCCCGAAGAGCCAGGAGGGAAAGCCGTGCCTCGTTGGAAAGCTCTTTGGCAGCCGCTCGCGTGGCCCCACAGCCCGTGGGGCTGCGGGCTTTGCGGCGGCCGTCAGCCTCGGCGCCACCGGCGCCCACGTTGCGCCGCCGCGCCAGCCTGCGAAGCATTTTCCGGTAGGGCCGCGGCTCTGGCGACAGCTCCCACGCCCGAAGAGCCAGGAGGGAAAGCCGTGCCTCGTTGGAAAGCTCTTTGGCAGCCGCTCGCGTGGCCCCACAGCCCGTGGGGCTGCGGGCTTTGCGGCGGCCGTCAGCCTCGGCGCCACCGGCGCCCACGTTGCGCCGCCGCGCCAGCC
The DNA here is from genome assembly GCF_964199755.1 of Larus michahellis. Classification (NCBI taxonomy): domain Eukaryota; kingdom Metazoa; phylum Chordata; class Aves; order Charadriiformes; family Laridae; genus Larus; species Larus michahellis. The sequence continues at coordinate 399,060 of NW_027436101.1, read as the reverse complement.
TGCGAAGCATTTTCCGGTAGGGCCGCGGCTCTGGCGACACCTCCCACGCCCGAAGAGCCAGGAGGGAAAGCCGTGCCTCGTTGGAAAGCTCTTTGGCAGCCGCTCGTGTGGCCCCACAGCCCGTGGGGCTGCGGGCTCTCCGGCAGCCGGCAGCCTCGGCGCCAACGGCGCCCACGTGGCACCGCTGCACCAGCCTGCGAAGCATTTTCCAGTAGGGCCGCGGCTCTGGCGACAGCTCCCACGCCCGAAGAGCCAGGAGGGAAAGCCGTGCCTCGTTGGAAAGCTCTTTGGCAGCTGCTCGCGTGGCCCCACAGCCCATGGGGCTGCGGGCTTTGCGGCGGCCGTCAGCCTCAGCGCCACTGGCGCCCACGTTGCGCCGCCGCGCCAGCCTGCGAAGCATTTTCCGGTAGGGCCGCGTCTCTGGCGACAGCTCCCACGCCCGAAGAGCCAGGAGGGAAAGCCGTGCCTCGTTGGAAAGCTCTTTGGCAGCCGCTCGCGTGGCCCCACAGCCCGTGGGGCTGCGGGCTTTGCGGCGGTCGTCAGCCTCGGGGCCACCGGCGCCCACGTGGCGCCGCCGCGCCAGCCTGCGAAGCACTTTCCGGTAGGGCCGCGGCTCTGGCGACAGCTCCCACGGCCAAAGACCCAGGAGGGAAAGCCGTGCCTCGTTGGAAAGCTCTTTGGCAGCCGCTCGCGTGGCCCCACTGCCCATGGGGCTGCGGGCTTTGCGGCGGCCGTCAGCCTCGGCGCCACCGGCGCCCACGTCGGGCCGCCGCGCCAGCCTGCGAAGCATTTTCCGGTAGGGCCGCGGCTCTGGCGACAGCTCCCACGCCCGAAGAGCCAGGAGGGAAAGCCGTGCCTCGTTGGAAAGCTCTTTGGCAGCCGCTCGCGTGGCCCCACAGCCCGTGGGGCTACGGGCTTTCCGGCGGCTGTCAGCCTGGGCGACACCGGCGCCCACGTGGGGCCGCCGCGCCAGCCTGCAAAGCATTTTCCGGTACGGCCACGGATCTGGCGACAGCTCCCACGGCCAAAGAGCCAGGAGGGAAAGCCATGCCTCGTTGGAAAGCTCTTTGGCAGCCGCTCGCGTGGCCCCACAGCCCGTAGGGCTGCGGGCTTTGCGGCGGTCGTCAGCCTGGGTGACACCGGCGCCCAGGTGGGGCCGCCGCGCTAGCCTGCGAAGCATTTTCCGGTAGGGCCGCGGCTCTGGCGACAGCTCCCACGCCCGAAGAGCCAGGAGGGAAAGCCGTGCCTTGTTGGAAAGCTCTTTGGCAGCCGCTCGCTTGGCCCCACAGCCCGTGGGGCTGCGGGCTTTGCGGCGGCCGTCAGCCTCGGCGCCACCGGCGCCCACGTGGGGCCGCTGCACCAGCCAGAGAAGCATTTTCCGGTAGGGCCGCGTCTCTGGCGCCAGCTCCCACGCCCGAAGAGCCAGGAGGGAAAGCCGTGCCTCGTTGGAAAGCTCTTTGGCAGCCGCTCGTGTGGCCCCACAGCCCGTGGGTCTGCGGGGTTTCTGGCGGCCGTCAGCCTGGGCGCCACCGGCGCCCACGTCGGGCCTCCACGTCAGGCTCCGAAGCATTTTCCGGTAGGGCCGCGGCTCTGGCGACAGCTCCCACGCCGGAAGAGCCAGGAGGGAAAGCTGTGCCTCGTTGGAAAGCTCTTTGGTAGCCACTCGCATGGCCCTAAAGCCTGTGGGGCTGCGGGCTTTGCGGCGGCCGTCAGCCTCGGCGCCACCGGCGCCCACGTGGCGCCGCCGCACCAGCCTGCGAAGCATTTTCCGGTAGGGCCGCGGCACTGGCGACAGCTCCCACGGCCGAAGAGCCAGGAGGGAAAGCCATGCCTCGTTGGAAAGCTCTTTGGCACCCACTCACGTGGCCCCACAGCCCGTGGAGCTGCGGGCTTTGCGGCGGCCGTCAGCCTCGGCGCCATCGGCGCCCACGTCGGGCCGCCGCGCTAGCCTGCGAAGCATTTTCCGGTAGGGCCGCGGCTCTGGCGACAGCTCCCACACCCGAAGAGCCAGGAGGGAAAGCCGTGCCTCGTTGGAAAGCTCTTTGGCAGCCGCTCGCGTGGGCCCACAGCCCATGGGGCTGCGGGCTTTGCGGCGGCCGTCAGCCTCGGCGCCACCGGCGCCCACGTTGCGCCGCCGCGCCAGCCTGCGAAGCATTTTCCGGTAGGGCCGCGGCTCTGGCGACAGCTCCCACGCCCGAAGAGCCAGGAGGGAAAGCCGTGCCTCGTTGGAAAGCTCTTTGGCAGCCGCTCGCGTGGCCCCACAGCCCATGGGGCTGCGGGCTTTGCGGCGGCCGTCAGCCTCGGCGCCACCGGCGCCCACGTTGCGCCGCCGCGCCAGCCTGCGAAGCATTTTCCGGTAGGGCCGCGGCTCTGGCGACAGCTCCCACGGCCAAAGAGCCAGGAGGGAAAGCCGTGCCTCGTTGGAAAGCTCTTTGGCAGCCACTCGCATGGCCCTAAAGCCTGTGGGGCTGCGGGCTTTGCGGCGGCCGTCAGTCTCGGCGCCACCGGCGCCCACGTGGGGCCGCTGCGCCAGCCTGCAAAGCATTTTCCGGTAGGGCCGCGGCTCTGGCGACAGCTCCCACGGCCGAAGAGCCAGGAGCGAAAGCCATGCCTCGTTGGAAAGCTCTTTGGCACCCACTCACGTGGCCCCACAGCCCGTGGAGCTGCGGGCTTTGCGGCGGCCGTCAGCCTCGGCGCCATCGGCACCCACGTCGGGCCGCCGCGCTAGCCTGCGAAGCATTTTCCGGTAGGGCCGCGGCTCTGGCGACAGCTCCCACACCTGAAGAGCCAGGAGGGAAAGCCGTGCCTCGTTGGAAAGCTCTTTGGCAGCCGCTCGCGTGGCCCCACAGCCCATGGGGCTGCGGGCTTTGCGGCGGCCGTCAGCCTCGGCGTCACCGGCGCCCACGTGGCGCCGCCGCGCCAGCCTGCGAAGCATTTTCCGGTAGGGCCGCGGCTCTGGCGACAGCTCCCACGCCCGAAGAGCCAGGAGGGAAAGCCGTGCCTCGTTGGAAAGCTCTTTGGCAGCCGCTCGCGTGGCCCCACAGCCCGTGGGGCTGCGGGCTTTGCGGCGGCCGTCAGCCTCGGCGCCACCGGCGCCCACGTTGCGCCGCCGCGCCAGCCTGCGAAGCATTTTCCGGTAGGGCCGCGGCTCTGGCGACAGCTCCCACGCCCGAAGAGCCAGGAGGGAAAGCCGTGCCTCGTTGGAAAGCTCTTTGGCAGCCGCTCGTGTGGCCCCACAGCCCGTGGGGCTGCGGGCTCTCCGGCAGCCGGCAGCCTCGGCGCCAACGGCGCCCACGTGGCACCGCTGCACTAGCCTGCGAAGCATTTTCCGGTAGGGCCGCGGCTCTGGCGACAGCTCCCACGCCCGAAGAGCCAGGAGGGAAAGCCGTGCCTCGTTGGAAAGCTCTTTGGCAGCCGCTCGCGTGGCCCCACAGCCCGTAGGGCTGCGGGGTTTGCGGCGGCTGTCAGCCTCGGCGACACCGGCGCCCACGTGGCGCCGCCGCGCCAGCCTGCGAAGCATTTTCCGGTAGGGCCGCGGCTCTGGCGACAGCTCCCACGCCCGAAGAGCCAGGAGGGAAAGCCGTGCCTCGTTGGAAAGCTCTTTGGCAGCCGCTCGCGTGGCCCCACAGCCCATGGGGCTGCGGGCTTTGCGGCGGCGGTCAGCCTCGGCGCCACCGGCGCCCAGGTAGGGCCTCCACGCCAGCCTGCGAAGCATTTTCCGGTAGGGCCGCGGCTCTGGCGTAAGCTCCCACGGCCGAAGAGCCAGGAGGGAAAGCCGTGCCTCGTTGGAAAGCTCTTTGGCAGCCACTCGCATGGCCCTAAAGCCTGTGGGGCTGCGGGCTTTGCGGCGGCCGTCAGCCTCGGCGCCACCAGCGCCCACGCGGCGCCGCCGCGCCAGCCTGCGAAGCATTTTCCGGTAGGGCCGCGGCTCTGGCGACAGCTCCCACGCCCGAAGAGCCAGGAGGGAAAGCCATGCCTCGTTGGAAAGCTCTTTGGCAGCCCCTCGCGTGGCCCCACAGCCCGTGGGGCTACGGGCTTTCCGGCAGCCGGCAGCCTCGGCGCCACCGGCGCCCACGTGGCACCGCTGCACCAGCCTGCGAAGCATTTTCCAGTAGGGCCGCGGCTCTGGCGACAGCTCCCACCCCCGAAGAGCCAGGAGGGAAAGACGTGTCTCATTGGAAAGCTCTTTTGCAGTCGCTCGCGTGGCCCCACAGCCCATGGGGCTGCGGGCTTTCCGGCGGCCGGCAGCCTCAGCACCACCGGCGCCCAGGTGGGGCCGCCGCGCCAGCCTGCAAAGCATTTTCCGGTAGGGCCGCAGCTCTGGCGACAGCTCCCACGCCCGAAGAGCCAGGAGGGAAAGCCGTGCCTCGTTGGAAAGCTCTTTGGCAGCTGCTCGCATGGCCCCACAGCCCATGGGGCTGCGGGCTTTGCGGCGGCCGTCAGCCTCTGCGCCACCGGCGCCCAGGTGGGGCCGCTGCGCCAGCCTGCGAAGCATTTTCCGGTAGGGCCGCGTCTCTGGCGACAGCTCCCACGCCCGAAGAGCCAGGAGGGAAAGCCGTGCCTCGTTGGAAAGCTCTTTGGCAGCCGCTCGCGTGGCCCCACAGCCCATGGGGCTGCGGGCTTTGCGGCGGTCGTCAGCCTCGGGGCCACCGGCGCCCACGTGGCGCCGCCGCGCCAGCCTGCGAAGCACTTTCCGGTAGGGCCGCGGCTCTGGCGACAGCTCCCACGCCTGAAGAGCCAGGAGGGAAAGCCGTGCCTCGTTGGAAAGCTCTTTGGCAGCCGCTCGCGTGGCCCCACAGCCCGTAGGGCTGCGGGGTTTGCGGCGGCTGTCAGCCTCGGCGACACCGGCGCCCACGTGGCGCCGCCGCGCCAGCCTGCGAAGCATTTTCCGGTAGGGCCGCGGCTCTGGCGACAGCTCCCACGCCCGAAGAGCCAGGAGGGAAAGCCGTGCCTCGTTGGAAAGCTCTTTGGCAGCCGCTCGCGTGGCCCCACAGCCCATGGGGCTGCGGGCTTTGCGGCGGCGGTCAGCCTCGGCGCCACCGGCGCCCAGGTAGGGCCGCCACGCCAGCCTGCGAAGCATTTTCCGGTAGGGCCGCGGCTCTGGCGTAAGCTCCCACGGCCGAAGAGCCAGGAGGGAAAGCCGTGCCTCGTTGGAAAGCTCTTTGGCAGCCACTCGCATGGCCCTAAAGCCTGTGGGGCTGCGGGCTTTGCGGCGGCCGTCAGCCTCGGCGCCACCAGCGCCCACGCGGCGCCGCCGCGCCAGCCTGCGAAGCATTTTCCGGTAGGGCCGCGGCTCTGGCGACAGCTCCCACGCCCGAAGAGCCAGGAGGGAAAGCCATGCCTCGTTGGAAAGCTCTTTGGCAGCCCCTCGCGTGGCCCCACAGCCCGTGGGGCTACGGGCTTTCCGGCAGCCGGCAGCCTCGGCGCCACCGGCGCCCACGTGGCACCGCTGCACCAGCCTGCGAAGCATTTTCCAGTAGGGCCGCGGCTCTGGCGACAGCTCCCACCCCCGAAGAGCCAGGAGGGAAAGACGTGTCTCATTGGAAAGCTCTTTTGCAGTCGCTCGCGTGGCCCCACAGCCCGTGGGGCTGCGGGCTTTCCGGCGGCCGGCAGCCTCAGCACCACCGGCGCCCAGGTGGGGCCGCCGCGCCAGCCTGCAAAGCATTTTCCGGTAGGGCCGCAGCTCTGGCGACAGCTCCCACGCCCGAAGAGCCAGGAGGGAAAGCCGTGCCTCGTTGGAAAGCTCTTTGGCAGCTGCTCGCATGGCCCCACAGCCCATGGGGCTGCGGGCTTTGCGGCGGCCGTCAGCCTCTGCGCCACCGGCGCCCAGGTGGGGCCGCTGCGCCAGCCTGCGAAGCATTTTCCGGTAGGGCCGCGTCTCTGGCGACAGCTCCCACGCCCGAAGAGCCAGGAGGGAAAGCCGTGCCTCGTTGGAAAGCTCTTTGGCAGCCGCTCGCGTGGCCCCACAGCCCGTGGGGCTGCGGGCTTTGCGGCGGTCGTCAGCCTCGGGGCCACCGGCGCCCACGTGGCGCCGCCGCGCCAGCCTGCGAAGCACTTTCCGGTAGGGCCGCGGCTCTGGCGACAGCTCCCACGCCTGAAGAGCCAGGAGGGAAAGCCGTGCCTCGTTGGAAAGCTCTTTGGCAGCCGCTCGCGTGGCCCCACTGCCCATGGGGCTGCGGGCTTTGCGGCGGCCGTCAGCCTCGGCGCCACCGGCGCCCACGTCGGGCCGCCGCGCCAGCCTGCGAAGCATTTTCCGGTAGGGCCGCGGCTCTGGCGACAGCTCCCACGCCCGAAGAGCCAGGAGGGAAAGGCGTGCCTCGTTGGAAAGCTCTTTGGCAGCCGCTCGCGTGGCCCCACAGCCCATGGGGCTGCGGGCTTTCCGGCGGCTGTCAGCCTGGGCGACACCGGCGCCCACGTGGGGCCGCCGCGCCAGCCTGCAAAGCATTTTCCGGTACGGCCACGGATCTGGCGACAGCTCCCACGGCCAAAGAGCCAGGAGGGAAAGCCGTGCCTCGTTGGAAAGCTCTTTGGCAGCCGCTCGCGTGGCCCCACAGCCCGTAGGGCTGCGGGCTTTGCGGCGGCCGTCAGCCTGGGCGACACCGGCGCCCAGGTGGGGCCGCCGCGCTAGCCTGCGAAGCATTTTCCGGTAGGGCCGCGGCTCTGGCGACAGCTCCCACGGCCGAAGAGCCAGGAGGGAAAGCCGTGCCTCGTTGGAAAGCTCTTTGGCAGCCGCTCGCTTGGCCCCACAGCCCGTGGGGCTGCGGGCTTTGCGGCGGCCGTCAGCCTCGGCGCCACCGGCGCCCACGTGGGGCCGCTGCACCAGCCAGAGAAGCATTTTCCGGTAGGGCCGCGTCTCTGGCGCCAGCTCCCACGCCCGAAGAGCCAGGAGGGAAAGCCGTGCCTCGTTGGAAATCTCTTTGGCAGCCGCTCGTGTGGCCCCACAGCCCGTGGGGCTGCGGGGTTTCTGGCGGCCGTCAGCCTGGGCGCCACCGGCGCCCACGTCGGGCCTCCGCGTCAGGCTCCGAAGCATTTTCCGGTAGGGCCGCGGCTCTGGCGACAGCTCCCACGCCGGAAGAGCCAGGAGGGAAAGCTGTGCCTCGTTGGAAAGCTCTTTGGTAGCCACTCGCATGGCCCTAAAGCCTGTGGGGCTGCGGGCTTTGCGGCGGCCGTCAGCCTCGGCGCCACCGGCGCCCACGTGGCGCCGCCGCACCAGCCTGCGAAGCATTTTCCGGTAGGGCCGCGGCACTGGCGACAGCTCCCACGGCCGAAGAGCCAGGAGGGAAAGCCGTGCCTTGTTGGAAAGCTCTTTGGCAGCCGCTCGCGTGGCCCCACAGCCCATGGGGCTGCGGGCTTTGCGGCGGACGTCAGCCTCGGCGCCACCGGTGCCCACGTTGCGCCACGCGCCAGCCTGCGAAGCATTTTCCGGTAGGGCCGCGGCTCTGGCGACAGCTCCCACGCCCGAAGAGCCAGGAGGGAAAGCCGTGCCTCGTTGGAAAGCTCTTTGGCAGCCGCTCGCGTGGCCCCAGAGCCCGTGGGGCTGCGGGCTTTGCGGCGGCCGTCAGCCTCGGCGCCATCGGCGCCCACGTCGGGCCGCCGCGCCAGCCTGCGAAGCATTTTCCGGTAGGGCCGCGTCTCTGGCGACAGCTCCCACACCCGAAGAGCCAGGAGGGAAAGCCGTGCCTCGTTGAAAAGCTCTTTGGCAGCCGCTCGCATGGCCCCACAGCCCGTGGGGCTGCGGTCTTTGCGGCGGCCGTCAGCCTCGGCAACACCGGCGCCCAGGTGGGGCCGCCGCGCCAGCCTGCAAAGAATTTTCCGGTAGGGCCGCGTCTCTGGCGACAGCTCCCACGCCCGAAGAGCCAGGAGGGAAAGCCGTGCCTCGTTGGAAAGCTCTTTGGCAGCCGCTCGTGTGGCCCCACAGCCCATGGGGCTGCGGGCTTTGCGGCGGCCGTCAGCCTCAGTGCCACCGGCGCCCACGTGGCGCCGCCGCGCCAGCCTGCAAAGCATTTTCCGGTAGGGCCGCGTCTCTGGCGACAGCTCCCACGCCCGAAGAGCCAGGAGGGAAAGCCGTGCCTCGTTGGAAAGCTCTTTGGCAGCCACTCACGTGGCCCCACAGCCCGTGGGGCTGCAGGCTTTGCGGCAGCCGTCAGCCTCGGCGCCTCCGGCACCCACGTGGGGCCGCTGCACCAGCCATAGAAGCATTTTCCGGTAGGGCCGCGGCTCTGGCGACAGCTCCCACGCCCGAAGAGCCAGGAGGGAAAGCCATGCCTCGTTGGAAAGCTCTTTGGCAGCCCCTCGCGTGGCCCCACAGCCCGTGGGGCTGCGGGCTTTCCGGCAGCCGGCAGCCTCGGCGCCACCGGCGCCCACGTGGCACCGCTGCACCAGCCTGCGAAGCATTTTCCAGTAGGGCCGCGGCTCTGGCGACAGCTCCCACGCCCGAAGAGCCAGGAGGGAAAGCCGTGCCTCGTTGGAAAGCTCTTTGGCAGCCCCTCGCGTGGCCCCACAGCCCGTGGGGCTGCGGGCTTTCCGGCAGCCGGCAGCCTCGGCGCCACCGGCGCCCACGTGGCACCGCTGCACCAGCCTGCGAAGCATTTTCCAGTAGGGCCGCGTCTCTGGCGACAGCTCCCACGCCCGAAGAGCCAGGAGGGAAAGCCGTGCCTCGTTGGAAAGCTCTTTGGCAGCCGCTCGCGTGGCCCCACAGCCCGTGGGGCTGTGGGCTTTGCGGCGGCCGTCAGCCTGGGCACCACCGGCGCCCACGTGGGGCCGCCGCGCCAGCCTGCGAAGCATTTTCCGGTAGGGCCGCGGCTCTGGCGACAGCTCCCACGGCCGAAGAGCCAGGAGGGAAAGCCGTGCCTCGTTGGAAAGCTCTTTGGCAGCCGCTCGCGTGGCCCCACAGCCCATGGGGCTGCGGGCTTTGCGGTGGCCGTCAGCCTCGGCGCCACCGGTGCCCACGTGGCGCCGCCACGCCAGCCTGCGAAGCATTTTCCGGTAGGGCCGCGGCTCTGGCGACAGCTCCCACGCCCGAAGAGCCAGGAGGGAAAGCCGTGCCTCTTTGGAAAGCTCTTTGGCAGCCGCTCGTGTGGCCCCACAGCCCGTGGGGCTGCGGGCTTTCCGGCGGCAGTGAGCCTGGGCGCGACCGGCGCCCACGTCGGGCCGCCGCGCCAGCCTGCAAAGCATTTTCCGGTAGGGCCGCGGCTCTGGCGACAGCTCCCACGCCCGAAGAGCCAGGAGGGAAAGCCGTGCCTCGTTGGAAAGCTCTTTGGCAGCCGCTCGCGTGGCCCCACAGCCCATGGGGCTGCGGGCTTTGCGGCGGCCGTCAGCCTCGGCGCCACCGGCGCCCACGTTGCGCCGCCGCGCCAGCCTGCGAAGCATTTTCCGGTAGGGCCGCGGCTCTGGCGACAGCTCCCACGCCCGAAGAGCCAGGAGGGAAAGCTGTGCCTCGTTGGAAAGCTCTTTGGCAGCCACTCGCATGGCCCTAAAACCTGTGGGGCTGCGGGCTTTGCAGCGGCCGTCAGCCTCGGCGCCACCAACGCCCACGTGGCGCCGCCGCGCCAGCCTGCGAAGCATTTTCCGGTAGGGCCGCGGCTCTGGCGACAGCTCCCACGCCCGAAGAGCCAGGAGGGATAGCCGTGCCTCGTTGGAAATTTCTTTGTCAGCCGCTCGCGTGGCCCCACAGCCCGTGGGGCTGCGGGGTTTCTGGCGGCCGTCAGCCTGGGCGCCACCGGCGCCCACGTCGGGCCGCCGCGTCAGCCTGCGAAGCATTTTCCGGTAGGGCCGCGGCTCTGGCGACAGCTCCCACGCCCGAAGAGCCAGGAGGGAAAGCCGTGCCTCGTTGGAAAGCTCTTTGGCAGCCGCTCGCGTGGCCCCACAGCCCATGGGGCTGCGGGCTTTGTGGCGGCCGTCAGCCTCAGCGCCACCGGCGCCCACGTTGCGCCGCCGCGCCAGCCTGCGAAGCATTTTCCGGTAGGGCCGCGGCTCTGGCGACAGCTCCCACGCCCGAAGAGCCAGGAGGGAAAGCCGTGCCTCGTTGGAAAGCTCTTTGGCAGCCGCTCGCGTGGCCCCAGAGCCCGTGGGACTGCGGGCTTTCCGGCGGCCGTCAGCCTCGGCGCCTCCGGCACCCACGTGGGGCCGCTGCACCAGCCATAGAAGCATTTTCCGGTAGGGCCGCGGCTCTGGCAACAGCTCCCACGCCCGAAGAGCCAGGAGGGAAAGCCGTGCCTCGTTGGAAAGCTCTTTGGCAGCAGCTCGCGTGGCCCCACAGCCCGTGGGGCTGCGGGCTTTGCGGCGGTCGTCAGCCTCGGGGCCACCGGCGCCCACGTGGCGCCGCCGCGCCAGTCTGCGAAGCACTTTCCGGTAGGGCCGCGGCTCTGGCGACAGCTCCCACGGCCAAAGAGCCAGGAGGGAAAGCCGTGCCTCGTTGGAAAGCTCTTTGGCAGCTGCTCGCATGGCCCCACAGCCCATGGGGCTGCGGGCTTTGCGGCGGCCGTCAGCCTCGGCGCCACCGGCGCCTACGTGGGGCCGCCACGCCAGCCTGCGAAGCATTTTCCGGTAGGGCCGCGTCTCTGGCGACAGCTCCCACGCCCGAAGAGCCAGGAGGGAAAGCCATGCCTCGTTGGAAAGCTCTTTGGCAGCCGCTCGCGTGGCCCCACAGCCCGTGGGGCTACGGGCTTTCCGGCGGCTGTCAGCCTGGGCGACACCGGCGCCCACGTCGGGCCGCCGCGCCAGCCTGCAAAGCATTTTCCGGTAGGGCCACGGATCTGGCGACAGCTCCCACGGCCAAAGAGCCAGGAGGGAAAGCCGTGCCTCGTTGGAAAGCTCTTTGGCAGCCACTCGCGTGGCCCCACAGCCCATGGGGCTGTGGGCTTTGCGGCGGCCGTCAGCCTGGGCGACACCGGCGCCCAGGTGGGGCCGCCGCGCTAGCCTGCGAAGCATTTTCCGGTAGGGCCGCGGCTCTGGCGACAGCTCCCACGGCCGAAGAGCCAGGAGGGAAAGCCGTGCCTCGTTGGAAAGCTCTTTGGCAGCCGCTCGCTTGGCCCCACAGCCCGTGGGGCTGCGGGCTTTCCGGCGGCTGTCAGCCTCGGCGCCACCGGCGCCCACGTGGCACGACCGCGCCAGCCTGCGAAGCATTTTCCGGTAGGGCCGCGGCTCTGGCGACAGCTCCCACGCCCGAAGAGCCAGGAGGGAAAGCCGTGCCTCATTGGAAAGCTCTTTGGCAGCCGCTCGCGTGGCCCCACCGCCCGTAGGGCTGCGGGCTTTCCGGCGGCTGTCAGCCTCGGCGCCACCGGCGCCCACGTGGCACGACCGCGCCAGCCTGCGAAGCATTTTCCGGTAGGGCCGCGTCTCTGGCGACAGCTCCCACGCCCGAAGAGCCAGGAGGGAAAGCCGTGCCTCGTTGGAAAGCTCTTTGGCAGCCGCTCGCGTGGCCCCACAGCCCATGGGGCTGCGGGCTTTGTGGCGGCCGTCAGCCTCAGCGCCACCGGCGCCCACGTTGCGCCGCCGCGCCAGCCTGCGAAGCATTTTCCGGTAGGGCCGCGCCTCTGGCGACAGCTCCCACGCCCGAAGAGCCAGGAGGGAAAGCCGTGCCTCGTTGGAAAGCTCTTTGGCAGCCGCTCGCGTGGCCCCAGAGCCCATGGGGCTGCGGGCTTTCCGGCGGCCGTCAGCCTCGGCGCCACCGGCGCCCACGTCGGGCCGCCGCGCCAGCCTGCGAAGCATTTTCCGGTAGGGCCGCGGCTCTGGCAACAGCTCCCACGGCCGAAGAGCCAGGAGGGAAAGCCATGCCTCGTTGGAAAGCTCTTTGGCAGCCCCTCGCGTGGCCCCACAGCCCGTGGGGCTGCGGGCTTTCCGGCAGCCGGCAGCCTCGGCGCCACCGGCGCCCACGTGGCACCTCTGCACCAGCCTGCGAAGCATTTTCCAGTAGGGCCGCGTCTCTGGCGACAGCTCCCACGCCCGAAGAGCCAGGAGGGAAAGACGTGCCTCATTGGAAAGCTCTTTTGCAGTCGCTCGCGTGGCCCCACAGCCCGTGGGGCTGCGGGCTTTCCGGCGGCCGTCAGCCTCAGCACCACCGGCGCCCAGGTGGGGCCGCCGCGCCAGCCTGCAAAGCATTTTCCGGTAGGGCCGCAGCTCTGGCGACAGCTCCCACGGCCGAAGAGCCAGGAGGGAAAGCCGTGCCTCGTTGGAAAGCTCTTTGGCAGCTGCTCGCATGGCCCCACAGCCCATGGGGCTGCGGGCTTTGCGGCGGCCGTCAGCCTCGGCGCCACCTGCGCCCAGGTGGGGCCGCTGCGCCAGCCTGCGAAGCATTTTCCGGTAGGGCCGCGGCTCTGGCGACAGCTCCCACGCCCGAAGAGCCAGGAGGGAAAGCCGTGCCTCGTTGGAAAGCTCTTTGGCAGCAGCTCGCGTGGCCCCACAGCCCGTGGGGCTGCGGGCTTTGCGGCGGCCGTCAGCCTCGGCGCCACCGGCGCCCAGGTGGGGCCGCCGCGCCAGCCTGCAAAGCATTTTCCGGTAGGGCCGCGGCGCTGGCGACAGCTCCCACGCCCGAAGAGCCAGGAGGGAAAGCCATGCCTCGTTGGAAAGCTCTTTGGCAGCCACTCACGTGGCGCCACAGCCCGTGGGGCTGCGGGCTTTCCGGCGGCTGTCAGCCTCGGCGCCACCGGCGCACACATTGCGCCGCCGCGCTAGCCTGCGAAGCATTTTCCGGTAGGGCCGCGTCTCTGGCGACAGCTCCCACGCCCGAAGAGCCAGGAGGGAAAGCCGTGCCTCGTTGGAAAGCTCTTTGGCAGCCGCTCGCGTGGCCCCACAGCCCGTGGGGCTGCGGGCTTTGCGGCGGCCGTCAGCCTGGGCGCCACCGGTGCCCACGTGGCGCCGCCGCGCCAGCCTGCGAAGCATTTTCCGGTAGGGCCGCGGCTCTGGCGACAGCTCCCACACCCGAAGAGCCAGGAGGGAAAGCCGTGCCTCGTTGGAAAGCTCTTTGGCAGCCACTCACGTGGCCCCACAGCCCTTGGGGCTGCGGGCTTTACAGCGGCCGTCAGCCTCGGCGACACCAGCGCCCACGTGGCGCCGCCGCGCCAGCCTTCGAAGCATTTTCCGGTAGGGCCGCGGCTCTGGCGACAGCTCCCACGGCCGAAGAGCCAGGAGGGATAGCCGTGCCTCGTTGGAAAGCCCTTTGGCAGCCGCTCGCGTGGCCCCACAGCCCGTGGGGCTGCGGGGTTTCTGGCGGCCGTCAGCCTGGGCGCCACCGGCGCCCACGTCGGGCCGCCGCGTCAGCCTGCGAAGCATTTTCCGGTAGGGCCGCGGCTCTGGCGACAGCTCCCACGCCCGAAGAGCCAGGAGGGAAAGCTGTGCCTCGTTGGAAAGCTCTTTGGCAGCCACTCGCATGGCCCTAAAGGCTGTGGGGCTGCGGGCTTTGCGGCGGCCGTCAGCCTCGGCGCCACCGGCGCCCCCGTGGCGCCGCCGCGCCAGCCTGCGAAGCATTTTCCGGTAGGGCCGCGGCTCTGGCGACAGCTCCCACGCCCAAAGAGCCAGGAGGGAAAGCCGTGCCTCATTGGAAAGCTCTTTGGCAGCCGCTCGCGTGGCCCCACCGCCCGTAGGGCTGCGGGCTTTCCGGCGGCTGTCAGCCTCGGCGCCACCGGCGCCCACGTGGCACGACCGCGCCAGCCTGCGAAGCATTTTCCGGTAGGGCCGCGGCTCTGGCGACAGCTCCCACGCCCGAAGAGCCAGGAGGGAAAGCCGTGCCTCATTGGAAAGCTCTTTGGCAGCCGCTCGCGTGGCCCCACAGCCCATGGGGCTGCGGGCTTTGTGGCGGCCGTCAGCCTCAGCGCCACCGGCGCCCACGTTGCGCCGCCGCGCCAGCCTGCGAAGCATTTTCCGGTAGGGCCGCGGCTCTGGCGACAGCTCTGTCGTGGTTTAGCCTCAGATGGCAACAAAGAACCACGTGCCGCTCGCACGTGCCTTCCTAACACAGGAAGGATCGTAAGAAAAGGCAAGACTCTTCGGTTGGGACAAAGGCAGTTTAACGGAACAGCAAAGGGAACAGGCAAACAACAACAACAACAACAACAACACGGACAGGGGAATATACAAACGCGATTACGGAACCGCCGCTCCCCGCCGCTCGCCGACCGGCCGGACCCGGGACGCCCCAGCCCGCTTTTAAGCAGCAACTTCCTGCCCCCTCCCCCGGCAGCTCAGGGTGGGCGTGGCTCACATGGCATGGAATACCAGGAAAAGTTAACCCTATCCCCACCGGAACCAGGACATTATCCACCCCTTATTCCATACCATCTATGCCATGCCCAGCAGGTTCCAATAAATTGCCACCACTTTCCCCTGTTATATATATATATATACACACATATAATGCCCTTAGTTTATGGGTCATCCCTCCAAAGTGTCCGTTGAGTTCTTTTAATCCACGGCTTTGGGCTCCATTTGTTAGAACAGTCTCTCAGGGCAGGTGAGATGCTGGGTGGTGCTGGTCTGTTGCATGCTGTATTTTTCGGAGCTTGTGACTGGTGCACCTGGTGTGGCTCATGCACACAGTCCGTGGGCTGAAGATGTAGATCTTGAGGAAACTGCTGGGCGCCAGCTGCTGAGATCAGTTCTTATCCCATCATCCCTGTGCCTCACTTGTAGTACAACTGATATCAATTATAGCAATGAGGACATACAGTGACAGTGTTACTTATCAATTAACAGCACACAATCTGATTTATTGGCTATTCTCGCCCAAAATCAGATCCCCATGAGGTACACATCGGACTTCCCCATCCTGCCGCATCACCCACCAAGTGCACCCAGGTCCTTGGGCAAAAGCAATCCCACGGATGGGTTTGCCTTTGCCTGAGGCAGGACTAACCCAGACTGTAATCTGGGATATGCATTCTCCAAAAACCCACAATACCCAAGAAAGCCTGTGTTTCCTTTTTACTAGTTGGTGGAGACATAGCTGCTATTTTGTTGATCACATCCATTGGAATCTGACGGCGTCCATCTTGCCATTTTATTCCTAAAAACTGGATCTCCTGCGCAGGTCCCTTGACCTTACTTCGCTTTATAGCAAAACCAGCGTTCAGAAGGATTTGGACTATTTTACTCCCTTTCTCAAAAACTTCTTCTGCTGTGTTTCCCCATACAATGATGTCATCAATGTACTGCAGATGTTCTGGAGCTTCACCCTGTTCCAGTGCAGTCTGGATCAGTCCATGGCAAATGGTGGGGCTGTGTTTCCACCCCTGGGGCAGTCGATTCCAGGTGTATTGGACGCCCCTCCAAGTGAAAGCAAACTG
Source organism: Larus michahellis (assembly GCF_964199755.1). Classification (NCBI taxonomy): domain Eukaryota; kingdom Metazoa; phylum Chordata; class Aves; order Charadriiformes; family Laridae; genus Larus; species Larus michahellis. The sequence continues at coordinate 383,782 of NW_027436101.1, read as the reverse complement.
TGGCCTGCACTCTGCTGCCAAAGGGATTGAGAAGAATGCATTCGCTATATCAATCGTGGCATACCACTTGGCTGCCTTGGACTCCAGTTCGTACTGGAGTTCTAGCATGTCCGGCACGGCAGCACTCAGCGGTGGCGTGACTTCATTCAGACCACGATAGTCTACAGTTAGCCTCCACTCTCCATTAGATTTTCGCACCGGCCATATGGGACTGTTAAAGGGTGAGCGAGTCTTGCTGATCACTCCTTGAACCTCTAGTTGACGAATCAGCTCATGGATGGGAATCAGAGAGTCTCGGTTAGTGCGATACTGCCGCCGATGCACCGTTGTGGTAGCAATCGGCACCTGTTGTTCTTTGACCCTCAACAACCCCACAACAGAAGAATCCTCCGAGAGACCAGGCAAGGCAGACAACTGTTTAACTTCCTCTGTCTCCAAAGCAGCTATGCCAAAGGCCCAGCGGTACCCTTTTGGGTCCTTAAAATACCCTCTCCTGAGGTAATCTATACCAAGGATGCATGGAGCCTCTGGGCCAGTCACAATGGGATGCTTTTGCCACTCATTCCCAGTTAGGCTCACTTCTGCCTCCAGTACAGTCAACTCTTGGGATCCCCCTGTCACCCCAGAAATACAAATGGGTTCTGCCCCTCTATAGCTTGATGGTATTAAAGTACACTGCGCACCCGTGTCCACTAGAGCCTTATACTCCTGTGGGTCTGATGTGCCAGGCCATCGAATCCACACCGTCCAATAAACCCGGTTGTCCCTTTCCTCCACCTGGCCGGAGGCAGGGCCCCCCTAATACTCGTCATAGTATCCATTACTCACTTCTTGCATAAATGACTTGGAAGTTCCTTCAAGAGGATCAGAAGCAAGATCAGGCCTTCTGCTTTGTCTGGGGAACGGCCCACTGGAAACTGGGGCGGCACTTTTCCTGGAGGGATCCCCTTTTGTGGTTGTCCTTCCTTGCAACTCCTGTACCCGTGTCCGCAGGATCGAAGTAGGTCGTCCATCCCACTTCCTCATGTCCTCTCCGTGGTCCCGCAGGTAGAACCACAGGGTGCCTCGTGGTGTGTACCCTCTGTACTCTCTCTCTTGAGTGGGGAAATGCCTGCTTCTAATAGCTGAGATGCTGGCCCGTGCAGGTGGGGAGTAGAACATATTCTCTTCAAGTTGCTGGACCTTCCATGACAGTTTCTCCACAGCTGAGACAAGGGGGGAAGAGAGACTTTCTTCATATCGCCGGAGCCGGCCAGCTACCTCATCCACCGTTGGTCCCTCTTCACCTTTCCATTCCATTACTGCCAGGGAGTTGGCATATGATGATGGTGCGCTCCGTACAAACTTCCGCCACATGGGCCTTGTGCATTGCACCTCATCAGGGTCTGTGGGTAAGTCTGCATTGTCCAAGTCATAATAAATCATCTCCCGCACAGCTAATTCTCTCAGGTACTGGATACCTCTTTCCATGGTAGTCCACTTGCTTGGCTGACATACAACATCCTCACTGAAGGGGTACCTCTCCCTCACACCTAACAGGAGTCGTTTCCAGAGGCTGAGGGCTTGGGTCTTCTTCCCAATCGCCTTGTCAATGCCGCCTTCCCTAGACAGGGATCCCAGCTGCCTGGCCTCCCTACCCTCTAATTCCAGGCTACTGGCCCCATTATCCCAGCACCGGAGCAGCCAGGTGACAATGTGCTCGCCTGAAAGTCGGCTGAAATCTTTTCGCATATCCCGCAGCTCACTCAAAGATAAGGATCGAGTAATTATCTCTGGTTCTGCCTCTTCCTCCTGCTCTCGTGATGGCCCTGGTTCATCATCATCTCTTACTAAGCGAACTGATTTCTTTGTGTACTTCTTCTTCTGTATGGGGGCAACTGATACCGGCACGGGTTGGTTCTCTGGTTCAGTGGCAGTGTCTGCCGCAGGGGCTGCAGTAGCCGCAGGGGCCGCCGCAGGGGCTGCAGCAGCCGCAGGGGCCGCCGCAGGGGCCGCCGGTCTGGTTTCCATCTCTTCCCCTTGAGGGTGCTGCATAATTCTGAGCAGTGCCTGGTAGATACTGGCCAGGGCCCAGCACAGCGCGGTGAGTTGTGCCTCTCTAGAATAGCCACAACATTTTCCCTTCAAATATTCTACCACTTTATCAGGGTCCTGTAATTGTTCAGGGGTGAAGTCCCAGACCATTGGAGGCGAGTAGTTCTCTAAGTACCTGCCCATGCTCTCCCACATGCCATGCCACCCCTGACCATCCAGCCTCGAAGCAGATCTCCGGGTGGTAGTCTTAAATAGTCGCTTAACCCTAAACAAGACCTGGAACGTATTCAGGAGACATAGCACTAGGAACACGCTGGTTTGAGTATCCCAAGGATATTCAAGATTCTCAAAAGCTGTCACACCTGACCCGAAGGAGAAAAGGGAGGCAAAAGGGCTGGGGAAACTATTAACAAATTCTGAGAGACGGTGTCCAATGTACGGACAGGACAACAAAACCACATAAACACCCCAAAATAACCGTCTGAACAGTGATGTTATCATATCATAAACAGATATCGCACAGGACAGCAGAATGATAATCCTCATCCCTCTTCCAGACATGGTAAACAGCATCGCAGGGAGTACATAAGCCATATAGGAATTTATGTAACACAGCCATGAGAACAAACCAAGCAACATGATGACCAGTGACTATTTACCTAATAAAATAAATGCATACAAAAAAAAAAACCAAAACCGTTTTTTCCACGTTCTAGTTGGATTCTGTCGTTATGTCAACCCTTCAAGCCCCACGTTGGGCGCCAAAAAGGACTGTCGTGGTTTAGCCTCAGATGGCAACAAAGAACCACGTGCCGCTCGCACGTGCCTTCCTAACACAGGAAGGATCGTAAGAAAAGGCAAGACTCTTGGGTTGGGACAAAGGCAGTTTAACGGAACAGCAAAGGGAACAGGCAAACAACAACAACAACAACAACAACACGGACAGGGGAATATACAAACGCGATTACGGAACCGCCGCTCCCCGCCGCTCGCCGACCGGCCGGACCCGGGACGCCCCAGCCCGCTTTTAAGCAGCAACTTCCTGCCCCCTCCCCCGGCAGCTCAGGGTGGGCGTGGCTCACATGGCATGGAATACCAGGAAAAGTTAACCCTATCCCCACCGGAACCAGGACAAGCTCCCACGCCCGAAGAGCCAGGAGGGAAAGCCGTGCCTCGTTGGAAAGCTCTTTGGCAGCCGCTCGCGTGGCCCCACAGCCCTTGGGGCTGCGGGCTTTGCAGCGGCCGTCAGCCTCGGCGCCACCAGCGGCCACGTGGCGCCGCCGCGCCAGCCTGCGAAGCATTTTCCGGTAGGGCCGCGGCTCTGGCGACAGCTCCCACGGCCGAAGAGCCAGGAGGGATAGCCGTGCCTCGTTGGAAAGCTCTTTGGCAGCCGCTCGCGTGGCCCCAGAGCCCGTGGGACTGCGGGCTTGGCGGCGGCCGTCAGCCTCGGCGCCACCGGCGCCCACGTCGGGCCGCCGCGCCAGCCTGCGAAGCATTTTTCGGTAGGGCCGAGGCTCTGGCGACAGCTCCCACGCCCGAAGAGCCAGGAGGAAAAGCCGTGCCTCGTTGGAAAGCTCTTTGGCAGCCGCTCGCATGGCCCCACAGCCCATGGGGCTGCAGGCTTTGCGGCGGCCGTCAGCCTCAGCGCCACCGGCGCCCACGTTGCGCCGCCGCGCCAGCCTGCGAAGCATTTTCCGGTAGGGCCGCGGCTCTGGCGACAGCTCCCACGCCCGAAGAGCCAGGAGGGAAAGCCGTGCCTCATTGGAAAGCTCTTTGGCAGCCGCTCGCGTGGCCCCACAGCCCATGGGGCTGCGGGCTTTGCGGCGGCCGTCAGCCTCGGCGCCACCGGCGCCCAGGTGGGGCCGCCGCGCCAGCCTGCAAAGAATTTTCCGGTAGGGCCGCGTCTCTGGCGACAGCTCCCACGCCCGAAGAGCCAGGAGGGAAAGCCGTGCCTCGTTGGAAAGCTCTTTGGCAGCCGCTCGCGTGGCCCCACAGCCCATGGGGCTGCGGGCTTTGCGGCGACCGTCAGCCTCAGTGCCACCGGCGCCCACGTGGCGCCGCCGCGCCAGCCTGCGAAGCATTTTCCGGTAGGGCCGCGGCTCTGGCGACAGCTCCCACGCCCGAAGAGCCAGGAGGGAAAGCCGTGCCTCGTTGGAAAGCTCTTTGGCAGCCGCTCGCGTGGCCCCAGAGCCCATGGGGCTGCGGGCTTTGCGGCGGCCGTCAGCCTCGGCGCCACCGGCGCCCACGTTGCGCCGCCACGCCAGCCTGCGAAGCATTTTCCGGTAGGGCCGCGGCTCTGGCGACAGCTCCCACGCCCGAAGAGCCAGGAGGGAAAGCCGTGCCTCGTTGGAAAGCTCTTTGGCAGCCGCTCGTGTGGCCCCACAGCCCGTGGGGCTGCGGGCTTTGCGGCGGCCGTCAGCCTCGGCGCCACCGGCGCCCACGTGGCTCGACCGCGCCAGCCTGCGAAGCATTTTCCAGTAGGGCCGCGTCTCTGGCGACAGCTCCCACGCCCGAAGAGCCAGGAGGGAAAGCCGTGCCTCGTTGGAAAGCTCTTTGGCAGCCGCTTGCGTGGCCCCAGAGCCCGTGGGGCTGCGGGCTTTGCGGCGGCCGTCAGCCTCGCCGACACCGGCGCCCAGGTGGGGCCGCCGCGCCAGCCTTCGAAGCATTTTCCGGTAGGGCCGCGTCTCTGGCGACAGCTCCCACGGCCAAAGAGCCAGGAGGGAAAGCCGTGCCTCGTTGGAAAGCTCTTTGGCAGCTGCTCGCGTGGCCCCAAAGCCCATGGGGCTGCGGGCTTTGCGGCGGCCGTCAGCCTCAGTGCCACCGGCGCCCACGTGGCGCCGCCGCGCCAGCCTGCGAAGCATTTTCCGGTAGGGCCGCGGCTCTGGCGACAGCTCCCACGCCCGAAGAGCCAGGAGGGAAAGCCGTGCCTCGTTGGAAAGCTCTTTGGCAGCCGCTCGCGTGGCCCCACAGCCCATAGGGCTGCGGGCTTTCCGGCGGCCGTCAGCCTGGGCGACACCGGCGCCCAGGTGGGGCCGCCGCGCCAGCCTTCGAAGCATTTTCCGGTAGGGCCGCGTCTCTGGCGACAGCTCCCACGGCCAAAGAGCCAGGAGGGAAAGCCGTGCCTCGTTGGAAAGCTCTTTGGCAGCCGCTCGCGTGGCCCCACAGCCCATGGGGCTGCGGGCTTTGCGGCGGCCGTCAGCCTCGGCGACACCGGCGCCCACGTTGGGCCGCCGCGCCAGCCTGCGAAGCATTTTCCGGTAGGGCCGCGGCTCTGGCGACAGCTCCCACGGCCAAAGAGCCAGGAGGGAAAGCCGTGCCTCGTTAGAAAGCTCTTTGGCAGCCGCTCGTGTGGCCCCACAGCCCGTGGGGCTGCGGGGTTTCTGGCGGCCGTCAGCCTGGGCGCCACCGGCGCCCACGTTGCGCCGCCGCGCCAGCCTGCGAAGCATTTTCCGGTAGGGCCGCGTCTCTGGCGACAGCTCCCACGCCCGAAGAGCCAGGAGGGATAGCCGTGCCTCGTTGGAAAGCTCTTTGGCAGCCGCTCGCGTGGCCACAGAGCCCGTGGGGCTGCGGGCTTTGCGGCGGCCGTCAGCCTCGGCGCCACCGGCGCCCACGTGGGGCCGCCGCGCCAGCCTGCAAATCATTTTCCGGTAGGGCCGCGGCTCTGGCGACAGCTCCCACGCCCGAAGAGCCAGGAGGGAAAGCCATGCCTCGTTGGAAAGCTCTTTGGCAGCCGCTCGCGTGGCCCCAGAGCCCGTGGGGCTGCGGGCTTTGCGGCGGCCGTCAGCCTCGGCGCCATCGGCGCCCACATTGCGCCGCTGCGCCAGCCTGCGAAGCATTTTCCGGTAGGGCCGCGGCTCTGGCGACAGCTCCCACGCCCGAAGAGCCAGGAGGGATAGCCGTGCCTCGTTGGAAAGCTCTTTGGCAGCCGCTCGTGTGGCCCCACAGCCCGTGGGGCTGCGGGCTTTCCGGCGGCCGTCAGCCTCGGCGCCATCGGCGCCCACATTGCGCCGCTGCGCCAGCCTGCTAAGCATTTTCCGGTAGGGCCGCGGCTCTGGCGACAGCTCCCACGCCCGAAGAGCCAGGAGGGAAAGCCGTGCCTCGTTGGAAAGCTCTTTGGCAGCCGCTCGCGTGGCCCCACAGCCCATGGGGCTGCGGGCTTTGCGGCGTCCGTCAGCCTCGGCGCCACCGGCGCCCACATTGAGCCGCCGCGCCAGCCTGCGAAGCATTTTCCGGTAGGGCCGCGGCTCTGGCGACAGCTCCCACGCCCGAAGAGCCAGGAGGGAAAGCCGTGCCTCGTTGGAAAGCTCTTTGGCAGCCGCTCGCGTGGCCCCACAGCCCGTGGGGCTGCGGGCTTTGCGGCGGCCGTCAGCCTGGGCGACACCGGCACCCAGGTGATGCCGCCGCGCCAGCCTGCGAAGCATTTTCCGGTAGGGCCGCGTCTCTAGCAACAGCTCCCACGCTCGAAGAGCCAGGAGGGAAAGCCGTGCCTCGTTGGAAAGCTCTTTGGCAGCCACTCGTGTGGCCCCACAGCCCATGGGGCTGCGGGCTTTGCGGCGGCCGTCAGCCTCGGCGACACCGGCGCCCAGGTGGGGCCGCCGCGCCAGCCTGCAAAGAATTTTCCGGTAGGGCCGCGTCTCTGGCGACAGCTCCCACGCCCGAAGAGCCAGGAGGGAAAGCCATGCCTCGTTGGAAAGCTCTTTGGCAGCCGCTCGCGTGGCCCCACAGCCCATGGGGCTGCGGGCTTTGCGGCGGCCGTCAGCCTGGGCGACACCGGCGCCCACGTGGCGCCGCCGCGCCAGCCTGCGAAGCATTTTCCGGTAGGGCCGCGTCTCTGGCGACAACTCCCACACCCGAAGAGCCAGGAGGGAAAGCCGTGCCTCATTGGAAAGCTCTTTGGCAGCCACTCACGTGGCCCCACAGCCCGTGGGGCTGCGGGCTTTCCGGCGGCTGTCAGCCTCGGCGCCACCGGCGCCCACGTGGCACGACCGCGCCAGCCTGCGAAGCATTTTCCGGTAGGGCCGCGTCTCTGGCGACAGCTCCCACGCCCGAAGAGCCAGGAGGGAAAGCCGTGCCTCGTTGGAAAGCTCTTTGGCAGCCGCTCGCGTGGCCCCACAGCCCATGGGGCTGCGGGCTTTGCGGCGGCCGTCAGCCTCGGCGCCACCGGCGCCCACGTTGCGCCGCCGCGCCTGCCTGCGAAGCATTTTCCGGTAGGGCCGCGGCTCTGGCGACAGCTCCCACGCCCGAAGAGCCAGGAGGGAAAGCCGTGCCTCGTTGGAAAGCTCTTTGGCAGCCGTTCGCGTGGCCCCACAGCCCATGCGGCTGCGGGCTTTGCGGCGGCCGTCAGCCTCGGCGCCACCGGCGCCCACGTTGCGCCGCCGCGCCTGCCTGCGAAGCATTTTCCGGTAGGGCCGCGGCTCTGGCGACAGCTCCCACGCCCGAAGAGCCAGGAGGGAAAGCCGTGCCTCGTTGGAAAGCTCTTTGGCAGCCGTTCGCGTGGCCCCACAGCCCATGCGGCTGCGGGCTTTGCGGCAGCCGTCAGCCTCGGCGCCACCGGCGCCCACATTGCGCCGCCGCGCTAGCCTGCGAAGCATTTTCCGGTAGGGCCGCGTCTCTGGCGACAGCTCCCACGCCTGAAAAGCCAGGAGGGAAAGCCGTGCCTCGTTGGAAAGCTCTTTGGCAGCCACTCACGTGGCCCCACAGCCCGTGGGGCTGCGGGCTTTGCGGCGGCCATCAGCCTGGGCGACACCGGCGCCCACGTTGCGCCGCCGCGCCAGCCTGCGAAGCATTTTCCGGTAGGGCCGCGTCTCTGGCGACAGCTCCCACGGCCAAAGAGCCAGGAGGGAAAGCCGTGCCTCGTTGGAAAGCTCTTTGGCAGCCGCTCGCGTGGCCCCACAGCCCGTGGGGCTGCGGGCTTTGCGGCGGCCGTCAGCCTGGGCGACACCGGCGCCCACGTGGCGCCGCCGCGCCAGCCTGCGAAGCATTTTCCGGTAGGGCCGCGGCTCTGGCGACAGCTCCCACGCCCGAAGAGCCAGGAGGGAAAGCCGTGCCTCGTTGGAAAGCTCTTTGGCAGCCACTCGCGTGGCCCCACAGCCCGTGGGGCTGCGGGCTTTCCGGCGGCCGTCAGCCTCGGCGCCACCGGCGCCCACATCGGGCCGCCGCGCCAGCCTGCGAAGCATTTTCCGGTAGGGCCGCGGCTCTGGCGACATCTCCCACGCCCGAAGAGCCAGGAGGGAAAGCCGTGCCTCGTTGGAAAGCTCTTTGGCAGCCGCTCGCGTGGCCCCACAGCCCATGGGGCTGCGGGCTTTGCGGCGGCCGTCAGCCTGGGCGACACCGGCACCCAGGTGATGCCACCGCGCCAGCCTGCGAAGCATTTTCCGGTAGGGCCGCGTCTCTGGCAACAGCTCCCACGCCCGAAGAGCCAGGAGGGAAAGCCGTGCCTCGTTGGAAAGCTCTTTGGCAGCCGCTCGCGTGGCCCCACAGCCCATGGGGCTGCGGGCTTTGCGGCGGCCGTCAGCCTCGGCGCCACCGGCGCCCACTTCGGGCCGCCACGCCAGCCTCCGAAGCATTTTCCGGTAGGGCCGCGTCTCTGGCGACAGCTCCCACGCCCGAAGAGCCAGGAGGGAAAGCCGTGCCTCGTTGGAAAGCTCTTTGGCAGCCGCTCGCGTGGCCCCACAGCCCGTGGGGCTGCGTGCTTTGCGGCGGCCGTCGGCCTCGGCGACACCGGCGCCCAGGTGGGGCCGCCGCGCCAGCCTGCAAAGAATTTTCCGGTAGGGCCGCGGCTCTGGCGACAGCTCCCACGGCCGAAGAGCCAGGAGGGAAAGCCGTGCCTCGTTGGAAAGCTCTTTGGCAGCCGCTCGCGTGGCCCCACAGCCCATGGGGCTGCGGGCTTTGCGGCGGCCGTCAGCCTCGGCGCCACCGGCGCCCACGTTGCGCCGCCACGCCAGCCTGCGAAGCATTTTCCGGTAGGGCCGCGGCTCTGGCGACAGCTCCCACACCCGAAGAGCCAGGAGGGAAAGCCGTGCCTCATTGGAAAGCTCTTTGGCAGCCACTCACGTGGCCCCACAGCACATGGGGCTGCGGGCTTTGCGGCAGCTGTCAGCCTCGGCGCCTCCGGCGCCCACGTGGCACGACCGCGCCAGCCTGTGAAGCATTTTCTGGTAGGGCCGCGGCTCTGGCGTCAGCTCCCACGCCCGAAGAGCCAGGAGGGAAAGCCGTGCCTCGTTGGAAAGCTCTTTGGCAGCCGCTCGCGTGGCCCCACAGCCCGTGGGGCTGCGGGCTTTCCGGCGGCCGTCAGCCTGGGCGCCACCGGCGCCCACATCGGGCCGCCGCGCCAGCCTGCGAAGCATTTTCCGGTAGGGCCGCGTCTCTGTCGACAGCTCCCACGCCCGAAGAGCCAGGAGGGAAAGCCGTGCCTCGTTGGAAAGCTCTTTGGCAGCCGCTCGCGTGGCCCCACAGCCCATGGGGCTGCGGGCTTTGCGGCGGCCGTCAGCCTCGGCGCCACCGGCGCCCACATTGCGCCACTGCGCCAGCCTGCGAAGCATTTTCCGGTAGGGCCGTGGCTCTGGCGACAGCTCCCACGGCCGAAGAGCCAGGAGGGAAAGCTGTGCCTCGTTGGAAAGCTCTTTGGCAGCCGCTCATGTGGCCCCACAGCCCGTGGGGCTGCGGGGTTTCTGGCGGCCGTCAGCCTGGGCGCCACCGGCGCCCACGTCGGGCCGCCGCGTCAGCCTGCAAAGCATTTTCCGGTAGGGCCGCGGCTCTGGCGACAGCTCCCACGCCCGAAGAGCCAGGAGGGAAAGCCGTGCCTCGTTAGAAAGCTCTTTGGCAGCCGCTCGCGTGGCCCCACAGCCCTTGGGGCTGCGGGCTTTGCAGCGGCCGTCAGCCTCGGCGCCACCAGCGCCCACGTGGCGCCGCCGCGCCAGCCTTCGAAGCATTTTCCGGTAGGGCCGCGGCTCTGGTGACAGCTCCCACGGCCGAAGAGCCAGGAGGGAAAGCCGTGCCTCATTGGAAAGCTCTTTGGCAGCCGCTCGCGTGGCCCCACAGCCCATGGGGCTGCGGGCTTTGTGGCGGCCGTCAGCCTCAGCGCCACCGGCGCCCACGTTGCGCCGCCGCGCCAGCCTGCGAAGCATTTTCCGGTAGGGCCGCGGCTCTGGCGACAGCTCTGTCGTGGTTTAGCCTCAGATGGCAACAAAGAACCACGTGCCGCTCGCACGTGCCTTCCTAACACAGGAAGGATCGTAAGAAAAGGCAAGACTCTTGGGTTGGGACAAAGGCAGTTTAACGGAACAGCAAAGGGAACAGGCAAACAACAACAACAACAACAACAACACGGACAGGGGAATATACAAACGCGATTACGGAACCGCCGCTCCCCGCCGCTCGCCGACCGGCCGGACCCGGGACGCCCCAGCCCGCTTTTAAGCAGCAACTTCCTGCCCCCTCCCCCGGCAGCTTAGGGTGGGCGTGGCTCACATGGCATGGAATACCAGGAAAAGTTAACCCTATCCCCACCGGAACCAGGACATTATCCACCCCTTATTCCATACCATCTATGCCATGCCCAGCAGGTTCCAATAAATTGCCACCACTTTCCCCTGTTATATATATATATATATACACACATATAATGCCCTTAGTTTATGGGTCATCCCTCCAAAGTGTCCGTTGAGTTCTTTTAATCCACGGCTTTGGGCTCCATTTGTTAGAACAGTCTCTCAGGGCAGGTGAGATGCTGGGTGGTGCTGGTCTGTTGCATGCTGTATTTTTCGGAGCTTGTGACTGGTGCACCTGGTGTGGCTCATGCACACAGTCCGTGGGCTGAAGATGTAGATCTTGAGGAAACTGCTGGGCGCCAGCTGCTGAGATCAGTTCTTATCCCATCATCCCTGTGCCTCACTTGTAGTAGAACTGATATCAATTATAGCAATGAGGACATACAGTGACAGTGTTACTTATCAATTAACAGCACACAATCTGATTTATTGGCTATTCTCGCCCAAAATCAGATCCCCATGAGGTACACATCGGACTTCCCCATCCTGCCGCATCACCCACCAAGTGCACCCAGGTCCTTGGGCAAAAGCAATCCCACGGATGGGTTTGCCTTTGCCTGAGGCAGGACTAACCCAGACTGTAATCTGGGATATGCATTCTCCAAAAACCCACAATACCCAAGAAAGCCTGTGTTTCCTTTTTACTAGTTGGTGGAGACATAGCTGCTATTTTGTTGATCACATCCATTGGAATCTGACGGCGTCCATCTTGCCATTTTATTCCTAAAAACTGGATCTCCTGCGCAGGTCCCTTGACCTTACTTCGCTTTATAGCAAAACCAGCGTTCAGAAGGATTTGGACTATTTTACTCCCTTTCTCAAAAACTTCTTCTGCTGTGTTTCCCCATACAATGATGTCATCAATGTACTGCAGATGTTCTGGAGCTTCACCCTGTTCCAGTGCAGTCTGGATCAGTCCATGGCAAATGGTGGGGCTGTGTTTCCACCCCTGGGGCAGTCGATTCCAGGTGTATTGGACGCCCCTCCAAGTGAAAGCAAACTGTGGCCTGCACTCTGCTGCCAAAGGGATTGAGAAGAATGCATTCGCTATATCAATCGTGGCATACCACTTGGCTGCCTTGGACTCCAGTTCGTACTGGAGTTCTAGCATGTCCGGCACGGCAGCACTCAGCGGTGGCGTGACTTCATTCAGACCACGATAGTCTACAGTTAGCCTCCACTCTCCATTAGATTTTCGCACCGGCCATATGGGACTGTTAAAGGGTGAGCGAGTCTTGCTGATCACTCCTTGAACCTCTAGTTGACGAATCAGCTCATGGATGGGAATCAGAGAGTCTCGGTTAGTGCGATACTGCCGCCGATGCACCGTTGTGGTAGCAATCGGCACCTGTTGTTCTTTGACCCTCAACAACCCCACAACAGAAGAATCCTCCGAGAGACCAGGCAAGGCAGACAACTGTTTAACTTCCTCTGTCTCCAAAGCAGCTATGCCAAAGGCCCAGCGGTACCCTTTTGGGTCCTTAAAATACCCTCTCCTGAGGTAATCTATACCAAGGATGCATGGAGCCTCTGGGCCAGTCACAATGGGATGCTTTTGCCACTCATTCCCAGTTAGGCTCACTTCTGCCTCCAGTACAGTCAACTCTTGGGATCCCCCTGTCACCCCAGAAATACAAATGGGTTCTGCCCCTCTATAGCTTGATGGTATTAAAGTACACTGCGCACCCGTGTCCACTAGAGCCTTATACTCCTGTGGGTCTGATGTGCCAGGCCATCGAATCCACACCGTCCAATAAACCCGGTTGTCCCTTTCCTCCACCTGGCCGGAGGCAGGGCCCCCCTAATACTCGTCATAGTATCCATTACTCACTTCTTGCATAAATGACTTGGAAGTTCCTTCAAGAGGATCAGAAGCAAGATCAGGCCTTCTGCTTTGTCTGGGGAACGGCCCACTGGAAACTGGGGCGGCACTTTTCCTGGAGGGATCCCCTTTTGTGGTTGTCCTTCCTTGCAACTCCTGTACCCGTGTCCGCAGGATCGAAGTAGGTCGTCCATCCCACTTCCTCATGTCCTCTCCGTGGTCCCGCAGGTAGAACCACAGGGTGCCTCGTGGTGTGTACCCTCTGTACTCTCTCTCTTGAGTGGGGAAATGCCTGCTTCTAATAGCTGAGATGCTGGCCCGTGCAGGTGGGGAGTAGAACATATTCTCTTCAAGTTGCTGGACCTTCCATGACAGTTTCTCCACAGCTGAGACAAGGGGGGAAGAGAGACTTTCTTCATATCGCCGGAGCCGGCCAGCTACCTCATCCACCGTTGGTCCCTCTTCACCTTTCCATTCCATTACTGCCAGGGAGTTGGCATATGATGATGGTGCGCTCCGTACAAACTTCCGCCACATGGGCCTTGTGCATTGCACCTCATCAGGGTCTGTGGGTAAGTCTGCATTGTCCAAGTCATAATAAATCATCTCCCGCACAGCTAATTCTCTCAGGTACTGGATACCTCTTTCCATGGTAGTCCACTTGCTTGGCTGACATACAACATCCTCACTGAAGGGGTACCTCTCCCTCACACCTAACAGGAGTCGTTTCCAGAGGCTGAGGGCTTGGGTCTTCTTCCCAATCGCCTTGTCAATGCCGCCTTCCCTAGACAGGGATCCCAGCTGCCTGGCCTCCCTACCCTCTAATTCCAGGCTACTGGCCCCATTATCCCAGCACCGGAGCAGCCAGGTGACAATGTGCTCGCCTGAAAGTCGGCTGAAATCTTTTCGCATATCCCGCAGCTCACTCAAAGATAAGGATCGAGTAATTATCTCTGGTTCTGCCTCTTCCTCCTGCTCTCGTGATGGCCCTGGTTCATCATCATCTCTTACTAAGCGAACTGATTTCTTTGTGTACTTCTTCTTCTGTATGGGGGCAACTGATACCGGCACGGGTTGGTTCTCTGGTTCAGTGGCAGTGTCTGCCGCAGGGGCTGCAGTAGCCGCAGGGGCCGCCGCAGGGGCTGCAGCAGCCGCAGGGGCCGCCGCAGGGGCCGCCGGTCTGGTTTCCATCTCTTCCCCTTGAGGGTGCTGCATAATTCTGAGCAGTGCCTGGTAGATACTGGCCAGGGCCCAGCACAGCGCGGTGAGTTGTGCCTCTCTAGAATAGCCACAACATTTTCCCTTCAAATATTCTACCACTTTATCAGGGTCCTGTAATTGTTCAGGGGTGAAGTCCCAGACCATTGGAGGCGAGTAGTTCTCTAAGTACCTGCCCATGCTCTCCCACATGCCATGCCACCCCTGACCATCCAGCCTCGAAGCAGATCTCCGGGTGGTAGTCTTAAATAGTCGCTTAACCCTAAACAAGACCTGGAACGTATTCAGGAGACATAGCACTAGGAACACGCTGGTTTGAGTATCCCAAGGATATTCAAGATTCTCAAAAGCTGTCACACCTGACCCGAAGGAGAAAAGGGAGGCAAAAGGGCTGGGGAAACTATTAACAAATTCTGAGAGACGGTGTCCAATGTACGGACAGGACAACAAAACCACATAAACACCCCAAAATAACCGTCTGAACAGTGATGTTATCATATCATAAACAGATATCGCACAGGACAGCAGAATGATAATCCTCATCCCTCTTCCAGACATGGTAAACAGCATCGCAGGGAGTACATAAGCCATATAGGAATTTATGTAACACAGCCATGAGAACAAACCAAGCAACATGATGACCAGTGACTATTTACCTAATAAAATAAATGCATACAAAAAAAAAAACCAAAACCGTTTTTTCCACGTTCTAGTTGGATTCTGTCGTTATGTCAACCCTTCAAGCCCCACGTTGGGCGCCAAAAAGGACTGTCGTGGTTTAGCCTCAGATGGCAACAAAGAACCACGTGCCGCTCGCACGTGCCTTCCTAACACAGGAAGGATCGTAAGAAAAGGCAAGACTCTTGGGTTGGGACAAAGGCAGTTTAACGGAACAGCAAAGGGAACAGGCAAACAACAACAACAACAACAACAACACGGACAGGGGAATATACAAACGCGATTACGGAACCGCCGCTCCCCGCCGCTCGCCGACCGGCCGGACCCGGGACGCCCCAGCCCGCTTTTAAGCAGCAACTTCCTGCCCCCTCCCCCGGCAGCTCAGGGTGGGCGTGGCTCACATGGCATGGAATACCAGGAAAAGTTAACCCTATCCCCACCGGAACCAGGACAAGCTCCCACGCCCGAAGAGCCAGGAGGGAAAGCCGTGCCTCGTTGGAAAGCTCTTTGGCAGCCGCTCGCGTGGCCCCACAGCCCTTGGGGCTGCGGGCTTTGCAGCGGCCGTCAGCCTCGGCGCCACCAGCGGACACGTGGCGCCGCCGCGCCAGCCTGCGAAGCATTTTCCGGTAGGGCCGCGGCTCTGGCGACAGCTCCCACGGCCGAAGAGCCAGGAGGGATAGCCGTGCCTCGTTGGAAAGCTCTTTGGCAGCCGCTCGCGTGGCCCCAGAGCCCGTGGGACTGCGGGCTTTGCGGCGGCCGTCAGCCTCGGCGCCACCGGCGCCCACGTCGGGCCGCCGCGCCAGCCTGCGAAGCATTTTTCGGTAG
This sequence comes from Larus michahellis, assembly GCF_964199755.1. NCBI lineage: Eukaryota > Metazoa > Chordata > Aves > Charadriiformes > Laridae > Larus > Larus michahellis. Next base: position 368,656 of record NW_027436101.1, on the reverse strand, counting down.
GGCCGCGGCTCTGGCGACAGCTCCCACGCCCGAAGAGCCAGGAGGGAAAGCCGTGCCTCGTTGGAAAGCTCTTTGGCAGCCGCTCGCATGGCCCCACAGCCCATGGGGCTGCAGGCTTTGCGGCGGCCGTCAGCCTCAGCGCCACCGGCGCCCACGTTGCGCCGCCGCGCCAGCCTGCGAAGCATTTTCCGGTAGGGCCGCGGCTCTGGCGACAGCTCCCACGCCCGAAGAGCCAGGAGGGAAAGCCGTGCCTCATTGGAAAGCTCTTTGGCAGCCGCTCGCGTGGCCCCACAGCCCATGGGGCTGCGGGATTTGCGGCGGCCGTCAGCCTCGGCGACACCGGCGCCCAGGTGGGGCCGCCGCGCCAGCCTGCAAAGAATTTTCCGGTAGGGCCGCGTCTCTGGCGACAGCTCCCACGCCCGAAGAGCCAGGAGGGAAAGCCGTGCCTCGTTGGAAAGCTCTTTGGCAGCCGCTCGCGTGGCCCCACAGCCCATGGGGCTGCGGGCTTTGCGGCGACCGTCAGCCTCAGTGCCACCGGCGCCCACGTGGCGCCGCCGCGCCAGCCTGCGAAGCATTTTCCGGTAGGGCCGCGTCTCTGGCGACAGCTCCCACGCCCGAAGAGCCAGGAGGGAAAGCCGTGCCTCGTTGGAAAGCTCTTTGGCAGCCGCTCGCGTGGCCCCAGAGCCCATGGGGCTGCGGGCTTTGCGGCGGCCGTCAGCCTCGGCGCCACCGGCGCCCACGTTGCGCCGCCACGCCAGCCTGCGAAGCATTTTCCGGTAGGGCCGCGGCTCTGGCGACAGCTCCCACGCCCGAAGAGCCAGGAGGGAAAGCCGTGCCTCGTTGGAAAGCTCTTTGGCAGCCGCTCGTGTGGCCCCACAGCCCGTGGGGCTGCGGGCTTTCCGGCGGCCGTCAGCCTCGGCGCCACCGGCGCCCACGTGGCTCGACCGCGCCAGCCTGCGAAGCATTTTCCAGTAGGGCCGCGTCTCTGGCGACAGCTCCCACGCCCGAAGAGCCAGGAGGGAAAGCCGTGCCTCGTTGGAAAGCTCTTTGGCAGCCGCTCGCGTGGCCCCACAGCCCATAGGGCTGCGGGCTTTCCGGCGGCCGTCAGCCTGGGCGACACCGGCGCCCAGGTGGGGCCGCCGCGCCAGCCTTCGAAGCATTTTCCGGTAGGGCCGCGTCTCTGGCGACAGCTCCCACGGCCAAAGAGCCAGGAGGGAAAGCCGTGCCTCGTTGGAAAGCTCTTTGGCAGCTGCTCGCGTGGCCCCACAGCCCATGGGGCTGCGGGCTTTGCGGCGGCCGTCAGCCTCAGTGCCACCGGCGCCCACGTGGCGCCGCCGCGCCAGCCTGCGAAGCATTTTCCGGTAGGGCCGCGGCTCTGGCGACAGCTCCCACGCCCGAAGAGCCAGGAGGGAAAGCCGTGCCTCGTTGGAAAGCTCTTTGGCAGCCGCTCGCGTGGCCCCACAGCCCATGGGGCTGCGGGCTTTGCGGCGGCCGTCAGCCTCGGCGCCACCGGCGCCCACGTCGGGCCGCCGCGCCAGCCTGCGAAGCATTTTTCGGTAGGGCCGCGGCTCTGGCGACAGCTCCCACGCCCGAAGAGCCAGGAGGGAAAGCCGTGCCTCGTTGGAAAGCTCTTTGGCAGCCGCTCGCATGGCCCCACAGCCCATGGGGCTGCAGGCTTTGCGGCGGCCGTCAGCCTCAGCGCCACCGGCGCCCACGTTGCGCCGCCGCGCCAGCCTGCGAAGCATTTTCCGGTAGGGCCGCGGCTCTGGCGACAGCTCCCACGCCCGAAGAGCCAGGAGGGAAAGCCGTGCCTCATTGGAAAGCTCTTTGGCAGCCGCTCGCGTGGCCCCACAGCCCATGGGGCTGCGGGATTTGCGGCGGCCGTCAGCCTCGGCGACACCGGCGCCCAGGTGGGGCCGCCGCGCCAGCCTGCAAAGAATTTTCCGGTAGGGCCGCGTCTCTGGCGACAGCTCCCACGCCCGAAGAGCCAGGAGGGAAAGCCGTGCCTCGTTGGAAAGCTCTTTGGCAGCCGCTCGCGTGGCCCCACAGCCCATGGGGCTGCGGGCTTTGCGGCGACCGTCAGCCTCAGTGCCACCGGCGCCCACGTGGCGCCGCCGCGCCAGCCTGCGAAGCATTTTCCGGTAGGGCCGCGTCTCTGGCGACAGCTCCCACGCCCGAAGAGCCAGGAGGGAAAGCCGTGCCTCGTTGGAAAGCTCTTTGGCAGCCGCTCGCGTGGCCCCAGAGCCCATGGGGCTGCGGGCTTTGCGGCGGCCGTCAGCCTCGGCGCCACCGGCGCCCACGTTGCGCCGCCACGCCAGCCTGCGAAGCATTTTCCGGTAGGGCCGCGGCTCTGGCGACAGCTCCCACACCCGAAGAGCCAGGAGGGAAAGCCGTGCCTCGTTGGAAAGCTCTTTGGCAGCCGCTCGTGTGGCCCCACAGCCCGTGGGGCTGCGGGCTTTCCGGCGGCCGTCAGCCTCGGCGCCACCGGCGCCCACGTGGCTCGACCGCGCCAGCCTGCGAAGCATTTTCCAGTAGGGCCGCGTCTCTGGCGACAGCTCCCACGCCCGAAGAGCCAGGAGGGAAAGCCGTGCCTCGTTGGAAAGCTCTTTGGCAGCCGCTCGCGTGGCCCCACAGCCCATAGGGCTGCGGGCTTTCCGGCGGCCGTCAGCCTGGGCGACACCGGCGCCCAGGTGGGGCCGCCGCGCCAGCCTTCGAAGCATTTTCCGGTAGGGCCGCGTCTCTGGCGACAGCTCCCACGGCCAAAGAGCCAGGAGGGAAAGCCGTGCCTCGTTGGAAAGCTCTTTGGCAGCTGCTCGCGTGGCCCCACAGCCCATGGGGCTGCGGGCTTTGCGGCGGCCGTCAGCCTCAGTGCCACCGGCGCCCACGTGGCGCCGCCGCGCCAGCCTGCGAAGCATTTTCCGGTAGGGCCGCGGCTCTGGCGACAGCTCCCACGCCCGAAGAGCCAGGAGGGAAAGCCGTGCCTCGTTGGAAAGCTCTTTGGCAGCCGCTCGCGTGGCCCCACAGCCCATAGGGCTGCGGGCTTTCCGGCGGCCGTCAGCGTGGGCGACACCGGCGCCCAGGTGGGGCCGCCGCGCCAGCCTTCGAAGCATTTTCCGGTAGGGCCGCGTCTCTGGCGACAGCTCCCACGGCCAAAGAGCCAGGAGGGAAAGCCGTGCCTCGTTGGAAAGCTCTTTGGCAGCCGCTCGCGTGGCCCCACAGCCCATGGGGCTGCGGGCTTTGCGGCGGCCGTCAGCCTCGGCGACACCGGCGCCCACGTTGGGCCGCCGCGCCAGCCTGCGAAGCATTTTCCGGTAGGGCCGCGGCTCTGGCGACAGCTCCCACGGCCAAAGAGCCAGGAGGGAAAGCCGTGCCTCGTTAGAAAGCTCTTTGGCAGCCGCTCGTGTGGCCCCACAGCCCGTGGGGCTGCGGGGTTTCCGGCGGCCGTCAGCCTGGGCGCCACCGGCGCCCACGTTGCGCCGCCGCGCCAGCCTGCGAAGCATTTTCCGGTAGGGCCGCGTCTCTGGCGACAGCTCCCACGCCCGAAGAGCCAGGAGGGATAGCCGTGCCTCGTTGGAAAGCTCTTTGGCAGCCGCTCGCGTGGCCACAGAGCCCGTGGGGCTGCGGGCTTTGCGGCGGCCGTCAGCCTCGGCGCCACCGGCGCCCACGTGGGGCCGCCGCGCCAGCCTGCAAAGCATTTTCCGGTAGGGCCGCGGCTCTGGCGACAGCTCCCACGCCCGAAGAGCCAGGAGGGAAAGCCATGCCTCGTTGGAAAGCTCTTTGGCAGCCGCTCGCGTGGCCCCAGAGCCCGTGGGGCTGCGGGCTTTGCGGCGGCCGTCAGCCTCGGCGCCATCGGCGCCCACATTGCGCCGCTGCGCCAGCCTGCGAAGCATTTTCCGGTAGGGCCGCGTCTCTGGCGACAGCTCCCACGCCCGAAGAGCCAGGAGGGATAGCCGTGCCTCGTTGGAAAGCTCTTTGGCAGCCGCTCGCGTGGCCCCAGAGCCCGTGGGGCTGCGGGCTTTCCGGCGGCCGTCAGCCTCGGCGCCATCGGCGCCCACATTGCGCCGCTGCGCCAGCCTGCTAAGCATTTTCCGGTAGGGCCGCGGCTCTGGCGACAGCTCCCACGCCCGAAGAGCCAGGAGGGAAAGCCGTGCCTCGTTGGAAAGCTCTTTGGCAGCCGCTCGCGTGGCCCCACAGCCCATGGGGCTGCGGGCTTTGCGGCGGCCGTCAGCCTCGGCGCCACCGGCGCCCACATTGAGCCGCCGCGCCAGCCTGCGAAGCATTTTCCGGTAGGGCCGCGGCTCTGGCGACAGCTCCCACGCCCGAAGAGCCAGGAGGGAAAGCCGTGCCTCGTTGGAAAGCTCTTTGGCAGCCGCTCGCGTGGCCCCACAGCCCGTGGGGCTGCGGGCTTTGCGGCGGCCGTCAGCCTGGGCGACACCGGCACCCAGGTGATGCCGCCGCGCCAGCCTGCGAAGCATTTTCCGGTAGGGCCGCGTCTCTAGCAACAGCTCCCACGCTCGAAGAGCCAGGAGGGAAAGCCGTGCCTCGTTGGAAAGCTCTTTGGCAGCCACTCGTGTGGCCCCACAGCCCATGGGGCTGCGGGCTTTGCGGCGGCCGTCAGCCTCGGCGACACCGGCGCCCAGGTGGGGCCGCCGCGCCAGCCTGCGAAGAATTTTCCGGTAGGGCCGCGTCTCTGGCGACAGCTCCCACGCCCGAAGAGCCAGGAGGGAAAGCCATGCCTCGTTGGAAAGCTCTTTGGCAGCCGCTCGCGTGGCCCCACAGCCCATGGGGCTGCGGGCTTTGCGGCGGCCGTCAGCCTGGGCGACACCGGCGCCCACGTGGCGCCGCCGCGCCAGCCTGCGAAGCATTTTCCGGTAGGGCCGCGTCTCTGGCGACAACTCCCACGCCCGAAGAGCCAGGAGGGAAAGCCGTGCCTCGTTGGAAAGCTCTTTGGCAGCCGCTCGCGTGGCCCCACAGCCCATGGGGCTGCGGGCTTTGCGGCGGCCGTCAGCCTCGGCGCCACCGGCGCCCACTTCGGGCCGCCACGCCAGCCTCCGAAGCATTTTCCGGTAGGGCCGCGTCTCTGGCGACAGCTCCCACGCCCGAAGAGCCAGGAGGGAAAGCCGTGCCTCGTTGGAAAGCTCTTTGGCAGCCGCTCGCGTGGCCCCACAGCCCGTGGGGCTGCGGGCTTTGCGGCGGCCGTCGGCCTCGGCGACACCGGCGCCCAGGTGGGGCCGCCGCGCCAGCCTGCAAAGAATTTTCCGGTAGGGCCGCGGCTCTGGCGACAGCTCCCACGGCCGAAGAGCCAGGAGGGAAAGCCGTGCCTCGTTGGAAAGCTCTTTGGCAGCCGCTCGCGTGGCCCCACAGCCCATGGGGCTGCGGGCTTTGCGGCGGCCGTCAGCCTCGGCGCCACCGGCGCCCACGTTGCGCCGCCACGCCAGCCTGCGAAGCATTTTCCGGTAGGGCCGCGGCTCTGGCGACAGCTCCCACACCCGAAGAGCCAGGAGGGAAAGCCGTGCCTCATTGGAAAGCTCTTTGGCAGCCACTCACGTGGCCCCACAGCACATGGGGCTGCGGGCTTTCCGGCGGCTGTCAGCCTCGGCGCCACCGGCGCCCACGTGGCACGACCGCGCCAGCCTGTGAAGCATTTTCTGGTAGGGCCGCGGCTCTGGCGACAGCTCCCACGCCCGAAGAGCCAGGAGGGAAAGCCGTGCCTCGTTGGAAAGCTCTTTGGCAGCCGCTCGCGTGGCCCCACAGCCCATGGGGCTGCGGGCTTTGCGGCGGCCGTCAGCCTCGGCGCCACCGGCGCCCACGTTGCGCCGCCGCGCCTGCCTGCGAAGCATTTTCCGGTAGGGCCGCGGCTCTGGCGACAGCTCCCACGCCCGAAGAGCCAGGAGGGAAAGCCGTGCCTCGTTGGAAAGCTCTTTGGCAGCCGCTCGCGTGGCCCCACAGCCCATGGGGCTGCGGGCTTTGCGGCGGCCGTCAGCCTCGGCGCCACCGGCGCCCACATTGCGCCGCCGCGCTAGCCTGCGGAGCATTTTCCGGTAGGGCCGCGTCTCTGGCGACAGCTCCCACGCCTGAAAAGCCAGGAGGGAAAGCCGTGCCTCGTTGGAAAGCTCTTTGGCAGCCACTCACGTGGCCCCACAGCCCGTGGGGCTGCGGGCTTTGCGGCGGCCGTCAGCCTGGGCGACACCGGCGCCCACGTTGCGCCGCCGTGCCAGCCTGCGAAGCATTTTCCGGTAGGGCCGCGGCTCTGGCGTAAGCTCCCACGCCCGAAGAGCCAGGAGGGAAAGCCGTGCCTCGTTGGAAAGCTCTTTGGCAGCCACTCACGTGGCCCCACAGCCCGTGGGGCTGCGGGCTTTCCGGCGGCCGTCAGCCTCGGCGCCACCGGCGCCCACATCGGGCCGCCGCGCCAGCCTGCGAAGCATTTTCCGGTAGGGCCGCGTCTCTGTCGACAGCTCCCACGCCCGAAGAGCCAGGAGGGAAAGCCGTGCCTCGTTGGAAAGCTCTTTGGCAGCCGCTCGCGTGGCCCCACAGCCCATGGGGCTGCGGGCTTTGCGGCGGCCGTCAGCCTCGGCGCCACCGGCGCCCACATTGCGCCACTGCGCCAGCCTGCGAAGCATTTTCCGGTAGGGCCGTGGCTCTGGCGACAGCTCCCACGGCCGAAGAGCCAGGAGGGAAAGCTGTGCCTCGTTGGAAAGCTCTTTGGCAGCCGCTCGTGTGGCCCCACAGCCCGTGGGGCTGCGGGGTTTCTGGCGGCCGTCAGCCTGGGCGCCACCGGCGCCCACGTCGGGCCGCCGCGTCAGCCTGCGAAGCATTTTCCGGTAGGGCCGCGTCTCTGGCGACAGCTCCCACGCCCGAAGAGCCAGGAGGGAAAGCTGTGCCTCGTTGGAAAGCTCTTTGGCAGCCACTCGCATGGCCCTAAAGCCTGTGGGGCTGCGGGCTTTGCGGCGGCCGTCAGCCTCGGCGCCACCGGCGCCCACGTGGCGCCGCCGCGCCAGCCTGCGAAGCATTTTCCGGTAGGGCCGCGGCTCTGGCGACAGCTCCCACGCCCGAAGAGCCAGGAGGGAAAGCCGTGCCTCGTTGGAAAGCTCTTTGGCAGCCGCTCGCGTGGCCCCACAGCCCTTGGGGCTGCGGGCTTTGCAGCGGCCGTCAGCCTCGGCGCCACCAGCGCCCACGTGGCGCCGCCGCGCCAGCCTTCGAAGCATTTTCCGGTAGGGCCGCGGCTCTGGTGACAGCTCCCACGCCCGAAGAGCCAGGAGGGATAGCCGTGCCTCGTTGGAAAGCCCTTTGGCAGCCGCTCGCGTGGCCCCACAGCCCGTGGGGCTGCGGGGTTTCTGGCGGCCGTCAGCCTGGGCGCCACCGGCGCCCACGTCGGGCCGCCGCGTCAGCCTGCGAAGCATTTTCCGGTAGGGCCGCGGCTCTGGCGACAGCTCCCACGCCCGAAGAGCCAGGAGGGAAAGCTGTGCCTCGTTGGAAAGCTCTTTGGCAGCCACTCGCATGGCCCTAAAGGCTGTGGGGCTGCGGGCTTTGCGGCGGCCGTCAGCCTCGGCGCCACCGGCGCCCACGTGGCGCCGCCGCGCCAGCCTGCGAAGCATTTTCCGGTAGGGCCGCGTCTCTGGCGACAGCTCCCACGCCCGAAGAGCCAGGAGGGAAAGCCGTGCCTCATTGGAAAGCTCTTTGGCAGCCGCTCGCGTGGCCCCACAGCCCATGGGGCTGCGGGCTTTGTGGCGGCCGTCAGCCTCAGCGCCACCGGCGCCCACGTGGCGCCGCCGCGCCAGCCTGCGAAGCATTTTCCGGTAGGGCCGCGGCTCTGGCGACAGCTCTGTCGTGGTTTAGCCTCAGATGGCAACAAAGAACCACGTGCCGCTCGCACGTGCCTTCCTAACACAGGAAGGATCGTAAGAAAAGGCAAGACTCTTGGGTTGGGACAAAGGCAGTTTAACGGAACAGCAAAGGGAACAGGCAAACAACAACAACAACAACAACAACACGGACAGGGGAATATACAAACGCGATTACGGAACCGCCGCTCCCCGCCGCTCGCCGACCGGCCGGACCCGGGACGCCCCAGCCCGCTTTTAAGCAGCAACTTCCTGCCCCCTCCCCCGGCAGCTCAGGGTGGGCGTGGCTCACATGGCATGGAATACCAGGAAAAGTTAACCCTATCCCCACCGGAACCAGGACATTATCCACCCCTTATTCCATACCATCTATGCCATGCCCAGCAGGTTCCAATAAATTGCCACCACTTTCCCCTGTTATATATATATATATACACACATATAATGCCCTTAGTTTATGGGTCATCCCTCCAAAGTGTCCGTTGAGTTCTTTTAATCCACGGCTTTGGGCTCCATTTGTTAGAACAGTCTCTCAGGGCAGGTGAGATGCTGGGTGGTGCTGGTCTGTTGCATGCTGTATTTTTCGGAGCTTGTGACTGGTGCACCTGGTGTGGCTCATGCACACAGTCCGTGGGCTGAAGATGTAGATCTTGAGGAAACTGCTGGGCGCCAGCTGCTGAGATCAGTTCTTATCCCATCATCCCTGTGCCTCACTTGTAGTAGAACTGATATCAATTATAGCAATGAGGACATACAGTGACAGTGTTACTTATCAATTAACAGCACACAATCTGATTTATTGGCTATTCTCGCCCAAAATCAGATCCCCATGAGGTACACATCGGACTTCCCCATCCTGCCGCATCACCCACCAAGTGCACCCAGGTCCTTGGGCAAAAGCAATCCCACGGATGGGTTTGCCTTTGCCTGAGGCAGGACTAACCCAGACTGTAATCTGGGATATGCATTCTCCAAAAACCCACAATACCCAAGAAAGCCTGTGTTTCCTTTTTACTAGTTGGTGGAGACATAGCTGCTATTTTGTTGATCACATCCATTGGAATCTGACGGCGTCCATCTTGCCATTTTATTCCTAAAAACTGGATCTCCTGCGCAGGTCCCTTGACCTTACTTCGCTTTATAGCAAAACCAGCGTTCAGAAGGATTTGGACTATTTTACTCCCTTTCTCAAAAACTTCTTCTGCTGTGTTTCCCCATACAATGATGTCATCAATGTACTGCAGATGTTCTGGAGCTTCACCCTGTTCCAGTGCAGTCTGGATCAGTCCATGGCAAATGGTGGGGCTGTGTTTCCACCCCTGGGGCAGTCGATTCCAGGTGTATTGGACGCCCCTCCAAGTGAAAGCAAACTGTGGCCTGCACTCTGCTGCCAAAGGGATTGAGAAGAATGCATTCGCTATATCAATCGTGGCATACCACTTGGCTGCCTTGGACTCCAGTTCGTACTGGAGTTCTAGCATGTCCGGCACGGCAGCACTCAGCGGTGGCGTGACTTCATTCAGACCACGATAGTCTACAGTTAGCCTCCACTCTCCATTAGATTTTCGCACCGGCCATATGGGACTGTTAAAGGGTGAGCGAGTCTTGCTGATCACTCCTTGAACCTCTAGTTGACGAATCAGCTCATGGATGGGAATCAGAGAGTCTCGGTTAGTGCGATACTGCCGCCGATGCACCGTTGTGGTAGCAATCGGCACCTGTTGTTCTTTGACCCTCAACAACCCCACAACAGAAGAATCCTCCGACAGACCAGGCAAGGCAGACAACTGTTTAACTTCCTCTGTCTCCAAAGCAGCTATGCCAAAGGCCCAGCGGTACCCTTTTGGGTCCTTAAAATACCCTCTCCTGAGGTAATCTATACCAAGGATGCATGGAGCCTCTGGGCCAGTCACAATGGGATGCTTTTGCCACTCATTCCCAGTTAGGCTCACTTCTGCCTCCAGTACAGTCAACTCTTGGGATCCCCCTGTCACCCCAGAAATACAAATGGGTTCTGCCCCTCTATAGCTTGATGGTATTAAAGTACACTGCGCACCCGTGTCCACTAGAGCCTTATACTCCTGTGGGTCTGATGTGCCAGGCCATCGAATCCACACCGTCCAATAAACCCGGTTGTCCCTTTCCTCCACCTGGCCGGAGGCAGGGCCCCCCTAATACTCGTCATAGTATCCATTACTCACTTCTTGCATAAATGACTTGGAAGTTCCTTCAAGAGGATCAGAAGCAAGATCAGGCCTTCTGCTTTGTCTGGGGAACGGCCCACTGGAAACTGGGGCGGCACTTTTCCTGGAGGGATCCCCTTTTGTGGTTGTCCTTCCTTGCAACTCCTGTACCCGTGTCCGCAGGATCGAAGTAGGTCGTCCATCCCACTTCCTCATGTCCTCTCCGTGGTCCCGCAGGTAGAACCACAGGGTGCCTCGTGGTGTGTACCCTCTGTACTCTCTCTCTTGAGTGGGGAAATGCCTGCTTCTAATAGCTGAGATGCTGGCCCGTGCAGGTGGGGAGTAGAACATATTCTCTTCAAGTTGCTGGACCTTCCATGACAGTTTCTCCACAGCTGAGACAAGGGGGGAAGAGAGACTTTCTTCATATCGCCGGAGCCGGCCAGCTACCTCATCCACCGTTGGTCCCTCTTCACCTTTCCATTCCATTACTGCCAGGGAGTTGGCATATGATGATGGTGCGCTCCGTACAAACTTCCGCCACATGGGCCTTGTGCATTGCACCTCATCAGGGTCTGTGGGTAAGTCTGCATTGTCCAAGTCATAATAAATCATCTCCCGCACAGCTAATTCTCTCAGGTACTGGATACCTCTTTCCATGGTAGTCCACTTGCTTGGCTGACATACAACATCCTCACTGAAGGGGTACCTCTCCCTCACACCTAACAGGAGTCGTTTCCAGAGGCTGAGGGCTTGGGTCTTCTTCCCAATCGCCTTGTCAATGCCGCCTTCCCTAGACAGGGATCCCAGCTGCCTGGCCTCCCTACCCTCTAATTCCAGGCTACTGGCCCCATTATCCCAGCACCGGAGCAGCCAGGTGACAATGTGCTCGCCTGAAAGTCGGCTGAAATCTTTTCGCATATCCCGCAGCTCACTCAAAGATAAGGATCGAGTAATTATCTCTGGTTCTGCCTCTTCCTCCTGCTCTCGTGATGGCCCTGGTTCATCATCATCTCTTACTAAGCGAACTGATTTCTTTGTGTACTTCTTCTTCTGTATGGGGGCAACTGATACCGGCACGGGTTGGTTCTCTGGTTCAGTGGCAGTGTCTGCCGCAGGGGCTGCAGTAGCCGCAGGGGCCGCCGCAGGGGCTGCAGCAGCCGCAGGGGCCGCCGCAGGGGCCGCCGGTCTGGTTTCCATCTCTTCCCCTTGAGGGTGCTGCATAATTCTGAGCAGTGCCTGGTAGATACTGGCCAGGGCCCAGCACAGCGCGGTGAGTTGTGCCTCTCTAGAATAGCCACAACATTTTCCCTTCAAATATTCTACCACTTTATCAGGGTCCTGTAATTGTTCAGGGGTGAAGTCCCAGACCATTGGAGGCGAGTAGTTCTCTAAGTACCTGCCCATGCTCTCCCACATGCCATGCCACCCCTGACCATCCAGCCTCGAAGCAGATCTCCGGGTGGTAGTCTTAAATAGTCGCTTAACCCTAAACAAGACCTGGAACGTATTCAGGAGACATAGCACTAGGAACACGCTGGTTTGAGTATCCCAAGGATATTCAAGATTCTCAAAAGCTGTCACACCTGACCCGAAGGAGAAAAGGGAGGCAAAAGGGCTGGGGAAACTATTAACAAATTCTGAGAGACGGTGTCCAATGTACGGACAGGACAACAAAACCACATAAACACCCCAAAATAACCGTCTGAACAGTGATGTTATCATATCATAAACAGATATCGCACAGGACAGCAGAATGATAATCCTCATCCCTCTTCCAGACATGGTAAACAGCATCGCAGGGAGTACATAAGCCATATAGGAATTTATGTAACACAGCCATGAGAACAAACCAAGCAACATGATGACCAGTGACTATTTACCTAATAAAATAAATGCATACAAAAAAAAAAACCAAAACCGTTTTTTCCACGTTCTAGTTGGATTCTGTCGTTATGTCAACCCTTCAAGCCCCACGTTGGGCGCCAAAAAGGACTGTCGTGGTTTAGCCTCAGATGGCAACAAAGAACCACGTGCCGCTCGCACGTGCCTTCCTAACACAGGAAGGATCGTAAGAAAAGGCAAGACTCTTGGGTTGGGACAAAGGCAGTTTAACGGAACAGCAAAGGGAACAGGCAAACAACAACAACAACAACAACAACAACAACAACAACAACAACAACAACAACAACACGGACAGGGGAATATACAAACGCGATTACGGAACCGCCGCTCCCCGCCGCTCGCCGACCGGCCGGACCCGGGACGCCCCAGCCCGCTTTTAAGCAGCAACTTCCTGCCCCCTCCCCCGGCAGCTCAGGGTGGGCGTGGCTCACATGGCATGGAATACCAGGAAAAGTTAACCCTATCCCCACCGGAACCAGGACAAGCTCACACGCCCGAAGAGCCAGGAGGGAAAGCCGTGCCTCGTTGGAAAGCTCTTTGGCAGCCGCTCGCGTGGCCCCACAGCCCTTGGGGCTGCGGGCTTTGCAGCCGCCGTCAGCCTCGGCGCCACCAGCGGCCACGTGGCGCCGCCGCGCCAGCCTGCGAAGCATTTTCCGGTAGGGCCGCGGCTCTGGCGACAGCTCCCACGGCCGAAGAGCCAGGAGGGATAGCCGTGCCTCGTTGGAAAGCCCTTTCGCAGCCGCTCGCGTGGCCCCAGAGCCCGTGGGGCTGCGGGCTTTGCGGCGGCCGTCAGCCTCGGCGCCACCGGCGCCCACGTTGCTCCGCTGCGCCAGCCTGCAAAGCATTTTCCGGCAGGGCCGCGTCTCTGGCGAAAGCTCCCACGGCCGAAGAGCCAGGAGGGAAAGCCATGCCTCGTTGGAAAGCTCTTTGGCAGCCGCTCGCGTGGCCCCAGAGCCCGTGGGACTGCGGGCTTTCCGGCGGCCGTCAGCCTCGGCGCCACCGGCGCCCACGTCGGGCCGCCGCGCCAGCCTGCGAAGCATTTTTCGGTAGGGCCGCGGCTCTGGCGACAGCTCCCACGCCCGAAGAGCCAGGAGGGAAAGCCATGCCTCGTTGGAAAGCTCTTTGGCAGCCGCTCGCGTGGCCCCACAGCCCATGGGGCTGCGGGCTTTGCGGCGGCTGTCAGCCTCGGCGCCACCGGCGCCCACGTGGCGCGACCGCGCCAGCCTGCAAAGCATTTTCCGGTAGGGCCGCGTCTCTGGCGACAGCTCCCACGCCCGAAGAGCCAGGAGGGAAAGCCGTGCCTCGTTGGAAAGCTCTTTGGCAGCCGCTCGCGTGGCCCCACAGCCCATGGGGCTGCGGGCTTTGCGGCGGCCGTCAGCCTCGCCGACACCGGCGCCCACGTTGCGCCGCCACGCCAGCCTGCGAAGCATTTTCAGGTAGGGCCGCGTCTCTGGCGACAGCTCCCACGGCCAAAGAGCCAGGAGGGAAAGCCGTGCCTCGTTGGAAAGCTCTTTGGCAGCCGCTCGCGTGGCCCCACAGCCCATGGGGCTGCGGGCTTTGCGGCGGCCGTCAGCCTCAGCGCCACCGGCGCCCACGTTGCGCCGCCGCGCCAGCCTGCGAAGCATTTTCCGGTAGGGCCGCGGCTCTGGCGACAGCTCCCACGCCGGAAGAGCCAGGAGGGAAAGCCGTGCCTCGTTGGAAAGCTCTTTGGCAGCCGCTCGCGTGGCCCCACAGCCCATGGGGCTGCGGGCTTTACAGCGGCCGTCAGCCTCGGCGCCAGCAGCGCCCACGTGGCGCCACCGCGCCAGCCTGCGAAGCATTTTCCGGTAGGGCCGCGTCTCTGGCGACAGCTCCCACACCCGAAGAGAAAGGAGGGAAAGCCGTGCCTCGTTGGAAAGCTCTTTGGCAGCCGCTCGCGTGGCCCCACAGCCCATGGGGCTGCGGGCTTTGCGGCGGCCGTCAGCCTGGGCGACACCGGCGCCCACGTGGGGCCGCCGCGCCAGCCTGCGAAGCATTTTCCGGTAGGGCCGCGGCTCTGGCGACAGCTCCCACGCCCGAAGAGCCAGGAGGGAAAGCCGTGCCTCGTTGGAAAGCTCTTTGGCAGCCACTCGCGTGGCCCCACAGCCCATGGGGCTGCGGGCTTTGCGGCGGCCGTCAGCCTCGGCGCCACCGGCGCCCACGTGGGGCCGCTGCGCCAGCCTGCAAAGCATTTTCCGGTAGGGCCGCGTCTCTGGCGACAGCTCCCACAGCCGAAGAGCCAGGAGGGAAAGCCATGCCTCGTTGGAAAGCTCTTTGGCAGCCGCTCGCGTGGCCCCACAGCCCATGGGGCTGCGGGCTTTCCGGCGGCCGTCAGCCTGGGCGACACCGGCGCCCAGGTGGGGCCGCCGCGCCAGCCTGCGAAGCATTTTCCGGTAGGGCCGCGTCTCTGGCGACAGCTCCCACGCCCGAAGAGCCAGGAGGGAAAGCCGTGCCTCGTTGGAAAGCTCTTTGGCAGCCACTCGCATGGTCCTAAAGCCTGTGGGGCTGCGGGCTTTGCGGCGGCCGTCAGCCTGGGCGACACCGGCGCCCAGGCGATGCCGCCGCGCCAGCCTGCGAAGCATTTTCCGGTAGGGCCGCGGCTCTGGCGACAGCTCCCACGCCCAAAGAGCCAGGAGGGAAAGCCGTGCCTCGTTAGAAAGCTCTTTGGCAGCCGCTCGTGTGGCCCCACAGCCCGTGGGGCTGCGGGGTTTCCGGCGGCTGTCACCCTCGGCGCCACCGGTGCCCACGTCGGGCCGCCGCGCCAGCCTGCGAAGCATTTTCCGGTAGGGCCGCGTCTCTGGCGACAGCTCCCACGCCCGAAGAGCCAGGAGGGAAAGCCGTGCCTCGTTGGAAAGCTCTTTGGCAGCCGCTCGCGTGGCCCCACAGCCCATGGGGCTGCGGGCTTTGCGGCGGCCGTCAGCCTCGGCGCCACCGGCGCCCACGTCGGGCCGCTGCGCCAGCCTGCAAAGCATTTTCCGGTAGGGCCGCGTCTCTGGCGACAGCTCCCACACCCGAAGAGCCAGGAGGGAAAGCCGTGCCTCGTTGGAAAGCTCTTTGGCAGCCGCTTGCGTGGCCCCAGAGCCCGTGGGGCTGCGGGCTTTGCGGCGGCCGTCAGCCTCGCCGACACCGGCGCCCAGGTGGGGCCGCCGCGCCAGCCTGCAAAGAATTTTCCGGTAGGGCCGCGGCTCTGGCGACAGCTCCCACGCCCGAAGAGCCAGGAGGGAAAGCCGTGCCTCGTTGGAAAGCTCTTTGGCAGCCGCTCGCGTGGCTCCACAGCCCATGGGGCTGCGGGCTTTGCGGCGGCCGTCAGCCTCAGTGCCACCGGCGCCCACCTGGCGCCGCCGCGCCAGCCTGCAAAGCATTTTCCGGTAGGGCCGCGGCTCTGGCGACAGCTCCCACGCCCGAAGAGCCAGGAGGGAAAGCCGTGCCTCGTTGGAAAGCTCTTTGGCAGCCGCTCGCGTGGCCCCACAGCCCATGGGGCTGCGGGCTTTGCGGCCGCCGTCAGCCTGGGCGCCACCGGCGCCCACGTGGGGCCGCCGCGCAAGCCTGCGAAGCATTTTCCGGTAGGGCCGCGTCTCTGGCGACAGCTCCCACGCCCGAAGAGCCAGGAGGGAAAGCCGTGCCTCGTTGGAAAGCTCTTTGGCAGCCGCTCGCGTGGCCCCACAGCCCATGGGGCTGCGGGCTTTGCGGCGGCCGTCAGCCTCGGCGCCACCGGCGCCCACGTTGCGCCGCCACGCCAGCCTGCGAAGCATTTTCAGGTAGGGCCGCGTCTCTGGCGACAGCTCCCACGGCCAAAGAGCCAGGAGGGAAAGCCGTGCCTCGTTGGAAAGCTCTTTGGCAGCCGCTCGCGTGGCCCCACAGCCCATGGGGCTGCGGGCTTTGCGGCGGCCGTCAGCCTCAGCGCCACCGGCGCCCACGTTGCGCCGCCGCGCCAGCCTGCGAAGCATTTTCCGGTAGGGCCGCGGCTCTGGCGACAGCTCCCACGCCTGAAGAGCCAGGAGGGAAAGCCGTGCCTCGTTGCAAAGCTCTTTGGCAGCCGCTCGCGTGGCCCCACAGCCCATGGGGCTGCGGGCTTTACAGCGGCCGTCAGCCTCGGCGCCAGCAGCGCCCACGTGGCGCCACCGCGCCAGCCTGCGAAGCATTTTCCGGTAGGGCCGCGTCTCTGGCGACAGCTCCCACACCCGAAGAGAAAGGAGGGAAAGCCCTGCCTCGTTGGAAAGCTCTTTGGCAGCCGCTCGCGTGGCCCCACAGCCCATGGGGCTGCGGGCTTTCCGGCGGCCGTCAGCCTGGGCGACACCGGCGCCCACGTGGGGCCGCCGCGCCAGCCTGCGAAGCATTTTCCGGTAGGGCCGCGGCTCTGGCGACAGCTCCCACGCCCGAAGAGCCAGGAGGGAAAGCCGTGCCTCGTTGGAAAGCTCTTTGGCAGCCACTCGCGTGGCCCCACAGCCCATGGGGCTGCGGGCTTTGCGGCGGCCGTCAGCCTCGGCGCCACCGGCGCCCACGTGGGGCCGCTGCGCCAGCCTGCAAAGCATTTTCCGGTAGGGCCGCGTCTCTGGCGACAGCTCCCACAGCCGAAGAGCCAGGAGGGAAAGCCATGCCTCGTTGGAAAGCTCTTTGGCAGCCGCTCGCGTGGCCCCACAGCCCATGGGGCTGCGGGCTTTCCGGCGGCCGTCAGCCTGGGCGACACCGGCGCCCAGGTGGGGCCGCCGCGCCAGCCTGCGAAGCATTTTCCGGTAGGGCCACGTCTCTGGCGACAGCTCCCACGCCCGAAGAGCCAGGAGGGAAAGCCGTGCCTCGTTGGAAAGCTCTTTGGCAGCCACTCGCATGGTCCTAAAGCCTGTGGGGCTGCGGGCTTTGCGGCGGCCGTCAGCCTGGGCGACACCGGCGCCCAGGCGATGCCGCCGCGCCAGCCTGCGAAGCATTTTCCGGTAGGGCCGCGGCTCTGGCGACAGCTCCCACGCCCAAAGAGCCAGGAGGGAAAGCCGTGCCTCGTTAGAAAGCTCTTTGGCAGCCGCTCGTGTGGCCCCACAGCCCGTGGGGCTGCGGGGTTTCCGGCGGCTGTCACCCTCGGCGCCACCGGTGCCCACGTCGGGCCGCCGCGCCAGCCTGCGAAGCATTTTCCGGTAGGGCCGCGTCTCTGGCGACAGCTCCCACGCCCGAAGAGCCAGGAGGGAAAGCCGTGCCTCGTTGGAAAGCTCTTTGGCAGCCGCTCGCGTGGCCCCACAGCCCATGGGGCTGCGGGCTTTGCGGCGGCCGTCAGCCTCGCCGACACCGGCGCCCAGGTGGGGCCGCCGCGCCAGCCTGCAAAGAATTTTCCGGTAGGGCCGCGGCTCTGGCGACAGCTCCCACGCCCGAAGAGCCAGGAGGGAAAGCCGTGCCTCGTTGGAAAGCTCTTTGGCAGCCGCTCGCGTGGCTCCACAGCCCATGGGGCTGCGGGCTTTGCGGCGGCCGTCAGCCTCGGCGCCACCGGCGCCCACGTTGCGCCGCCACGCCAGCCTGCGAAGCATTTTCAGGTAGGGCCGCGTCTCTGGCGACAGCTCCCACGGCTAAAGAGCCAGGAGGGAAAGCCGTGCCTCGTTGGAAAGCTCTTTGGCAGCCGCTCGCGTGGCCCCACAGCCCATGGGGCTGCGGGCTTTGCGGCGGCCGTCAGCCTCAGCGCCACCGGCGCCCACGTTGCGCCGCCGCGCCAGCCTGCGAAGCATTTTCCGGTAGGGCCGCGGCTCTGGCGACAGCTCCCACGCCTGAAGAGCCAGGAGGGAAAGCCGTGCCTCGTTGCAAAGCTCTTTGGCAGCCGCTCGCGTGGCCCCACAGCCCATGGGGCTGCGGGCTTTACAGCGGCCGTCAGCCTCGGCGCCAGCAGCGCCCACGTGGCGCCGCCGCGCCAGCCTGCGAAGCATTTTCCGGTAGGGCCGCGGCTCTGGCGACAGCTCCCACGCCCGAAGAGCCAGGAGGGAAAGCCGTGCCTCGTTGGAAAGCTCTTTGGCAGCCGCTCGCGTGGCCCCACAGCCCATGGGGCTGCGGGCTTTCCGGCGGCCGTCAGCCTGGGCGACACCGGCGCCCAGGTGGGGCCGCCGCGCCAGCCTGCGAAGCATTTTCCGGTAGGGCCACGTCTCTGGCGACAGCTCCCACGCCCGAAGAGCCAGGAGGGAAAGCCGTGCCTCGTTGGAAAGCTCTTTGGCAGCCACTCGCATGGTCCTAAAGCCTGTGGGGCTGCGGGCTTTGCGGCGGCCGTCAGCCTGGGCGACACCGGCGCCCAGGCGATGCCGCCGCGCCAGCCTGCGAAGCATTTTCCGGTAGGGCCGCGGCTCTGGCGACAGCTCCCACGCCCAAAGAGCCAGGAGGGAAAGCCGTGCCTCGTTAGAAAGCTCTTTGGCAGCCGCTCGTGTGGCCCCACAGCCCGTGGGGCTGCGGGCTTTGCGGCGGCTGTCAGCCTCGGCGCCACCGGCGCCCACGTGGCGCGACCGCGCCAGCCTGCAAAGCATTTTCCGGTAGGGCCGCGTCTCTGGCGACAGCTCCCACGCCCGAAGAGCCAGGAGGGAAAGCCGTGCCTCGTTGGAAAGCTCTTTGGCAGCCGCTCGCGTGGCCCCACAGCCCATGGGGCTGCGGGCTTTGCGGCGGCCGTCAGCCTCAGCGCCACCGGCGCCCACGTCGGGCCGCCACGCCAGCCTGCGAAGCATTTTTCGGTAGGGCCGCGTCTCTGGCGACAGCTCCCACACCCGAAGAGCCAGGAGGGAAAGCCGTGCCTCGTTGGAAAGCTCTTTGGCAGCCGCTTGCGTGGCCCCAGAGCCCGTGGGGCTGCGGGCTTTGCGGCGGCCGTCAGCCTCGCCGACACCGGCGCCCAGGTGGGGCCGCCGCGCCAGCCTGCAAAGCATTTTCCGGTAGGGCCGCGTCTCTGGCGACAGCTCCCACGCCCGAAGAGCCAGGAGGGAAAGCCGTGCCTCGTTGGAAAGCTCTTTGGCAGCCGCTCGTGTGGCTCCACAGCCCATGGGGCTGCGGGCTTTGCGGCGGCCGTCAGCCTCAGTGCCACCGGCGCCCACCTGGCGCCGCCGCGCCAGCCTGCGAAGCATTTTCCGGTAGGGCCGCGGCTCTGGCGACAGCTCCCACGCCCGAAGAGCCAGGAGGGAAAGCCGTGCCTCGTTGGAAAGCTCTTTGGCAGCCGCTCGCGTGGCCCCACAGCCCATGGGGCTGCGGGCTTTGCGGCGGCCGTCAGCCTCAGCGCCACCGGCGCCCACGTTGCGCCGCCGCGCCAGCCTGCGAAGCATTTTCCGGTAGGGCCGCGGCTCTGGCGACAGCTCCCACGCCTGAAGAGCCAGGAGGGAAAGCCGTGCCTCGTTGGAAAGCTCTTTGGCAGCCGCTCGCGTGGCCCCACAGCCCATGGGGCTGCGGGCTTTACAGCGGCCGTCAGCCTCGGCGCCAGCAGCGCCCACGTGGCGCCGCCGCGCCAGCCTGCGAAGCATTTTCCGGTAGGGCCGCGGCTCTGGTGACAGCTCCCACACCCGAAGAGAAAGGAGGGAAAGCCGTGCCTCGTTGGAAAGCTCTTTGGCAGCCGCTCGCGTGGCCCCACAGCCCATGGGGCTGCGGGCTTTCCGGCGGCCGTCAGCCTGGGCGACACCGGCGCCCACGTGGGGCCGCCGCGCCAGCCTGCGAAGCATTTTCCGGTAGGGCCGCGGCTCTGGCGACAGCTCCCACGCCCGAAGAGCCAGGAGGGAAAGCCGTGCCTCGTTGGAAAGCTCTTTGGCAGCCACTCGCATGGTCCTAAAGCCTGTGGGGCTGCGGGCTTTGCGGCGGCCGTCAGCCTGGGCGACACCGGCGCCCAGGCGATGCCGCCGCGCCAGCCTGCGAAGCATTTTCCGGTAGGGCCGCGGCTCTGGCGACAGCTCCCACGCCCAAAGAGCCAGGAGGGAAAGCCGTGCCTCGTTAGAAAGCTCTTTGGCAGCCGCTCGTGTGGCCCCACAGCCCGTGGGGCTGCGGGGTTTCCGGCGGCTGTCACCCTCGGCGCCACCAGTGCCCACGTCGGGCCGCCGCGCCAGCCTGCGAAGCATTTTCCGGTAGGGCCGCGTCTCTGGCGACAGCTCCCACGCCCGAAGAGCCAGGAGGGAAAGCCGTGCCTCGTTGGAAAGCTCTTTGGCAGCCGCTCGCGTGGCCCCAGAGCCCATGGGGCTGCGGGCTTTGCGGCGGCCGTCAGCCTCGGCGCCACCGGCGCCCACGTGGCTCGACCGCGCCAGCCTGCGAAGCATTTTCCAGTAGGGCCGCGTCTCTGGCGACAGCTCCCACGCCCGAAGAGCCAGGAGGGAAAGCCGTGCCTCGTTGGAAAGCTCTTTGGCAGCCGCTCGCGTGGCCCCACAGCCCATAGGGCTGCGGGATTCCGGCGGCCGTCAGCCTGGGCGACACCGGCGCCCAGGTGGGGCCGCCGCGCCAGCCTGCGAAGCATTTTCCGGTAGGGCCGCGGCTCTGGCGACAGCTCCCACGGCCAAAGAGCCAGGAGGGAAAGCCGTGCCTCGTTGGAAAGCTCTTTGGCAGCCGATCGCGTGGCCCCACAGCCCGTGGGGCTGCGGGCTTTGCGGCGGCCGTCAGCCTCGGCGCCACCGGCGCCCACATTGCGCCGCTGCGCCAGCCTGCGAAGCATTTTCTGGTAGGGCCGCGGCTCTGGCGACAGCTCCCACGCCCGAAGAGCCAGGAGGGAAAGCCATGCCTCGTTGGAAAGCTCTTTGGCAGCCGCTCGCGTGGCCCCACAGCCCATGGGGCTGCGGGCTTTGCGGCGGCTGTCAGCCTCGGCGCCACCGGCGCCCACGTGGCGCGACCGCGCCAGCCTGCAAAGCATTTTCCGGTAGGGCCGCGTCTCTGGCGACAGCTCCCACGCCCGAAGAGCCAGGAGGGAAAGCCGTGCCTCGTTGGAAAGCTCTTTGGCAGCCGCTCGCGTGGCCCCACAGCCCATGGGGCTGCGGGCTTTGCGGCGGCCGTCAGCCTCGGCGCCACCGGCGCCCACGTCGGGCCGCCACGCCAGCCTGCGAAGCATTTTTCGGTAGGGCCGCGTCTCTGGCGACAGCTCCCACACCCGAAGAGCCAGGAGGGAAAGCCGTGCCTCGTTGGAAAGCTCTTTGGCAGCCGCTTGCGTGGCCCCAGAGCCCGTGGGGCTGCGGGCTTTGCGGCGGCCGTCAGCCTCGCCGACACCGGCGCCCAGGTGGGGCCGCCGCGCCAGCCTGCAAAGCATTTTCCGGTAGGGCCACGTCTCTGGCGACAGCTCCCACGCCCGAAGAGCCAGGAGGGAAAGCCATGCCTCGTTGGAAAGCTCTTTGGCAGCCGCTCGCGTGGCTCCACAGCCCATGGGGCTGCGGGCTTTGCGGCGGCCGTCAGCCTCAGTGCCACCGGCGCCCACCTGGCGCCGCCGCGCCAGCCTGCGAAGCATTTTCCGGTAGGGCCGCGGCTCTGGCGACAGCTCCCACGCCCGAAGAGCCAGGAGGGAAAGCCGTGCCTCGTTGGAAAGCTCTTTGGCAGCCGCTCGCGTGGCCCCACAGCCCATGGGGCTGCGGGCTTTGCGGCGGCCGTCAGCCTCAGCGCCACCGGCGCCCACGTTGCGCCGCCGCGCCAGCCTGCGAAGCATTTTCCGGTAGGGCCGCGGCTCTGGCGACAGCTCCCACGCCTGAAGAGCCAGGAGGGAAAGCCGTGCCTCGTTGGAAAGCTCTTTGGCAGCCGCTCGCGTGGCCCCACAGCCCATGGGGCTGCGGGCTTTGCGGCGGCCGTCAGCCTCGGCGCCACCGGCGCCCACGTGGCTCGACCGCGCCAGCCTGCGAAGCATTTTCCAGTAGGGCCGCGTCTCTGGCGACAGCTCCCACGCCCGAAGAGCCAGGAGGGAAAGCCGTGCCTCGTTGGAAAGCTCTTTGGCAGCCGCTCGCGTGGCCCCACAGCCCATAGGGCTGCGGGATTCCGGCGGCCGTCAGCCTGGGCGACACCGGCGCCCAGGTGGGGCCGCCGCGCCAGCCTGCGAAGCATTTTCCGGTAGGGCCGCGGCTCTGGCGACAGCTCCCACGGCCAAAGAGCCAGGAGGGAAAGCCGTGCCTCGTTGGAAAGCTCTTTGGCAGCCGATCGCGTGGCCCCACAGCCTGTGGGGCTGCGGGCTTTGCGGCGGCCGTCAGCCTCGGCGCCACCGGCGCCAACGTCGGGCTGCCGCGCCAGCCTGCGAAGCATTTTCCGGTAGGGCCGCGGCTCTGGCGACAGCTCCCACGGCCAAAGAGCCAGGAGGGAAAGCCGTGCCTCGTTAGAAAGCTCTTTGGCAGCCGCTCGTGTGGCCCCACAGCCCGTGGGGCTGCGGGGTTTCCGGCGGCCGTCAGCCTGGGCGCCACCGGCGCCCACGTGGCGCCGCCGCGCCAGCCTGCGAAGCATTTTCCGGTAGGGCCGCGTCTCTGGCGACAGCTCCCACGCCCGAAGAGCCAGGAGGGAAAGCCGTGCCTCGTTGGAAAGCTCTTTGGCAGCCGCTCGCGTGGCCCCACAGCCCATGGGGCTGCGGGCTTTGCGGCGGCCGTCAGCCTCGACGCCACCGGCGCCCACATTGCGCCGCTGCGCCAGCCTGCGAAGCATTTTCTGGTAGGGCCGCGGCTCTGGCGACAGCTCCCACGCCCGAAGAGCCAGGAGGGAAAGCCATGCCTCGTTGGAAAGCTCTTTGGCAGCCGCTCGCGTGGCCCCACAGCCCATGGGGCTGCGGGCTTTGCGGCGGCTGTCAGCCTCGGCGCCACCGGCGCCCACGTGGCGCGACCGCGCCAGCCTGCAAAGCATTTTCCGGTAGGGCCGCGTCTCTGGCGACAGCTCCCACGCCCGAAGAGCCAGGAGGGAAAGCCGTGCCTCGTTGGAAAGCTCTTTGGCAGCCGCTCGCGTGGCCCCACAGCCCATGGGGCTGCGGGCTTTGCGGCGGCCGTCAGCCTCGGCGCCACTGGCGCCCACGTGGGGCCGCCACGCCAGCCTGTGAAGCATTTTGCGGTAGGGCCGCGTCTCTGGCGACAGCTCCCACACCCGAAGAGCCAGGAGGGAAAGCCGTGCCTCGTTGGAAAGCTCTTTGGCAGCCGCTTGCGTGGCCCCAGAGCCCATGGGGCTGCGGGCTTTACAGCGGCCGTCAGCCTCGGCGCCAGCAGCGCCCACGTGGCGCCGCCGCGCCAGCCTGCGAAGCATTTTCCGGTAGGGCCGCGTCTCTGGCGACAGCTCCCACGCCCGAAGAGAAAGGAGGGAAAGCCGTGCCTCGTTGGAAAGCTCTTTGGCAGCCACTCGCATGGTCCTAAAGCCTGTGGGGCTGCGGGCTTTGCGGCGGCCGTCAGCCTGGGCGACACCGGCGCCCAGGCGATGCCGCCGCGCCAGCCTGCGAAGCATTTTCCGGTAGGGCCGCGGCTCTGGCGACAGCTCCCACGCCCAAAGAGCCAGGAGGGAAAGCCGTGCCTCGTTAGAAAGCTCTTTGGCAGCCGCTCGTGTGGCCCCACAGCCCGTGGGGCTGCGGGGTTTCCGGCGGCCGTCAGCCTGGGCGCCACCGGCGCCCACGTGGCGCCGCCACGCCAGCCTGCGAAGCATTTTCCGGTAGGGCCGCGTCTCTGGCGACAGCTCCCACGCCCGAAGAGCCAGGAGGGATAGCCGTGCCTCGTTGGAAAGCTCTTTGGCAGCCGCTCGCGTGGCCCCAGAGCACGTGGGGCTGCGGGCTTTCCGGCGGCCGTCAGCCTCGGCGCCATCGGCGCCCATATTGCGCCGCTGCGCCAGCCTGCGAAGCATTTTCCAGTAGGGCCGCGGCTCTGGCGACAGCTCCCACGCCCGAAGAGCCAGGAGGGAAAGCCGTGCCTCGTTGGAAAGCTCTTTGGCAGCCGCTCGCGTGGCCCCACAGCCCATGGGGCTGCGGGCTTTGCGGCGGCCGTCAGCCTCGGCGCCACCGGCGCCCACATTGCGCCGCTGCGCCAGCCTGCGAAGCATTTTCTGGTAGGGCCGCGGCTCTGGCGTCAGCTCCCACGCCCGAAGAGCCAGGAGGGAAAGCCATGCCTCGTTGGAAAGCTCTTTGGCAGCCGCTCGCGTGGCCCCACAGCCCATGGGGCTGCGGGCTTTGCGTCGGCTGTCAGCCTCGGCGCCACCGGAGCCCACGTGGCGCGACCGCGCCAGCCTGCAAAGCATTTTCCGGTAGGGCCGCGTCTCTGGCGACAGCTCCCACGCCCGAAGAGCCAGGAGGGAAAGCCGTGCCTCGTTGGAAAGCTCTTTGGCAGCCGCTCGCGTGGCCCCACAGCCCATGGGGCTGCGGGCTTTGCGGCGGCCGTCAGCCTCAGTGCCACCGGCGCCCACCTGGCGCCGCCGCGCCAGCCTGCAAAGCATTTTCCGGTAGGGCCGCGGCTCTGGCGACAGCTCCCACGGCCAAAGAGCCAGGAGGGAAAGCCGTGCCTCGTTGGAAAGCTCTTTGGCAGCCGATCGCGTGGCCCCACAGCCCGTGGGGCTGCGGGCTTTGCGGCGGCCGTCAGCCTCGGCGCCACCGGCGCCCACGTCGGGCTGCCGCGCCAGCCTGCGAAGCATTTTCCGGTAGGGCCGCGTCTCTGGCGACAGCTCCCACGCCCAAAGAGCCAGGAGGGAAAGCCGTGCCTCGTTAGAAAGCTCTTTGGCAGCCGCTCGTGTGGCCCCACAGCCCGTGGGGCTGCGGGGTTTCCGGCGGCCGTCAGCCTCGGCGCCACCGGCGCCCACGTGGCGCCGCCACGCCAGCCTGCGAAGCATTTTCCGGTAGGGCCGCGTCTCTGGCGACAGCTCCCATGCCCGAAGAGCCAGGAGGGATAGCCGTGCCTCGTTGGAAAGCTCTTTGGCAGCCGCTCGCGTGGCCCCAGAGCCCGTGGGGCTGCGGGCTTTCCGGCGGCCGTCAGCCTCGGCGCCATCGGCGCCCACATTGCGCCGCTGCGCCAGCCTGCGAAGCATTTTCCGGTAGGGCCGCGTCTCTGGCGACAGCTCCCAAGCCCGAAGAGCCAGGAGGGAAAGCCGTGCCTCGTTGGAAAGCTCTTTGGCAGCCGCTCGCGTGGCCCCACAGCCCATGGGGCTGCGGGCTTTGCGGCGGCCGTCAGCCTCGGCGCCACCGGCGCCCACATTGCGCCGCTGCGCCAGCCTGCGAAGCATTTTCTGGTAGGGCCGCGGCTCTGGCGACAGCTCCCACGCCCGAAGAGCCAGGAGGGAAAGCCATGCCTCGTTGGAAAGCTCTTTGGCAGCCGCTCGCGTGGCCCCACAGCCCATGGGGCTGCGGGCTTTGCGGCGGCTGTCAGCCTCGGCGCCACCGGCGCCCACGTGGCGCGACCGCGCCAGCCTGCAAAGCATTTTCCGGTAGGGCCGCGTCTCTGGCGACAGCTCCCACGCCCGAAGAGCCAGGAGGGAAAGCCGTGCCTCGTTGGAAAGCTCTTTGGCAGCCGCTCGCGTGGCCCCACAGCCCATGGGGCTGCGGGCTTTGCGGCGGCCGTCAGCCTCGGCGCCACCGGCGCCCACGTCGGGCCGCCACGCCAGCCTGCGAAGCATTTTTCGGTAGGGCCGCGTCTCTGGCGACAGCTCCCACACCCGAAGAGCCAGGAGGGAAAGCCGTGCCTCGTTGGAAAGCTCTTTGGCAGCCGCTTGCGTGGCCCCAGAGCCCGTGGGGCTGCGGGCTTTGCGGCGGCCGTCAGCCTCGCCGACACCGGCGCCCAGGTGGGGCCGCCGCGCCAGCCTGCAAAGAATTTTCCGGTAGGGCCGCGTCTCTGGCGACAGCTCCCACGCCCGAAGAGCCAGGAGGGAAAGCCGTGCCTCGTTGGAAAGCTCTTTGGCAGCCGCTCGCGTGGCTCCACAGCCCATGGGGCTGCGGGCTTTGCGGCGGCCGTCAGCCTCAGTGCCACCGGCGCCCACCTGGCGCCGCCGCGCCAGCCTGCGAAGCATTTTCCGGTAGGGCCGCGGCTCTGGCGACAGCTCCCACGCCCGAAGAGCCAGGAGGGAAAGCCGTGCCTCGTTGGAAAGCTCTTTGGCAGCCGCTCGCGTGGCCCCACAGCCCATGGGGCTGCGGGCTTTGCGGCGGCCGTCAGCCTGGGCGACACCGGCGCCCACGTGGGGCCGCCGCGCCAGCCTGCGAAGCATTTTCCGGTAGGGCCGCGTCTCTGGCGACAGCTCCCACGCCCGAAGAGCCAGGAGGGAAAGCCGTGCCTCGTTGGAAAGCTCTTTGGCAGCCGCTCGCGTGGCCCCACAGCCCATGGGGCTGCGGGCTTTGCGGCGGCCGTCAGCCTCGGCGCCACCGGCGCCCACGTTGCGCCGCCACGCCAGCCTGCGAAGCATTTTCAGGTAGGGCCGCGTCTCTGGCGAAAGCTCCCACGGCCGAAGAGCCAGGAGGGAAAGCCATGCCTCGTTGGAAAGCTCTTTGGCAGCCGCTCGCGTGGCCCCAGAGCCCGTGGGACTGCGGGCTTTCCGGCGGCCGTCAGCCTCGGCGCCACCGGCGCCCACGTCGGGCCGCCGCGCCAGCCTGCGAAGCATTTTTCGGTAGGGCCGCGGCTCTGGCGACAGCTCCCACGCCCGAAGAGCCAGGAGGGAAAGCCATGCCTCGTTGGAAAGCTCTTTGGCAGCCGCTCGCGTGGCCCCACAGCCCATGGGGCTGCGGGCTTTGCGGCGGCTGTCAGCCTCGGCGCCACCGGCGCCCACGTGGCGCGACCGCGCCAGCCTGCAAAGCATTTTCCGGTAGGGCCGCATCTCTGGCGACAGCTCCCACGCCCGAAGAGCCAGGAGGGAAAGCCGTGCCTCGTTGGAAAGCTCTTTGGCAGCCGCTCGCGTGGCCCCACAGCCCATGGGGCTGCGGGCTTTGCGGCGGCCGTCAGCCTGGGCGACACCGGCGCCCAGGTGGGGCCGCCGCGCCAGCCTGCGAAGCATTTTCCGGTAGGGCCGCGTCTCTGGCGACAGCTCCCACGCCCGAAGAGCCAGGAGGGAAAGCCGTGCCTCGTTGGAAAGCTCTTTGGCAGCCGCTCGCGTGGCCCCACAGCCCATGGGGCTGCGGGCTTTGCGGCGGCCGTCAGCCTCGCCGACACCGGCGCCCACGTTGCGCCGCCACGCCAGCCTGCGAAGCATTTTCAGGTAGGGCCGCGTCTCTGGCGACAGCTCCCACGGCCAAAGAGCCAGGAGGGAAAGCCGTGCCTCGTTGGAAAGCTCTTTGGCAGCCGCTCGCGTGGCCCCACAGCCCATGGGGCTGCGGGCTTTGCGGCGGCCGTCAGCCTCAGCGCCACCGGCGCCCACGTTGCGCCGCCGCGCCAGCCTGCGAAGCATTTTCCGGTAGGGCCGCGTCTCTGGCGACAGCTCCCACGCCGGAAGAGCCAGGAGGGAAAGCCGTGCCTCGTTGGAAAGCTCTTTGGCAGCCGCTCGCGTGGCCCCACAGCCCATGGGGCTGCGGGCTTTACAGCGGCCGTCAGCCTCGGCGCCAGCAGCGCCCACGTGGCGCCACCGCGCCAGCCTGCGAAGCATTTTCCGGTAGGGCCGCGTCTCTGGCGACAGCTCCCACACCCGAAGAGAAAGGAGGGAAAGCCGTGCCTCGTTGGAAAGCTCTTTGGCAGCCGCTCGCGTGGCCCCACAGCCCATGGGGCTGCGGGCTTTCCGGCGGCCGTCAGCCTGGGCGACACCGGCGCCCACGTGGGGCCGCCGCGCCAGCCTGCGAAGCATTTTCCGGTAGGGCCGCGGCTCTGGCGACAGCTCCCACGCCCGAAGAGCCAGGAGGGAAAGCCGTGCCTCGTTGGAAAGCTCTTTGGCAGCCACTCGCGTGGCCCCACAGCCCATGGGGCTGCGGGCTTTGCGGCGGCCGTCAGCCTCGGCGCCACTGGCGCCCACGTGGGGCCGCTGCGCCAGCCTGCAAAGCATTTTCCGGTAGGGCCGCGTCTCTGGCGACAGCTCCCACAGCCGAAGAGCCAGGAGGGAAAGCCATGCCTCGTTGGAAAGCTCTTTGGCAGCCGCTCGCGTGGCCCCACAGCCCATGGGGCTGCGGGCTTTCCGGCGGCCGTCAGCCTGGGCGACACCGGCGCCCAGGTGGGGCCGCCGCGCCAGCCTGCGAAGCATTTTCCGGTAGGGCCACGTCTCTGGCGACAGCTCCCACGCCCGAAGAGCCAGGAGGGAAAGCCGTGCCTCGTTGGAAAGCTCTTTGGCAGCCACTCGCATGGTCCTAAAGCCTGTGGGGCTGCGGGCTTTGCGGCGGCCGTCAGCCTGGGCGACACCGGCGCCCAGGCGATGCCGCCGCGCCAGCCTGCGAAGCATTTTCCGGTAGGGCCGCGGCTCTGGCGACAGCTCCCACGCCCAAAGAGCCAGGAGGGAAAGCCGTGCCTCGTTAGAAAGCTCTTTGGCAGCCGCTCGTGTGGCCCCACAGCCCGTGGGGCTGCGGGGTTTCCGGCGGCTGTCACCCTCGGCGCCACCGGTGCCCACGTCGGGCCGCCGCGCCAGCCTGCGAAGCATTTTCCGGTAGGGCCGCGTCTCTGGCGACAGCTCCCACGCCCGAAGAGCCAGGAGGGAAAGCCGTGCCTCGTTGGAAAGCTCTTTGGCAGCCGCTCGCGTGGCCCCACAGCCCATGGGGCTGCGGGCTTTGCGGCGGCCGTCAGCCTCGGCGCCACCGGCGCCCACGTCGGGCCGCTGCGCCAGCCTGCAAAGCATTTTCCGGTAGGGCCGCGTCTCTGGCGACAGCTCCCACACCCGAAGAGCCAGGAGGGAAAGCCGTGCCTCGTTGGAAAGCTCTTTGGCAGCCGCTTGCGTGGCCCCAGAGCCCGTGGGGCTGCGGGCTTTGCGGCGGCCGTCAGCCTCGCCGACACCGGCGCCCAGGTGGGGCCGCCGCGCCAGCCTGCAAAGAATTTTCCGGTAGGGCCGCGGCTCTGGCGACAGCTCCCACGCCCGAAGAGCCAGGAGGGAAAGCCGTGCCTCGTTGGAAAGCTCTTTGGCAGCCGCTCGCGTGGCTCCACAGCCCATGGGGCTGCGGGCTTTGCGGCGGCCGTCAGCCTCAGTGCCACCGGCGCCCACCTGGCGCCGCCGCGCCAGCCTGCAAAGCATTTTCCGGTAGGGCCGCGGCTCTGGCGACAGCTCCCACGCCCGAAGAGCCAGGAGGGAAAGCCGTGCCTCGTTGGAAAGCTCTTTGGCAGCCGCTCGCGTGGCCCCACAGCCCATGGGGCTGCGGGCTTTGCGGCCGCCGTCAGCCTGGGCGCCACCGGCGCCCACGTGGGGCCGCCGCGCCAGCCTGCGAAGCATTTTCCGGTAGGGCCGCGTCTCTGGCGACAGCTCCCACGCCCGAAGAGCCAGGAGGGAAAGCCGTGCCTCGTTGGAAAGCTCTTTGGCAGCCGCTCGCGTGGCCCCACAGCCCATGGGGCTGCGGGCTTTGCGGCGGCCGTCAGCCTCGGCGCCACCGGCGCCCACGTTGCGCCGCCACGCCAGCCTGCGAAGCATTTTCAGGTAGGGCCGCGTCTCTGGCGACAGCTCCCACGGCCAAAGAGCCAGGAGGGAAAGCCGTGCCTCGTTGGAAAGCTCTTTGGCAGCCGCTCGCGTGGCCCCACAGCCCATGGGGCTGCGGGCTTTGCGGCGGCCGTCAGCCTCAGCGCCACCGGCGCCCACGTTGCGCCGCCGCGCCAGCCTGCGAAGCATTTTCCGGTAGGGCCGCGGCTCTGGCGACAGCTCCCACGCCTGAAGAGCCAGGAGGGAAAGCCGTGCCTCGTTGCAAAGCTCTTTGGCAGCCGCTCGCGTGGCCCCACAGCCCATGGGGCTGCGGGCTTTACAGCGGCCGTCAGCCTCGGCGCCAGCAGCGCCCACGTGGCGCCACCGCGCCAGCCTGCGAAGCATTTTCCGGTAGGGCCGCGTCTCTGGCGACAGCTCCCACACCCGAAGAGAAAGGAGGGAAAGCCGTGCCTCGTTGGAAAGCTCTTTGGCAGCCGCTCGCGTGGCCCCACAGCCCATGGGGCTGCGGGCTTTCCGGCGGCCGTCAGCCTGGGCGACACCGGCGCCCACGTGGGGCCGCCGCGCCAGCCTGCGAAGCATTTTCCGGTAGGGCCGCGGCTCTGGCGACAGCTCCCACGCCCGAAGAGCCAGGAGGGAAAGCCGTGCCTCGTTGGAAAGCTCTTTGGCAGCCACTCGCGTGGCCCCACAGCCCATGGGGCTGCGGGCTTTGCGGCGGCCGTCAGCCTCGGCGCCACCGGCGCCCACGTGGGGCCGCTGCGCCAGCCTGCAAAGCATTTTCCGGTAGGGCCGCGTCTCTGGCGACAGCTCCCACAGCCGAAGAGCCAGGAGGGAAAGCCATGCCTCGTTGGAAAGCTCTTTGGCAGCCGCTCGCGTGGCCCCACAGCCCATGGGGCTGCGGGCTTTCCGGCGGCCGTCAGCCTGGGCGACACCGGCGCCCAGGTGGGGCCGCCGCGCCAGCCTGCGAAGCATTTTCCGGTAGGGCCACGTCTCTGGCGACAGCTCCCACGCCCGAAGAGCCAGGAGGGAAAGCCGTGCCTCGTTGGAAAGCTCTTTGGCAGCCACTCGCATGGTCCTAAAGCCTGTGGGGCTGCGGGCTTTGCGGCGGCCGTCAGCCTGGGCGACACCGGCGCCCAGGCGATGCCGCCGCGCCAGCCTGCGAAGCATTTTCCGGTAGGGCCGCGGCTCTGGCGACAGCTCCCACGCCCAAAGAGCCAGGAGGGAAAGCCGTGCCTCGTTAGAAAGCTCTTTGGCAGCCGCTCGTGTGGCCCCACAGCCCGTGGGGCTGCGGGGTTTCCGGCGGCTGTCACCCTCGGCGCCACCGGTGCCCACGTCGGGCCGCCGCGCCAGCCTGCGAAGCATTTTCCGGTAGGGCCGCGTCTCTGGCGACAGCTCCCACGCCCGAAGAGCCAGGAGGGAAAGCCGTGCCTCGTTGGAAAGCTCTTTGGCAGCCGCTCGCGTGGCCCCACAGCCCATGGGGCTGCGGGCTTTGCGGCGGCCGTCAGCCTCGGCGCCACCGGCGCCCACGTCGGGCCGCCACGCCAGCCTGCGAAGCATTTTCCGGTAGGGCCGCGTCTCTGGCGACAGCTCCCACACCCGAAGAGCCAGGAGGGAAAGCCGTGCCTCGTTGGAAAGCTCTTTGGCAGCCGCTTGCGTGGCCCCAGAGCCCGTGGGGCTGCGGGCTTTGCGGCGGCCGTCAGCCTCGCCGACACCGGCGCCCAGGTGGGGCCGCCGCGCCAGCCTGCAAAGAATTTTCCGGTAGGGCCGCGGCTCTGGCGACAGCTCCCACGCCCGAAGAGCCAGGAGGGAAAGCCGTGCCTCGTTGGAAAGCTCTTTGGCAGCCGCTCGCGTGGCTCCACAGCCCATGGGGCTGCGGGCTTTGCGGCGGCCGTCAGCCTCGGCGCCACCGGCGCCCACGTTGCGCCGCCACGCCAGCCTGCGAAGCATTTTCAGGTAGGGCCGCGTCTCTGGCGACAGCTCCCACGGCTAAAGAGCCAGGAGGGAAAGCCGTGCCTCGTTGGAAAGCTCTTTGGCAGCCGCTCGCGTGGCCCCACAGCCCATGGGGCTGCGGGCTTTGCGGCGGCCGTCAGCCTCAGCGCCACCGGCGCCCACGTTGCGCCGCCGCGCCAGCCTGCGAAGCATTTTCCGGTAGGGCCGCGGCTCTGGCGACAGCTCCCACGCCTGAAGAGCCAGGAGGGAAAGCCGTGCCTCGTTGCAAAGCTCTTTGGCAGCCGCTCGCGTGGCCCCACAGCCCATGGGGCTGCGGGCTTTACAGCGGCCGTCAGCCTCGGCGCCAGCAGCGCCCACGTGGCGCCGCCGCGCCAGCCTGCGAAGCATTTTCCGGTAGGGCCGCGGCTCTGGCGACAGCTCCCACGCCCGAAGAGCCAGGAGGGAAAGCCGTGCCTCGTTGGAAAGCTCTTTGGCAGCCGCTCGCGTGGCCCCACAGCCCATGGGGCTGCGGGCTTTCCGGCGGCCGTCAGCCTGGGCGACACCGGCGCCCAGGTGGGGCCGCCGCGCCAGCCTGCGAAGCATTTTCCGGTAGGGCCACGTCTCTGGCGACAGCTCCCACGCCCGAAGAGCCAGGAGGGAAAGCCGTGCCTCGTTGGAAAGCTCTTTGGCAGCCACTCGCATGGTCCTAAAGCCTGTGGGGCTGCGGGCTTTGCGGCGGCCGTCAGCCTGGGCGACACCGGCGCCCAGGCGATGCCGCCGCGCCAGCCTGCGAAGCATTTTCCGGTAGGGCCGCGGCTCTGGCGACAGCTCCCACG